>NW_028317800.1:5230902-5542604 GCF_062004578.1 Staurois parvus | reverse complement strand
ACAGTATCTTTAAAACTCTACATCATTTATTTTTTGAGAAATCGCTTTCCAAGCCTTTCATGGCAGAAAAGGGACATGATTTATTTTCCTTTAAAGAACAATGTGCAAACTGATGATATTTCTTTTAAAATGTGTAATACTTTGCAAACACTCTTCTATACTATATGGCCAAGCATGGCTTGCTTTAAAATATTGGCAGCTAATTAGCCTTAAAGCGGAACTTTAGTCAGAAAATTAAGACCTGCTAGATCACTTCATGCTAGCCCCTTTTGCAGGCATAGCTATGTAGAACATTACAAATAAGTGCCTATACTGTTTAAAATCCAGTAATACACTGGGGTTGATTTACTAAAGGCAAATATACTATGCACTCCAAGTGCAGGTGCTCCAGAGCTTAGTAAATGAGGTAAAGCTTCACTTAGCAAAGAATACCTAATACATGCAAGGAAAATAAAAAACAGAATTTTCACTTGCACATGATTGGATGATATAAATCAGCAGAGCTTCCCTTAATTTCAGAACTTCCCCTCAGATCTAGAGCAAGTGCACAGACTATTTGCCTTTAGTAAATAAACCCGTCTTACCCTGCCCAGCAAATTCTCAGTTGCTCTTTATTTTTTAGCACTGCCAAAAATGTACAGGCCAATCTGCTGACAGCTTAAAGATTTACCGCTGCTCGGGGCTCTAGGCTTCAACAAAATGGCTGCCTCTGGCAAGAAGAAAGAGGAACAATGCTGGGAGGCAATTTACAGCACACACTAATTTTGGTGGCATAATCATTTATGTGGAATGTATGTTCCTTGCTAAAGAACATTATTTTCTGTCAAGCGTATGGGTAAAGTTCTGTTTTATGTAAGTTCTGTGTGTATATATATATACACACACACATACAGTGCTCAGCATAAATGAGTACACCCCAACAGAGTTGTCAGAAAACCTTTACTTTCCTTTCAGAATCATCATTTTCTATGGGACACTATACTACAAAATACTCCCACAAAAGCGGGCCATTGATTGAAAACAAGATTTGTTAATTTGCACACACAAAAAAGTATTTTTCCTAACAAATTCTTTCGAGACCATGTTGAAAAAATGAATACACCCCAATGAAAGTCTTAGGAGCAAAGTTAAATTTTAGACAACAAAATCCTAATTAACAAGGATGCAACTACAGGTGAGTCTAATTATTCATTAAACAGGTGCCCCACAGACAGTTGATTATAAAAGGGTGTTACTTAACAAAGAAAATCCTTCCCATTTCATGCTGCCAGCAATGACACCACATGGAAGAGAAATGTCACAAGGCCTGAGAAAGAAAATAATTTCTATACACAAGAAAAGTGAAGGCTACAAGAACATCAGCAAAGCTTTACTTATCAGTCAGAATACTGTAGCAAAAGTGATACAAAAATGCAACAAAGATGGAACTGTAACCATCTTACAAAGACTTCCAGGCCGTCTACAGAAATTAACACCTTGACAGGAGCGTCTTCTGATTAGAAGGGTAGAAAGCCAAACTGGGGTGATTGTTTCCCGTGACACAATACAGCATAAACTGCACAAAAAAGCCCACCTAGAATTTGCCAGGGCCCATGCTGAAAAAGAAGACTACTGGGACTCGGTACTCTGGAGTGAGACCAAGATAAATGTTTTTGGAAATGATGGCTTCAAAACTGCATGGCGTCACAAAGGTGAGCAGTACAAAGAAAAATGCATGGTGCCTACAGTGAAACATGGTGGATGCAGTGTCCTTCTGTGGGGCTGCATGAGTGCTGCTGGTGTTGGGGAGCTGCATTTCATTGATGGTATCATGAATTCACAGATGTACTGATCTATATTGAAAGAGAAGATGCTACTATCACAGGCAGCACAGTGGCTAAATGGTTAGCACTTCCGCCTGGCAGTACTAGGGTCACTGGCTCCAATCTCAACCATGGCACCACCTGCCTGGAGTTTGCATGTTCTCCCTGTGACTGTGTGGTCTTCCTCAGGGTATTCTGGTTTCCTCCCACATTCCAAAGACATGCTGGTAGGTTAATTGGCTCCTGTCTAAATTGGCCCTAGTATGTGTATGTATGAATTGCGTTAGGGATTTTAGATTGTACACCCCTTGAGGGTTAGGGACTGATAAATATACAATATATGTATGTAAAGCACTGTGTAAATTGACAGCGCTATAGAAGCACCTGAAATAAATACCATCACTCCGTGCCCTTGGTCGTCGTGCACTTTTCCAACATGACAATGATCCAAAACACACATCTAATACCACTGTTGCATTTCTGAAGAAATACAGGGTGAAAGTGATTCAGTGGCCAAGTATGTCTCCGGATCTGAACCCAATTGAACATCTATGGGAAATTCTGAAGAAACAAGCTGAGCATCACTTTTCATCCAGCATCCAGGCTCTAAAATAGGTCGTTCTTGAAGAATGGAAAAAGATCAATGTTGCTATACAGTATGTTGCCAACTTGCTCACTCCTTAGAAGACTTGATGCTGTCCATGGAGGTCATACAAAATACTAGATGTAATAGTTTTTGCTGTGGGGTGTATTCATTTTTGCATCAACTAATTTGAGTAAAACGGAAGATTTTGTAATCCAAGTTATAACCTTACTTTTATGTAAAGAGCTAAACAAATGTTCTGTACAACTTGGTTTCATCAGAATTTTGGAAATTGTTCTTGTGCATTGGGATATTGATTCAAATCTTACTTTTCAAATGGGATGTTCTCATTTATGCTGAGCACTGTATATATGTGTGTGTATATACAGTGTATATATATATATATATATATACATACATACACATACACACACTACTGTACAAAAGTTGTAGGCAAGCATGAAAAAATGTTGTGAATGAAGAATACTTTCAGAAATATAAGTGATATTTTATTTTTATCAATTAACAAAATGGAAAGTAAATGAACAAAAGAGATATCCGAATCAAATCAATATTTGGTGTGACCACCCTTTACCTCAGCATCAATTCTTCCAGGGACACTTGCACACAGTTTTTGAAGGAACTCGGCCAGTAGGTTGCTCCACACATCTTGGAGAACTAACCGCAGATCTTCTGTGGATGTAGACTATCTCAAATCCTTCTCTCTCTTCATGTAATCCCAGACAGACTCAGTGAAGTTAAGATCAGGGCTCTCTGGGAGCCATACCATCACTTCCAGGACTCTTTGTTCTTCTTTATGCTGCAGATAATTTTTAATGACATTGGCTGTATGCTTGGGGTTGCTGTCCTGCTGCAGAATAAATTTGGGGCCATTCACACACCTTCCTCATGGTATGGCATGATGGATAAGTATCTGCCTGTATCTCTCAGCATTGAGGACACCATTGATCCTTCCTAAATCTCCAACTTCATTTGTAAAAATGCAGCCTCAAACTTGCAAGGAATCACCACTATGCTTCACTATTGCCTGCAGACACTCATTATTGTATCATTCTCCAGCCCTTTGGTGCACAAACTGCCTCCTGCTGCAGTCAAATATTTCACATTTTGACTCATCAGTCCAGAACACCTGCTGCCATTTTTTTCTATCCGAGTTCCAATGTTTTCATGCATAATTGAGTCACCTAACCTTGTTTCCATGTCAGAGGTATGGTTTGGACTTTATTCTTCAATGAAGACCACTTCTGGACAGACGACTTCGAACAGTGGCTGGGTGTACTGGGATCCCATTGGTTTCTGACAATTCTGTGCTGATGACACTTCTAGACATCTTCCAATGTTGAAGGGAAGTAAGCATGATGTGTTTTTCATCTGCTGCATTAAGTTTCCTTGGCTGACCACTGTGTCTATGGTCGTCAGCGGTGCCCTTTTCTTTGTACTTCCTCAAAAGGGCTTGAACAGCAAATCTTGAAACCCCAATCTGTTTGAAAATATTGGCCTGGGAGAGACCTTGCTGATAACTACCTTATATCTTCTGCTCAATCCTGCCATGGTGTATGACCTGTGACATGAAACTGTCTCCACAACTTCACCTTAGTAGCAGAGTTTGGCTGTTACTCACCCAGTTTTAAGCAACCTACTGTTTCTGTTTCAGTTAATGACTGTTTCAACCTGCATATGAAATTGGTGATCATTAGCATGTGCTTGGTATAATTGGGTAATTATACACCTGACTCTAATCCCACAAAATCCATATCTTTGTGCAAGTATAAGAATTTATGCTGGTTTTTGTAGTCACGCCAAATATTGATTTGATGTAGATTTTTCTTCTGTTCATTCTCTGCAAATTGAACAAACCAATTAAAATATCCATTTTTGAAAGTATTCTTACTTTACAACATTTCTTCACACCTGCCTAAAACTTCTGCGCAGTACTGTATATAATTATATACAGTTGTGTTCAAAATAATAGCAGTGTGTTGAAAAAAGTGAATAAAGCTCAATAGCTTATATTTCCATACACACAAATGCATTGGGAACACTACACATTCTATTCCAAATCAAAACATCAAGAAAAATATATCAAATTTGTGTTGTTCCTTTAAAAAAAATTGAAGAAAAGTAAATATTAGACTGTTCAAAAAAATAGCAGTGTTTGTATTCTTCTTTACAAACTCAAACATTCACTATATAAACTGAAAAATGTTTGAAGATTTTGCGTTCCTTTAAATCAATGAATATTTAGTTGTATAAGCACTGTTTCTGAGAACTGCTGTACATCTGTGTTGCATGGAGTCAACCAACTTCTGGCACCTGTGAACAGGTATTCCAGCCCAGGACGATTGGACTACATTCCACAGTTCTTCTCTATTTCTTGGTTTTGCCTCAGAAACTGCATTTTTGATGTCACCCCACAAGTTTTCTATTGGATTAAGATCCGGGGATTGGGCTGGCCACTCCATAACATCAATCTTGTTGGTCTGGAACCAAGATGTTGCACATTTACTGGTGTGTTTGGAGTCGTTGTCTTGTTGGCAAATTGTAACCTCTTCAGCACGTCTTTTTTTCAACAGTGGGACTTTGCGGGGGCTTCTTGCAGATAGCTTGGCTTCACATAGGCGTCTTCTAATTGTAACAGTACTCACAGGTAACTTTAGACCTTCTTTGATCTTCCTGGAGCTGATTGTTGGCTGAGTCCTTGCCATTTTGGCTATTCTTCTATCCATTTGAATGGTGTTTTTTGCTTGCTTCCATGTCTTTCAGGTTTTGGTTGCCATTTTAAAACATTTGCGATCATTTTAGCTGAGCAGCCTATCATTTTCTGCACTTCTTTATATGTTTTCCCCTCTCCAATCGACTTTTTAATCAAGGTACGCTGTTATTCTGAACAATGTCTGGAACAACCCATTTTCCTCAGAATTTCAGAGAGAAATGCACTGTAACCAGCATGTACAACATTTGCTGCCTTCCTTCCTTAAATAAGGGCAATAATTGCCACCTGTTTTTCAAAGAATTAATGACCTTACTAATAGAACTCCACACTGCTATTATTTTGAACATGCCCCTTCCAATTAGTGATTCAATTACACAGAATCAGCAGCATGCATGTCATGACTGTTGGGTCTGTTGGATTTCTATTACTCTACTACACCTGCTAGTAAATTATTTGCCATGTAGAAATATTATTTCTACCAAAAACAGTGATTGATTAGGTTAGTGATGTCTGACTGCTATTATTTTGAACACAACTGTATATATATATATCTATATTATATATACACACTGTATATACACAAAATATTTTACCTGCAACCAATATACAGAATAAAGGCACGTGTAAGAGGGAAAAAAATGAAACTATCAAATTGAACATAGAATCTACAAAAAGATAAGAAATGCAGATATACCATTGTTCACTAGATTTCAGTCACTTACAAGGAATGCTACTGTTTATTAAAGATATGTAAAAAAAAAAAAGAAAAAAAGAAAACAGAAAAATACAGCCCTCCAGAGCATTGCCTGATTTCCTGTTCATTGTCTTTCTAAATGACTTGTTTGCTATACTGGATAATTTATCTTAGAAATGATTTATTAGTGGTTGAAAGTAATTTTACTAATGGCATAAGCATTTCAATATCATTTTGTAAAGCCCTGCGCAAACTGTTGACACTATATAAATCCTGTATTATAATAATAATAATATGAAGGATCATTGAGACCCTTCTATGTGAAACATTTTTAAACAGGTAAAGGGAGCTTGCATCACCATTAACACATTCTCTCAGTAGAAGAAAATGTGTGGGATTAGCCCTTACAATGGGTATAGCATGCCAAGTCTCTGCATTCAGCATTTACCACTGTATTTGGACAGTCAAACCTTTGCCTTAGATGTGCTCAGACATGTACACTTGTGCAGTACATCTGCTCATATTTGTGTGCACCCCAGTGTCACCCTTATCACTATGGAAGAAACGTTAATCCAAATATAGCTAACTCAAGTAACTCAGTGAAATAATCCAGCCAGCTTTTTCAACCACAGGTCAGGAGTGTCTCCTGAGGTCTGAAAGAAACATTGTCTCGCACTGTAACAATGGGGTAAGTGGCAGGGAAAGTGTCTGAGAAGGGGGTCACTAAAAGATCAGGGAGGAGACTAATTGGAAACAGATGGGTCATTCCTACTAATGAGAGCATTTCCAATTAGTCAGAACTTCTGTGCAGGTAATTGCTGCAAATGCAGCATGTGTGTTGATACACAGGGAGAATGTGACCAGGCCTGTCTGGCTCCAAAGACTGATACTCTGACCAGACATCTGATGGTGGGACACTATCTTGAGAGAAAGATGGTGCCCGTACAGGCAAGGAGCCTGCACAAGCCTAAGCTGGGTAAATAAAATAGCCAGGACATGAATATTTTCTGTGTGATGCTCAAAACACCTCTGTGAAGGTAACCCGATTGTTACGTGTCTTTGATGTGAATAAAAGTGAATGGGAAGCCCTGATACATGTGGTTGGAACATGTACTGAGCCTATTACAAATCTCCACTTGTAGATATATCTTACAATACGTACAAACATATAAGATTTGCAGGACTGACAGTCTTTCTTTATTGTCCATTCTTACTTTATTGACAACCTAGCAAGAAGCTATCACAGTCCTTAATGTTCATGTAAACCCTAACTTAAATACTAGCAAGCTGGCCATAAACAGATCACATTTCTTGCTGATTCCTGTTGATCCATACAGATGCAGGCAGTGTTCAAGTATTCTGGCAGCTGGCTGTCAGAATACAATAGCAAGCCAAGCGCTGTAGATTCATCCATCTTCCAGTCCTTGGGGGGCCCATGTTTGGTCAGCTTTAGTCTATTACAAAATAAACATGAATTGTTTAAGATTCACAGCATAGTACCAAACTGTTTTAATCTTGTTTTATCCAATGGTGCATCTCAGTAATTTTGATCTTCTGTAGCTCTGTCTACGTGCACACCAGCAATCACTGCATGGCATTTTTCAATGAGGGATTTGCTGATGGTGACAACAGTGGACCATGCCTACATAATGTGTGTTAAAGATATTAAATTATCCAATGGCTACTATAAATTATAACATGTTCATTAGGTATTATTTTAATGAAAGCCGCAAACAAAAAAAACATTGAAAATTACTCTTTACAATTCAATTAACATGTTAAAGCTTACATGACATTTTGCATTTGGGTTTACATATACTTAAATACAGGTTCAAAAGAATACAAACAAGCTCTTGAATTCACACTTTTTTCAGTACAGACCGATTCAAATAAATCTGAGACTGGTTGGTAGGTCCCACATATGCAGGGGCGGACTGACCATTTAGAAACTCAGGCACTGCCCGAGGGCCCGGGGTCAGTAGGGGGCCCCATGAGATGCCCCTGGTACCTTTTTAATAGGCTTTTTTGAGTTTGGGCAAGGACACAGGAGCCCCATGATCCTCTATTGCCCGAGGGCCCCATGAGTTGTCAGTCCGCACCTGCACATATGTGAGATTGTCATTCATTGCAACCATAATCAGTTAGAACATGTGACGATTTTGTGATGTCCTTTAACATGTAGTTTTGTTTTTTTTCCCCACATATGTCTATATGTAACTGTAAAATGCATAACAAAACTATTTCTTCTTTTTCCTTCAAATTTGTCTCATTAACCCCTTAATGCCACTTCCCATTAGCACTTTAAGTGATCTTTAATGTGGCTTCTATATCATGTGCTTGGAAGATCAGAAAGTCGGCTATCCTTTTTTACAGCATAACTCCAACTGCAACATTTGTATTAAATACAGACATTTCTCCAACAGTATGTTTTTTTCTGCTGCTAAATTTATGATAGACAACATCATCATCAACCCACATCCTCTGAGCCCAGGATATCTTGATACCATGCTGACTGGTTACTGGACATAAATCAAAACTTTCTTTGTAATGTTCTTCACTACAAAGGAAAAAAAAATGCTGGGCTTGGGTAATAGAAACAAAGGACACATTTTAAAGAAAATAGACTTTGATAACCACTAAGCTACCTGGTCCACTTAATTCCATCCTTGCTTCTATAAAATGTTTTCCATAGGTTAATGTGATGTGAAGATAATTTTCCCCAAATGAAAAGTATAATCTATCATACAAAAATTGCATGTGAACCTGTTTAAGCAGAAATGCAAACATTATGTGCCTGGACAGGCATTTAGGATAAATAAAAAATTCACACCAAACTACAGAGCAATGAACAACAACATAAAAATGGTTAGTGGTGGACTGGTTATTGGAATCTTTCATGTCCAACCAAAAAATAAACTAAAAAAGAACTCTTTAAAAGCTGTTATTCAACAGACCAGTTCAATGTGAACTACTACTGGATATACCATTACCTGGTTAAACCATAACAAAGAATTTAACCCCATCCTTCTGTACTATACCTGATCTGTGGAACATATAAAAGATTCATTGGTCTCTCTTAGCAACCACCTTTCCATCAGAAACAACAGACTTCCCCTTCTTTGTAGTAGGATACCCAACATGCTTCCATTGTTCCTATTGTTGTCTAATCCTGTGATATAGTGGTGTGCTGATGTTTTATTAACTATTAGAAATGGTAGCAGAAAGATTTTTGGATTGGCTTCAAACACTGCGATTGTCCAAAAACGAAACCCATCTGGCCAACTTTTATTCAGTAATTACAATGTTTTCACTGATATTAAAAACAAATTTCAGGTGAAAGTTTAATACAATCCTAGTGCTGATATTTATAGCCAATTATGTTCTTCCAGAAGAAGTTTACTACAATAGTACTTTTTGTGAGATTCCATTCCATAGTTCACAATACTTCTCAAGCATAACAATTTTACAACATGTAATTTAATCTATCTAGCAAACAGTACTATCTTAATCATATTTTGTACAGCAAGTCTTGAGTTCTTAATATTTTCAGAAATCACAAAATTATTTCTTAAAGTTTACTTTTTCTTGAAGATTATAAGGCAGTGGTTTGGCCCCATCATTTATTTGGTACTAACATAGCAAATGAAACCACATTCACAATAATATATGGGAAATATGTCTAGAAAGAGGAGAGCTTCTCTGCCATTCTTTAGTGTTCTCATTATAGAGCACGCCAGAATTTTGAAGGCAAACATCTGCTATACTCCTCCTTAAGAAAAATCTTAGTGCTCTGGAACATCAGTGTCACAGATGCACCCTGTATGAATATTTTTCCAGTGAAATAAAGATTCTGCATAATAGAAAAAAACACTTAGGTAAATAATATATACACATAAAATACTAGAAAGATAAATTCTACAACTTGGTAAGTGTATTTGTAATGGCTTGCTTCTTTAATACCATCCAAATGTCATACTGCCAACATAATTCTTATTGTTGTAAAATATACAGACACAGCGCCAATAAATTATATATAAAGCTGCAAACCTAACCAAAGGAAAGGTAAGTGACAAAAAATATATAAAGGAATGCGCTGAATACCAAATCACATGAAAAAGCAGATAAATACATAAATAAAATAAAACATATATTTATAAATGTCCATAATTCATATACAAGTCTAAACACCAAAATAAGTGATTAAAAAATCTCTTAAACAAGAAAAAACACTGTGTAGCAAAATCCACCACCGAATGAAATGGGTAAACTTACCAGAGCTATTTGCTGATCAAATTATAAATCAGCAAAAATAGCAATTGCTCTGGGAGCGATGATCTGTTGGAGTATCCAGGAGCAATAGACTGCAATCAGCCAAATCAGCACACATGGAACAGCCTTAACTGCAAGTTATGCCTTCATAACTTTGGAAATGCTCGGGGAATCAAAGAAGAGTATCATGGTGCAGTATATTAAAACAAAGATCATTTTTATTGTAGCCTTAAATATGCACTCACAAGAAAGGTGTCCAACCGACACCAGCAATATCAGTCTCAAAAAGCTAAAGCAGGGAAAAGCCTCGCTCACCGCGATCACAGCCGACAGTCTCGAGGAGCGTCCTGACGTCCCATCCACTAAGCCCCGCCCTACACGTTTCATCATCCGACGTCTTCAAGGGGCAGCATGGATGACAGACGTCGAATACCAACATATATACACACTAAATCTGCATTGCAGCAACGCTGCAACCAATCGATAAGCAGCATTCTGGTGACACAATACCACTTGATCTCTGCAGATATATCCATTATTGAGGCAAATAACATATTAAATAGCCGATAAAAAATATGAAATAAAAATGAAAATAATATTCACATAAAAAATAAAACAATGAAAAACAATCAATAGAAATAATATAAAAAAACTTCAAAAAATAATAAAACATATATAATCACTATATGACCCCCTATTATTTAAAGGGGCAGTATAATTAATAATATAAACAATCAAACAATCAATAAACCTATAATATCTGCTGATGCATATTCCAAAAAAAAATATAAAAAAATAATTAAATGATATTGTATCGGTCTGTAATAATCAACTAGGTGACCACATGCTGTTAAGTGGCCACCCTAAATAATAATAGCAATTTGTATGGAAGACCAAAAAATCAATCTTAATCTTCCAATTAAAATAAATCATTATTGTATACGAACAGGATGGTCTACAAATTTACCATCAACAAAGGAAGAAAATTCGATCAAAAAATTCAATCAAAAAATTTTATCAAAAATTGGTCAGAAAACACTTTAAATCAATGTTGATATTCAAACCATTCGGGTTTTAAAGGATTTAATTCGTATATCCAAAACGTCTCCCTTCTGGAGGTCTCATTGATCATGTCAGTACCCCTCCAATGTCTTTTGATTTAATCTATTCCATAAAAGGTCAATAAACTGGGATCACTATTATGTTTAAGTTTAAAATACCTGAAGACACTATGCTTGTCATAGTCCTTCTTTATATTATTTAGATGTTCTCCTATTCTTGTTCTTAATAATCTCCCTGTCCGTCCCACATACTGGAAGTGACATGGGCACTCTAGAACATATACCACATGGGATGAATTACAAGAAATCAGTGTGTCGATCTTATATTTTTTTTTCGTTGTCATTGAATAAAATTCTTTTCTTTTTATCTTCGAATCTCTTTTTACTGTTTTACAAGCCTTACATTTATTACAATGGAAGAATCCTTGCAAACTAGGAAAAAAATGTATTTCCTTAGGGCTAATTTCGTCTGCAGCGATCTATTCTTCCTATAGACACATTATGGTCTAGAGGGAATCATTTTTTTAAGGGTTTCATCTTTCAACAAAATTGGCCAATATTTTTTAAAAATACCTTCAATATCTTTATATTGCGTATTGTAATCAGTAATAAAACCTGTATGTTCCAAACTTTTCTTATCTTTTTTGTATGATAAGAGAGAGTCCCTATCCTTATTATTAATCAGCTCCCTTTCTGATTCCAAAAAAGGCCTACCAAAACCCTTTTCTATGAATCTATTAATCAATACATTAGTCTGATCCATAAAATCACTCTGTATACTACAATTTCTTTTAATCCTCATAAATTGACTTCTCAGGGTAGAAAACAGCCATCTAGGATGGTGTCCACTTTATTTTGGGATGTAGCTATTTTTATCTATATCCTTAAAAAAAGGTCTTAGTCAAAACATATCCCTTAGATTTAAACAATGTCAAATCCAAGAAATGAACTGTTTTAGGGTCACCAGTAACTGTAAACCGTAATCCATAATTATTGTTAATACATTATGTGAATCTGTCAAGATCTCTTTCTGAGCCATCCCAAATCATCACAATATCATCAATATTACGCCTATACAAGTTCATTTCTGGCCATTTGTCAAATATACATTCTTCTGCCATTTGTCTAAAACCAAATTAGCCACACTGGGAGCATACTTCGCTCCCATAGAAACTCCTCTACACTGCTGGAAAAAAATGATCCTTATATCAAAAAAAATTATTTGACATAGCGAACTCCAAGATCTCTATAATAAATTGTCTTTGAACCTTTTTTTAATTTTGACTTATATTTTAACGCCCACTTCACCGCTTTAATACCATCCTTCTGGTTAATACTGGTATATAAAAATTCTACATCAATGGTAACTAAAAGACAGTCACCAATGTCACCTACTGTTTTTAGAGTGTTAATAAGTTCACCACTGCCTCTTAAAAAAAAGATCGATTAGTTTTCACTATGGTCTGTAGAAAAAAATCTATATATTCTCCAATGCGGGCAAAAATGGAATTAATCCCTCTAACAAAAGGCCTTCCAGGGGGATTAAATTTATCTTTATGTAACTTTGGCAGATAATAGTCAGAATTCTAGGATTTTTTATATACACATATCTAGCCTCTTTATCATTTAGGACTCCCAAATCCTTACATTTCTTAATTAATTGTTTTAAACGATGTTTCAATTTTTTTGTTGGATTGGATTCCAATATTTTATAGGTGTCTTTAATATTCAACAGTCTTTCCATTTCTTTTTCATAATCACTTTTATTTAAAATGACGATACTTCCTCCTTTATCTGCACTTCTAATAATAATATTTTTCCTATTTTCTAAATCTTTAATCCTTTATATAATATCAACTGGGGTATAGTCATTCTTTTTAACAATATTTTTTACATCAGCTTCAACCATTTTCTTGAACACCTCCAAAAACTAATTTCCTGCATTGTTAGGATTAAAGCTAGAAGGGTTTCTAAGCAGACTATGTTCATAAATTCTTGATGGTTGTTTAATATTGACACTTTTATCTTTATTCAATTCAAAAAACTTTTTAATATTCAATTTTCTCACGAATTTTTGAATATCGATAAAAACATCGAACTTTTTCAAGTTCGACCTAGGTACATATTTCAATCCTAAATCTAAATAATTTAATTCACATTCTGTTAAAATGACATTGTTTAAATTGAAAATACCATCACCTATGGTTCTCTTTTCCTTTTCTTTTCACTTGCCACCTCTCTTACCTCTGTATCTTCTAAATCTCTTACTGCTCCATACAAATCTTGATCCTTCCAACCCTTCTCTGGGGGTCTGTAATTCCTTGAAACCAAATTCCATCCTCTGTTGAAATCCTGAAAAACCCCCAACCGTGGAAGTTCCCCTGAAAACCTCCTCTCTTAGATCAATGACCTCTATAGCCTCCTGATCCTCTATATACAAAGGAACCTCTATTGAACCTACCACGTCCTTCATAATGGGTCCCTAGTATAGGGTATGTTCTATCTGGAGTATTGAACTGGATCCTTCCTATGATTTTGAAATTGTACTCTAGGTACAGGAGGAGACACAGTAATGGGTTTAGCCAAAGGTTTGGAACTAACCTGCTGTTCCATTTCAGGAGTGGATTGTTTAGAATCACATTCCTCAATTCCCAAATTATCTTGCCATTTATATACTTTGTTATTTTTATAATCTTCCAAATCTCTTTTATATTTCTTCACTTTTTTATTCTTTGTATCCTTATTCCTTATCAATTTTTATAATATAGACTTGTACTAATTTGGATCTTTCTTTATAATCATTAGTATCCCCAAAAGGTTAACATAATATCTTTTAAATCTTTGATTCTAATTTTTTTCATTTCAATTGTCTTCTCTTGATAATAAGCTCCAACAATTTGCTCTCACAATGATTAAAGAACCTGAACCAATCATCCTTAAGTTCTTTATCATCTAACCCATCGTTTGCTGGTCATTGGTCTAAGAGAGGGGGTTTTCAGGGGAACTTCCACGGTCGGGGGGGTTTTCAGGATTTCAACAGAGGATGGAATTTGGTTTCAAGGAATTACAGACCCCCAGAGAAGGGTTGGAAGGATCAAGATTTGTATGGAGCAGTAAGAGATTTAGAAGATACAGAGGTAAGAGAGGTGGCAAGCGAAAAGAAAAGGAAAAGAGAACCATAGATGATGGTATTTTCAATTTAAGCAATGTCATTTTAAAAGAATGTGAATTAAAAGTTTTAGATTTAGGATTGAAATATGTACCTAGGTCGAACTTGAAAAAGTTTGATGTTTGTATCGATATTCCAAAATTCGTGAGAAAATTGAATATTAAAAAGTTTTTTGAATTGAATAAAGATAAAAGTGTCAATATTAAACAACCATCAAGTATTTATGAACATAGTCTGCTTAGAAACTCTTCTACCTTTAATCCTAACAATGCAGGAAATGAGTTTTTGGAGGTGTTCAAGAAAATGGTTGAAGCTGATGTAAAAAATATTGTTAAAAAGAATGACTATACCCCAGTTGATATTATATAAAGGATTAAAGATTTAGAAAATAGGAAAAATATTATTATTAGAAGTGCAGATAAAGGAGGAAGTATCATCATTTTAAATAAAAGTGATTATGAAAAAGAAATGGAAAGACTGTTGAATATTAAAGACACCTATAAAATATTGGAATCCAATCCAACAAAAAAATTGAAACATCGTTTAAAACAATTAATTAAGAAAGGTAAGGATTTGGGAGTCCTAAATGATAAAGAGGCTAGATATTTGTATATAAAAAATCCTAGAATTCCGACTATTATCTGCCAAAGTTACATAAAGATAAATTTAATCCCCCTGGAAGGCCTATTGTTAGAGGGATTAATTCCATTTTTGCCCGCATTGGAGAATATGTAGATTTTTTTCTACAGACCATAGTGAAAACTAATCGATCTTTTTTTAAGAGACAGTGGTGAACTTATTAACACTCTAAAAACAGTAGGTGACATTGGTGACTGTCTTTTAGTTACCATTGATGTAGAATTTTTATATACCAGTATTAACCAGAAGGATGGTATTAAAGCGGTGAAGTGGGCGTTAAAATATAAGTCAAAATTAAAAAAGGTTCAAAGACAATTTATTATAGAGATCTTAGAGTTCGCTATGTCGAATGATTTTTTTTGGTATAAGGATACTTTTTTTCCAGCAGTGTAGAGGAGTTTCTATGGGAGCGAAGTATGCTCCCAGTGTGGCTAATTTGGTTTTAGACAAATGGAAGAAGAATGTATATTTGACAAATGGCCAGAAATGAAATTGTATAGGCGTTATATTGATGATATTGTGATGATTTGGGATGGCTCAGAAAGAGATCTTGACAGATTCACAGAATGTATTAACAACAATAATTATGGATTACGGTTTACAGTTACTAGTGACCCGAAAACAGTTCATTTCTTAGATTTGACATTGTTAAAATCTAATGGATATGTTTTGACTAAGACCTTTTTTAAGGATATAGATAAAAATAGCTACATCCCAAAATCAAGGTGACACCATCCTAGATGGCTGTTTTCTACCCCGAGAAGTCAATTTACGAGGATTAAAAGAAATTGTAGTATACAGAGTGATTTTATGGATCAGACTAATGTATTGATTAATAGATTCATAGAAAAGGGTTTTGGTAGGCCTTTTTTGGAATCAGAAAGGGAGCTGATTAATAATAAGGATAGGGACTCTCTCTTATCATACAAAAAAGATAAGAAAAGTTTGGAACATGCAGCTTTTATTACTGAGTACAATACGCAATATAAAGATATTGAAGGTATTTTTAAAAAATATTGGCCAATTTTGTTGAAAGATGAAACCCTTAAAAAAATGATTCCCTCTAGACCAAAATTTGTCTATAGGAAGAATAGATCGCTGCGGACGAAATTAGCCCATAATGTTATTGACCCACCTAAGGAAATACATTTTTTTCCTGGTTTACAAGGATTCTTCCATTGTAATAAATGTAAGGCTTGTAAAACAGTAATAAGAGATTTGAAGATAAAAAGAAAAGAATTTTATTCAATGACAACGAAAAAAAAATATAAGATCGACACACTGATTTCTCGTAATTCATCCCATGTGGTATATGTTCTAGAGTGCCCATGTCACTTCCAGTATGTGGGACGGACAGGGAGATTATTAAGAACAAGAATAGGAGAACATCTAAATAATATAAAGAAGGACTATGACAAGCATAGTGTCTCCAGGCATTTTAAACTTAAACATAATAGTGATCCCAGTTTATTGACCTTTTATGGAATAGATTAAATCAAAAGACATTGGAGGGGTACTGACATGATCAATGAGACCTCCAGAAGGGAGACGTTTTGGATATACGAATTAAATTCTTTAAAACCAAATGGTTTGAATATCGGCATTGATTTAAATTGTTTTCTGACCAATTTTTAATCAAATTTTTTGATCGAATATTTTTGATTTAATTTTTTCATCAAATTTTCTTACTTTGAAGATGGTAAATTTGTAGATCATCCTGTTCATATACAATAATGATTTATTTCAATTGGAAGATTAAGATAGATTTTTTGGTCTTCCATACAAATTGATATTATTTAGGGTGGCCACTTAACAGCATGTGGTCACCTAGTCGATTATTACAGACCGATACAATATCATTTAATTATTTTTTTTATTTTTTTTTTGGAATATGCATCAGCAGATATTATATGTTTATTGGTTGTTTATATTATTTGACATTATTAATTATACTGCCCCTTTAAATAATAGGGGGTCATATAGTGATTATATAGGTTTTATTATTTTTTGAAGTTTTTTTAGATTATTTTATAATGATTGTATTTCATTGTTTTATTTTTTATGTGAATATTATTTTCATTTTTATTTCATATTTTTTATCGGCTATTTATCTATTTATTTGTCTCAATAATGGATATATCTGCAGAGATCGAGCAGTATTGTGTCACCAGAATGCTGCTTATCGATTGGTTGCAGCGTTGCTGCAATGCAGATTTAGTGTGTATATATGTTGGTATTCGACATCTGTCATCCATGCCGCCCCTTGAAGACGTCGGATGACGAAACACGTAGTGCGGGGCTTAGTGGATGGGACGTCAAGACGCTCCTCGAGACTGTCGGCTGTGATCACGGTGAGCGAGGCTCGTCCCTGCTTTAGCTTTTTGAGACTGATATTGCTGTTATTGCTGGTATCGGTTGGACACCTTTCTTGTGAGTGCATATTTAAGGCTACAATAAAAATTATCTTTGTTTTAATATACTGCACCATGATACTCTTCTTTGATTCCCCGAGCATTTCCAAAGTTATGAAGGCATGATGACCACTTGCAGTTAAGGCTGTTCCATGTGTGCTGATTTGGCTGATTGCAGTCTATTGCTCCTGGATACTCCAACAGATCATTGCTCCCAGAGCAATTGCTATTTTTGCTGATTTATAATTTGATCAGCAAATAGCTCTGGTAAGTTTACCCATTTCATTCGGTGGTGGATTTTGCTACACAGTGTTTTTTCTTGTTTAAGAGATTTTTTAATCACTTATTTTGGTGTTTGGACTTATATATGAATTACGGACATTTATAAATTCTTATTGTTACCTAGACACATGCTCTGCTCTGGTTCTATCTACCTGTGTTATTTTCTAACATACTGTGGGGTTGATTTACTAAAACTGGAGAGGGCAAAATCTGTGCAGCTGTACATGGTAACCAATTTGTACCATGGTAATAATTTGTAGTTGGATTCAAATGAATCAGTATTGATGGAGCAATGTGCCGTACTATGACACCAATTTTTTAAGAATAGATGTATATATTGTCATGATAAGTTTTTTATTTGAAGGGTCACCTTTACATAAGTGTTCAAAAGGAGTCAAGGTTCAGAGAGTTAAGGATGAACCTATTGTTGGAGTCACACAATTTTTAATTGGAGATTATCTAAAGGTTTCTCAACAAGCTAGGTTATTTGGTAGTTTGATAGTGGAAAGACGTAGAACATCTGTGGTAAATATATCATATATTCTGTATATATTGTAGGAAACCCGTAATCTTAATTTAAAACGGTTCAAAGAATCCTGGGGGGAACAATGGGTTGCATGTGATTGGATGTAAGAAAGCATATAAGGACATAAGACCTCCTGTGAGTTTGGAAGTATCCCATAATGAGAGGGAGTGTTTGATGGTGGTGTTGCGAATAACCTCTCTAAAGTTTGAAGAAATCCACAGAATTGTTTTAAAGGATATAGGGTCTAGGAAATAGGCCTCTATGGATGTCCAAAGGGGTGGGTCTGAAGAGTTTTGTTATGCTGCAAGTTGTTCAGTTTGAGCAGTGGCGTAATATATTGATATATTTGGAACAGCTAGACCCCCTTTAATCTTGATTTGGGGAGGGGTTTATTATTATACAGGATTTATATAGCGCTAACAGTTTGCTCAACGCTTTATTTAGTGGTTTATTATTAACTCAGGGTTTATGTTTATTCCAAGTGAAGGCAAATATTTTAGGTAGAAATACAGTTTTCTTTGATGCTATGCGCCCCAACTATGAAATCTAGTATTTCTTCCATGTCTCAAGGAGGGGGTGTAAATAACGTATATTTGAAAGATAGTTGGCTTTGTAGAGGGAATTATAAAAGGAAGATTAGTAAGGTAAGGAAGTACTTTCCTGGGGAAAGGAAAGTTTGCTTTAATATGAGTAAGGGCATCACCTGAGATATCATTATTAAAGGCTCCAGATTTATAATTCTGAATGTATGGGCCAGAAATAATTTAAAAATTGTTTAAGAAATTAGTGGGTGTGTTATAATCATGATGACATCTAAAAAAAGACATAGATTATGTTGGTAAACCACTATTAGTATTCCCTTGATATTAGTGTTATTTCTTTGTGATATAGCAAGAACGTCAATGGCCAGTACAAATAGTAGTGAGGACAGAGGACATCCTTGCCTAGTAACTCAATGAATATCTAAATAGGAAGATCAACAGACGATATATTGCACAAACGCTCTCAGTTTACTGTAAAGGGAGCTTGCCCACTTACAAAATAGTAGGCCTAAACCCTATTTTTTAGATTTTTTTTTTTCAAATGTTTGGAAAAGGTAATTTGGTATTGTGGGTAGGGTCACTGAAGAAAAGTAGTAGTTAGATTACATGTTATCGTGTTAGGATTCATTCTCAGATGAATAGGTTTGAATGTAGGGTTAGGGTTAGTTTATTGGCCAAAAGAGTATAGGGTTTGACTCCATGTACGTAAAATTTATTTTTTTGTCCATCTAATGTGATTCCTGGCTTGGGTTGTTAAACATAGATTGAGTTGTGTTTGGACATTAGATAATTTGTTGAATAAGGACTTAGAAGGGTTTGAATATGTTGTGCATTGAAAGTAGTAGTATTTTTCTATCAGTTTAATGTTTTCAGTATGTTTTTTAATTTAACTAGTGAGAATTAATGTATCACGTATTATCACCTTGTGTGCACTCCTCAATGTTTTTTTGAAATATTTCCGGGGACTATCTAATGTCTAAGTGACCATCTAATGTCTTTAGATTTGGTACAAAGTGAGTTAAGGCTTATTAAAATTGCATCATGGTTAGACCAAGAGGTAACAAGAATGTCACACGATTGTACCAGAGGTAAGGAATGTACGGGTATAAATTTATGGTCAATCCTAGAATACGTTTTATGCGGGCTAGAATAGAAGGTGAAGTCTTTTTTCCTTGGGTGCAGTTCTCTCCAAGTATCCAAAAGGGAGCAATGAGAAAGAAGGGGAGTCATGTTGCGGGAGGAGGAGTTTAAATCAGGACATTTGATGGTATTGGCTAAAGGTATTTTGCTTAAGTAGGGAAGGATCACTTGCAATTATTACTGTCCCTTTGGCCTGTTTTTGAATAATGGAGAAAAGATTTGAGAAAAAGAGCAAATTGTTTGCTATTAGGCACATATGATATTACAAAGGGTTACAATGGTAATCGTTCATTAGTCCCTTAGCTAATCGGTACAGTATCTGCCTTCTGGGTCAAAAATAGTAAATTCAAGCGTGAAAGGACTATTTTTTAAACCAATCAGCACTCCCCTCTTTTTGACATGGGCATTGGCAGTAAAAATAGTGGGATAAAAAGCATTGAAAGATTTAAAAAAAAAAGTCTCTTGAAGACATATATCAGCATGTAATGATTTGAAGTGGCAAAAGGCTTGGCAAATTTTAATTAAATTTATTTGTACATTATGTGAAAGAATGGTAAGGTAATGACTGTTATAAATCTCAATTGGATTATCACTCCAGTTAAAAATGGAGGCAAAAGGAGATTAGGGAAAGAGTGAGGGATTAAAAGGATTTCAAAAAGGCAATAATAAATATTGTAGTAGAAGAAATTGAGAGTGTAAAGTGTGTGAAATAAAATGGACTGAAATAAGTTCATGAACTAGCGCTCAGAGTGGCTAACATTATAAGGACTTAAGAAGAGTGAGCAGTGAGCATTAATTGAAGGGAAAGCTAGGAGCTAATAAAATATAATGCTTCAAGCAGTTGTAATAAAAAAGGCTAAAATTATAAGTATAAAATTAACTCAATAAGTTCAATATTGCAATCAATATGATATGCCAGGTAAAAGATTAAGAAATCAAAATACTTGTTTTGCAATCCAAACCATTGGTACATACTGTAAATTGGAAATACTGCTCATTAGAGGAAAGATCTAATCTACAGCAGATATTTTCTAAAAATCTAAATACAGTTGCAAGAAAAAGTATGTGAACTCCTTGGGATTACGTGGAGTTTTGCATGAATTGGGCATAAAATGTGCTCTGAACGTCATCTAAGTCACAACAATAGAAGAACACAGTCTGCTGAACATAATTAGAGATGAGCAAATTATTCAAAAATTCATTTCGGCTGATTCACCGAATTCGCCGAATAAATTCGCTTCGAGCCGAATATATTCGCTGCGAATTTAACTTATAAAAAGGGTGTTTCTAGGCTTCAGAGAGCCTTTATATTAGTGCAGAACACTGTACCTTTAATTTAAATGCCCTTGGAGTCTGCTGGGGAAGAGAAATAATACTGTCAGTCAGTATGACATGCAGATGAGTGCCGTCGATCTTAGAATCACCGCACACTTCACTCATTTGGGCAGTCACGGGGCCAAAACCAGAGTGTGGAGCCACAGTGTGGCGGTGGAGGCAGCAGCAATGGGAGGCCATACAGCACCCTATGACAAAATGGAACCCACCAGCAGTGTGAGGAGACCTGAAAGTGGCACATGGCAGAGTGTGGCGATGGAGACAGCAGCAATGGGAGGCCGTACAGGGACCCATGACACACTCTGGACCTGGCAGCAGCATGAGGAGTCGGTACAGGGGCCCATGGCAGATTACGGGCCTGGCAGCAGCATGAGGAGGCGGTACAGGGGCCCATGGCAGAGTGGCGGAGCGTAAGCAGCTAAAATTGAAGGCCATACAGAGGCCTATGTTAAAAAGTCCCCCCAGCAGCAGCGTGGGGAGACGACTATCAAGAGTCCAATGGCAGAGTGGCGGAGCAGAAGCAGCTTCAATTGAAGGCCATACACAGGCCTAGGTTTAAAAGTCCCTCACAGTTAATTCCAATAACGAACTCTACTCCTCCGTGCAATCTACTTACGAGACCCTGGGCAGGTCTGGGTCCAATTTGTGGTAGAGACTGGTTTTGTTCAGCCATGCTTGAGCGAGTAATAACAGGTCTGTGCTGCCCTTTGGTGTCTGGCTTAATGCGCACAACACTGAACGTCCCAGCGTTTGTCAACGATTTGCCGTTAAGTGATGCAAACCCGCTGAACCACGTTCATGAGGAGCCGATACAGGGGGCCAAAAAATATTACCGCCAGCCGGCGTGTAAATGGATCTAACTCTTTGAACGTACAATAGTGGTTGTAAAACAGAAAGTCAGTTTATTGTACACAATCGGTCAATTGCAGCTTGCTGTTGGCTGGAAACTGTACGTTTCTGTCACTGGAATGCACTAATCACCCAAAAAATATTACCGCCAGCCGGCGTGTAAATGGATTTAACTCTTTGAACGTACAATAGTGGTTGTGAAGCAGAAAGTCAGTTTATTTTGCACAATCGGCAAACTGCAGGACCAACTGTGCACGACAGCCACCAAAAAAAAAAAGGGTGTATGTCACTTTAAATTTTCGATTCTTTGATAGCTGTGGCCCTAAGTAACGATTCTGTGTCCCTGAGTAACGATTCTGTGGCCCTGAGTAACGATTCTGTGGCCCTGAGTAACGATTCTGTGGCCCTAAAGTCTCTGTGGCCCTAACTCTGTCCCTTAATACACACAGGTCTGTCTCTCTTGAATGACCGTAGGCTAATGGAGAATTCTAAGATGGCCGCGATTTATAGCTCCACCATTACACAGTGCTGGCTGGCTGCTGATTGGCTAATGCGATCACATGTCATGAATGCATTATGGGTCAGCGCGCCTTGTCTGCGCGCCTTCCCAGAGATCCCCGCCCCATCTTCTCTGTCCATTTTCTCCGTCGCCACACATGTCGCCGCCATTTTTGGGAAAATTCGATTCGTGCATCCGAAGTTTGCTAATCTTCGGATTCGTCGCGAATCGAATTTTTCCAAATCTTCGGAACGAATTCCACTTCGTCATGTTCGATTCGCTCATCTCTAAACATAATACTACACAAACATTAGATGTTGCCATGGTTTAAATGCACATAACATGTAAACATTCACAGTGCAGGGAGAAAAAAGTATGTGAACCTTTGGACTTAATAACTGGTTGACCCTCCTTTGGCAGCAATAACCTCAACCAAACGTTTCCTGTAGTTGCAGATCAGATCTGCACAACAATCTGGAGTAATTTTGGACCACTCCTCTTCACAAAACTGTTTCAGTGTAGCAATATTCTTGGGATGTCTGGTGTGAATCGCTCTCTGAATGTCATGCCACAGCATTTCAATCGGGTTGAGGTCAGGACTCTGACTGGGCCTCACATACTTTTTCCTCCCTGCACTGTGAATGTTTACATGTTATGTGCAATTAAACCATGGCAACATCTAATATGTGTGTAGTATTATGTCCAGCAGACTGTGTTCTTCTATTGTTGTGACTTAGATGACGTTCAGAGCACATTTTATGCCCAATTCATGCAAAACTCCACGTAATCCCAAGGGGTTCACATATTTTTTCTTGCAACTGTATTGGATTAATTTTGTACTGTTGGTGTCATCTTCTGATCATTATGTTTATGGTTTGGTTCACTTTGCATAACTTTGCAGCATAGTTTGTATGTCCGATAAAGAGACATTTCCTCCAAGACAAAAATATTGCTTTCAATAATAGTTTCTTCCCTTCCTTAAAAAAATACACATTTTTTTTTTAAATTCTGATACTTTTTTTTTAAAGTCTACTAATGTGCTGACAAAGTGCAGATCAAGCTCAAACTTGTAATAACATTACAATTAAGTAACAAAAAATAAAAAAGTGTCTAAAATATTAAAGTATCATTCATTAAATTAAACCATGCCCCCCAAAAAATTAAAAGCCGCATGCCCCCAGGCACAAACACATATTAACATAAATGAATGCAATATTAGGGATTGCCATGCATGCAGAGTGAGATTAATAATTTTAGGGCCATTATTTTTTTTTTGGACAACTCCACATCAATGAGCTGTAAAAGGTTTACAAAGTATGATTCCGTTTCACAAAAGTATGCAGTTTTATAGCTTTACATATTTGGCATCTGTTCATCAACACAGACAAATCTTTTACAGTTTTACAAAAAAAAATGAAGATTATGGTTTGTGAGCATTAAAATAAAGTTTAATTTATTGTTTGCTTAAAATATAGATTTTTTTAGACTGTAACACAGATATCAGGCAATGTAAAAGACTTCTTTGTTGCATGAATACAAACTATAAAACAAGAAAGTGGCAGTAAACAAACACACAAAAAAGGGAGAAAAAGTTGCAGACTACAAAACTACTATAAATATAAAAAAAAGTACCCTTTCACATAAATAAAGTGGATTTTTCTTTCAAAACAAAATTTGCCTAGGAAGCTTAGTGGCCAGAATTGAGAGATTCCAGTTCAGTATGGTCAGCAATTGCATGGCAAAATCAATTTCACCTAAATCACTCCACTCATTTATATTCACAACAAATGAACAAAAATAATTATAGATGTACAAAGAACACTGTATATTTGACCACATGAAAGTACAGTATGTATATTACGTGATCACAATTCAAGTTACCAGGATGCTTCAGTGCACATTCTATATCTGAATCTGCATTCACAGTGGTCACTAAACATCAAACAGACCATTCATGGTCTGCACTGTCAAATAAATTTGGACCTCTTCTGTTACTGAGTGTTCCTGTTTTACCTCCAGCACTTTATTCGGTTAATTTTTTAAAAGTGATTTGTTTGATTAAATATTGTCTGAAGCTCGTCCTAATGCAATTTCTAAATGGTCATGTCAAGCATTTTAACACATTCAGTTTAGCTATGGTATAGATAATTTACCATTTTATAGACTAAGATGATAAAACGTTGCACTCCAAATGTATTTTACTTGCATTCTAAACTGCAGTTGTAGTGCCCCAGGGTCTCCTTTCATCTTCTGTAAGTGCTGGCATATGATGTGATTGTTAACATCGCTGGCCACCAGATGAAGTGAATTATCTAAACCGCTGAAGATGCTGCTCTCATTTTAAATGAAGAATCTATTCAGCACAATAACTGAAGGGGAAAGAAAAGCTTCAATTTAAACTGTACAAGAAATAAAAATTCTACAGGAATTTTATAAAGTGAGGAACAAAATACACATTTTGTATTCATTAAAGCTGGGAGTACTGGAAAAAGCCTAAATAAATTTAAAGTATGTATTTATTACTGGCATGACCATTTGTGTGCATGGACAGTAAATAATAGGTTTTGTATAGGCATGGCCCAAAAATGCCTCCAAACTTACACCTCTCCCCTTTTAAATCATGTGACAGGATTCATTTTGTTAACTTATTTATGTAGCAATAAAATGCTTTTATTGGCAGCACAGTAGCTAAATGGTTAGCTCTTCCGCCTGGCAGTACTGGGGTCGTTGGTTCGAATCCCAACCATGGCACCACCTGCCTGGAGTTTGCATGTTCTCCCTGTACCTGCGTGGGTTTCCTCCGGGTACTCCGGTTTCCTCCCGGTACTCTGGTTTCCTCACACACTCCAAAGACATGCCGGTAGATGAATTGGCTCCCGTCTAAATTGTCCCTAGTATGTGTATGTATGAATGTGAATTAGGGACCTTAGATTGTACGCCCCTTGAGGGTTAGGGACTGATGTGAATGTACAATATATATGTAAAGCGCTGCGGAAATTGATGGCACTATATAAGTAACAGAAATAAATAAATTACTCCCTGGGAGATCACCAGGCCTGTAGAATTCTTAGGAGGACAGATCAGCAGGGTGCACTAGATAATTTATTTCAATGTAGAAATGCCCCCTGACCAGGCCTCTCCCCCAAAAATACACCTCCCCAGAGCCTTTCCCTGCACACAATGAGGTTTACTTACTAGTGCAGCTGTGCATGGCAGCCAACAAGCTTCTAAGTTCAGCTTGGTCAATTAAAAAAAAGCCTGGAAGCTGACTGGTTTTTATGCACTGCTGCACCAGATTTTGCATTCTCCAGTTTTAGTAAATCAACCCCAGTGTGTGCTCTCAATAGGAAGTTAAAGATTCACTGGACTTCTTATATGTTTCTTTAAACAGGATAGTTTCAGTGATAAAACTTAGGGAAAAGTTCAGGTACTGCAGAGGGCACTAAAATGCTTTTTTTAAGTGTTTGCCCAGACCAAAAGCAAGAAACCCCAAAACTCCATGCCTTTGTTCTTAGATCAACAACACCACACCAAAAAAGATTTTCTATATAACAAACCTGAAAAATGTGTCATCAAAGTTCAAATAGTAGTCATAGTAACTAAATTTAACTAAAATTAACACACACTCTTCGGAAACATAATTACAGCGATCTCAGCACACTTTCACAAAGTAAAATACTTTCTGTAGGAAAAATTAAATAATCATAAAGCCATGATCATGTACAAATGTTACACAAATAAATGAAGAACACATGTAACCCCTTCAGGTGTAGAGCACCTAATTTAGCAAGCCACCCCACTTCCTCGTGCTTCAATTGCAACTCTGTCACCCCTTCTGTAAGACCTGGGAACACATTCAGTCATGAATCTTAATCGTTCCATGCTGTGGGCATGCTAATTGAAGTTTCAGGACAGTAGTAAACCTATCTAAGGACTGCCAATAGATAGTGTATGTATGGTTCTCCCTATCTGTCTCATATTTTGTGTGGTTTCACCCACATAATAAAAATCTCATGGGCATTTTAACACATTGATCACATAAGAACTCAGGCAGGTATGAAAACAATTGATTTCAATGCATTTGGATGTTTAAAATTGGTACTTTTCATCATGTTGTGCACTGTGTATAAGATAATTATTTGTTAAGAACCTATTATAAAAAGGTAAGTGTATGCGGGGATATGGTGTAAAAAAAAGTCTGCTTATATTGTCCTTTCACACTGATTAACTTGTGGTGATGATGGAGGTGTTAGTTAAGCAATCCATAACCAATGCGAAAACCAAATAGTTCATTTTTCACTAGTGCGCCGGCTGCAACACGTGATCTTTGTACCGCAATTGAAAGTGCCTGATCCAACATGATGGATTTTTTATTTAAAAACTTAAACAATTGATGGTACAATTGTATAAGCTATTTTCATTTTTCATGCAACTGAACTTTTGGATTTTTACTGGTCTATGGCCTTCCTTATCTCCTCCTCTGTCTTGCAGTGTTTATAGAATGAGTACAAAGATAAAAAAACAAGTCCAGAGGATGCAGATAGTTCACATCAAACTGGAAGCAGGGGCGTGTCATGGGGCCCCCTACTGACCCTGGGCCCTCAGGCATTGCCCGAGTTTCCAAATGGTCAGTCCGCCCCTGACTGGAAGCACAAATAACCAAAAGTAAAGTTAATGGCATTAAAAGCAATCATACCTGCCACTCAGTTTACTTGTTAAAATACCCATGTGGTCTTTATATTGTCGGTGAGGCCAAACAAATGATAATACTTGTTCAAACATTATATTTATATTTGAAGTCCATAGATGGGATTACATATGATACATCATTCAATATTCCTATAGTGAGGCACAATTAGAACAGCCTGTCAACAAGCTTTTGTTCATTTCAATCAGGTTTCACTTTTCCAGTTGCACATCAGTTCAAAATGATCTCAGAAGACTCTAGAACTGATGTCTCCAACCAACTCAAAGCCCGTTTACACAGGTTTATAAGGTTTTTTCCCACCTACATTAACTGAAGAGTTTTTTCCTTCTTTTCTTCCTTCTGGACTTTTATGTTGAAGTTTTACGCATGTGTTTTGGACTTTATGTATGCCATGTTATGTCTTAGTGTTCTTTGATCAACGCAGAACTACACATTTTTATATTCTTTTCACGTGATGAACACACATTTTATGTGTTTGCGGCAGCTTGTATTCTTTATTGTTTCACTATTTATTTGGCAACGCACAATTTTTTATCACCATTATAAACTATAGTATATGACTATGGCGCTCTGTTCACTGGCATACCAACTGTCCAATGCTAGTTAATTGACACATTAAAAATTCACTAGTGAATATCTCAGTATTCATGCTAATGTTTTGGATAATACCTGTAATGTTTGCAATATGTGTAAAATGTCAGTCTCAATTGCTTTTCGCAGGGCGAATGTGAAATTCCCCAACATTCACTCCTAAGAAAAGAAAAGCCTTAAGAATTTGAACAAAAGTGAAAAGAGCCTAAGATTATAGGTCACCAGAAGGGGAAACAATATGAGATCTTGCAGCAGGTTCAGTTAACAGACAGCTGAACTAATGGGTGCTTGGATGAGCAGAACCTCCAGCTGCAGCAGAAACTGAAATAGTTTACTTTAGAGGCAGGGACTTAGAGATGTCATTTGGTGTGAGGGAAACGGTATGATCAGAAGTGTTGTCTGATGTGGGTTTTTTTCTATTGGCAGCTCAGCACTTTTTTTATGTTATTTTGCATAAAGTTACCCCCTAGAATCTATATTTGGGCCCCAACTTTTTTTTGTGGAACCACAAGCAATCTAAACTGGAGCCTTTCCCATGTAGTGCCCCCTAGTGGCAAATATGCATATTTCTCGTTTGAGAACTGCATTGAGTAGTAGTGTTGAATGCCAGGATTTGTTTGTCCTCACCACAGTGAACTTACAATAATTTAAGACTTTACATAAAGTCTCAGAAATCTTTCATTAAGGTCTTCATGTTATATGGTGTGAATACCATGTCATATATATAGTATTTATCATTGTAAATGAACATATTCCACACTTTTTTTCCCCCAATTGTTCCAGAAAAAAATCCCAAAAAACAGCTTTGAAAAAAGAAAAGTGTTTTTTCCCATTTTTTTTCCAGACCTTCCCATTTCTTGCCACCTCCTGTTGGAATTTGCTCATGTGTTTATCCTGCTGGTTTCTGTGTAAGCTTTTCCACTGCCGAAGCCACTGGCATCCAAGCCTGACCTCTGATCATGACACACTGTGTTATAGAGTATTCTTTCTGATGACCACCAATGTAGGGAGCATTTTTCCCAGAAATCACTAGTGTGATGGGGTCCTTCTCTCGCCTACTCTCCCAGTGCTACTGTCTTGGCACTCCAAGGCCTCCAAAAATGTTATAGATGTTCAGAAAATTAGACACGTAATTTATGCCTCTTGTAAAACTGAAGATGCTTCTTGGATATTGGGCCCTCTTTGCATCTAGGCAGCAAAAATGCCTCAAATATGTGGTATTTCCATACTGAGAGTGAGAGAATGTATTATAGGGTGTGATTTTAAGCCCATACTTCTTCAGTCATGTGAAAAAGTCATGTGAGTGTGACGTAAAGTGTAGGGCGGAGCCAGTGACATCATAGCATTGTACCAGGAAGGAGAGCAGGCACCAGGAAGAGCAGTGCTGATAAATACAGGGTATATTAAAGGGACATTACACCAGTGTTATTCTGTTACGCACCGGATACAGCACACACATAAATGTAAGTTTATTTCAGAGTTTTTAATAAAGTTGTTGTATTTAATGAAAGCACGATAATGGTATTACTTTTATTCTGAACAATATCTGGAGGCAATTGGAGGAAGGAAGGAGATAACAGCTATTGCCCCTGGTGGGAAAAGTTGATATTATAAAGGCCACAATAATGCAGAGCTGATTGGCGGCTATTAATCTACTGGCATTAAGGAGAGACAGATACTTAGGTTTATTACCCCTTAATGGGAAGGCTGAAGGTGACCTATTTAATGTATAGGTCATAATTGAACATGAGAGCATAGTGTAAAGGGTTGTTGTTCATGAGTGGCACAACAGTGTGAAGCTTTGAACTGATCATGGATTAAGCACTTTTTAAGATGATTTATGTGGGACTATGTTATGTGTGGACTTTATTACACTAATTCACGTGGTGATGTTGATTTATATACGGTATTTGTTTCTATTTTTATTACGTGAACATGCTTTGTAAATATTTTCCAGCATGTAAGATATACATATTATTTATAGTATTGCTTTGGAGTTATTTATGAGAGGAATGAAGTTTATGTTATAATAACGATACGTATATAGTTTAGCAGAATGACACCTTTAAGAAAGTGTCTTTAAGGTGTGGGACCACATGAAAGTGTTGGCAGATGCATATTAATATATAAAATGACTGAAAACTTGTAATAGCTCAGGGTAAGAACACAATCAGTGACCCTTACTGAATACCTTTGGAATCTACATGCAAAAAAATTTAATTTGCGGGGGTTTTTGTATTCTCCTGGCATTATTGTCTGGACTTCAACAAAATGCAATAGGTAGCCAGAATATCAAGTCTGACAAATTTCAAAAATATATACACGATAATTTGTAGATTCTATAACTTTCACAGTCTAAATAATTTACACATAGTTGGGTATTTTTAACAAAGATGTGACAGAATACATTTGGCCTGGACTGAACAAGAGATTAACATGCTGGTCTTCAAGTGGTTAAGATCATTTCTGAGTCAGCTACTGTGAAGTATTTCTGTTAAATTGTTAGAAGATTCAAGTCCTTGATATTTCAACAGGTGGTATAAAAGAAATACAAAATAAAATGCATTTAATTAATGCAAGTTTAGTCACCAATAAGAACCTGTGAGTTCTTAGGAGTGTAAGCTTTATTTGTGTACAGAAGATAATTGGTCCTTCCTACAATTAGTGGCCTCGTTTTTAACAGTATAGGCAAAGATGTTTTACTAAATAAATGGCATATAACTGTGCTTGTTCAAAGGTCATCAAGTAAACGGAAAGCCATTTAGGCTGATGGATAACAGAGCATTAGAGACAGTAAGATGATTGCTAATATTCTTTGAAAAATCCATGTGCAGTATTTTGAAATGGTAGACTACAAGTTTCCATAGCAACAGAACACTTCAGGTTCAAAAGGAGAGTCATGTCTCATGCTGAAGATAGCTAGAACTGAAAACATGATACCAATTAGCAGTGTTCAACATCATGTATTACAATAGCACTGGACAAAAACAACTGCGACACAGTGTATTATATAGTGAAAATATGGAACACCAGTTTATCATTTTTACCAGCATCTGAAAATGAATCTTGATATATACAATGTACTATGTATGACCCAGTTATAGTATCAAATCAATAACACACAAAAATATTATATATATATATATATATATATATATATATATATATATACACACACACACATCTATTTCTATGGTGAATAGAGCTTGTCTTAACTTTGGTTTGTACAAATGAACTCATCTAATACAGCAAAAGGTGGATGTTCATATATGACCTGTAAAAATACTAGGCATTACTTAAAGATAACTGACAATAGAGTAGATATTTTTAACATTCAGTGCACACATTGATGGTACATAGTAAATTTTCCTTTGACATATTATGAAAACACTTTTGTCCCATTGGCAGTATATGACCATACCTTTTATCCATTATACAAAAGTTTGATATCTGCTCTTTTACCAAATCATCTTTCTCCACTCTACCACTACGTTTTTAAAGGACCTTTCAATTCGAGTCCTTATTATTTTACTGTTGAGCCACACCGATGTAAAAAAACAAATATTAGATTGTTGAGAAATGGTAAATAAATGATTAAAAAAAATACTGATTTCATCCTCATGGATGCCAGGTTGGCCCTTCTGCATTGCCCTATTCCAGGCCTTTTCACACCCCAGCAGAAACTGGCTTCCTACATTTTTACCTCCACCAAATGTACTATAGCTCAAGCCTGAAAGACCTCTTCGGTCGACTTCCAAAGTGTGAAAACCCGGATGACTGCCATGATGATTAGCAAACAGGTGTCTAGCATCCTCAAAGATTCACATCTGAAATTCCTTAAAGTTTGGGAACCCTGGATAAACTATTCCTTTCCATCCTTACCTCCCACCAGTTATAGTCTCTTATAGCCGCTGCCCACACTGGCCCTGGATCCATGATATCTTTTCCTCCTTCTCCTGTCCCTCTGTTTTCCTATATTTCTCTGTCTTTCTTTTTCAATCTGTGTCCTCTTTTTCGGGTTGATACTTCTCAGTAGGGATCAATGCTTTATAGAGGGACACTGAGTGATGTTGATATCATTGGTTTTGATTTTCCTGCCAATCCTCCTTAGTTATGATTAGCAATGCACTGACTTATTAATGCACAATACTGATCTGTACCTGCTTTTGTATGTGTTTGTTTAGCTCTGCCCCTGCGTGGGCATATCGTGAACCTGTTATATTGTTCTCAAAATTTATTTTTTAATAAATACATTGAAACAGAAAAAAATACTGATTTTAAATCAGATATTTTTTCCAAACATAGGTCATAGTTAGGCTTGATTCACAAACCTTTACAATTTTTATATTTTTGGATTGTTTAAGTCCGTTTGCTTTGCTCTTGCAGTACAGGTTTAATTAAACAAATAAGACAAGAAAAAAGATGTCTTGTTTATTCTTTTGACCATTTTGTCAAGATGCAGACCGATTTTAAAAATTAACTTGAGTATAAGCAAATATTGTCTAAATACAAGAGGAATGTGTATTCTTACATGAATCTTGGAGTGCTTTGTATATTTCTTTTGGTCCAGTGCAGAGTGTGAAAATTTGCCTGTGTGCGGGAGCTTCCTGTAATAAAGACCAGTCATTGCTGCTCGCTCTCCTTGTACTGGATGACTGGTCCAGTATCCACCCCCTTCTCTAGTTTTCTGCAGATAGCCTGTAGTGGGTGAGCCCACTGGATTCCTCTCAAAGCTCTGCTCTCTGCACAGTCAATGTGCAGTGATGATTTCACTTCTGCTTTTACATGAAATAGCTTGGTTTGCAAAGGCATTTGATGCACATAAAGTGAAGTTATATGCTTTGCAGCTATTAAGAAAACAATCTAAATTAACATTTTGTGCCTGAAGATCAGCTTTAGCATTATTTTTCCGATTCACTACATCTAGGGTTTCAACCAACCACTTGAGTAGAAACTTCAAGAGTGATCCTCCTGCTTCTCCCATAGACCAAGGGGTGCAACCAGGTTCACTTACTCAAAGCAAAGAAAAAGCTCCACATAAAGTGTAGAAGCATGGCATGTTGTAATAAAGTAACAAACAATCCACACTTTATTAAAAACCATAAGATATTCACTCATAAGTGCACGAAAAAGACTGCCACTAGCATCTGCAGACATTCAATCGCTTACAACAGCTATTAATACCAGGTGGTCCTTACTGTAAAATAATTTTTTTAATTAAGATGTGCACTATGTATTTCAAGTGGTCTTTCTTTGATATTACACTGTGAATCTTATATCTGCCGTGTTATATTAACTGATCTTTGCTTTTGGGATTCAGCCTGAAGGGTCCTGTCTTATTTCCTATATACTTTCATGATGGCGTGGCATGGAGGCCTGCAGGCAGTCGGACTTATCCAAATGAGCAGAGCTTTATCAGTTCACAGACGTGTGGAGGTGGAAGAACCTGGAGACCAGAGCCTATACTTGCCACTCTGCCTCACATAGGACAATGTCTAGGACGGATCTTTAATTATGCTATGCTTCTGTTTCTGGTTAGAGTCCAGGAAATTACAATTTTGCCTAGAAGTATATTAGACCATGCCCCACTGTTACTTCATCTCTGGCCCCTTCTCATAGACTATGGAGACTTTCCCGCTATTGCATTGCTGATCCAGAGGTTGAATCCCCAAGTATATGCCAAGGTGGGAGACGGAGCACGTTTTTTTCCACGTTGGTGCACAATGGTCAGATAATCTTCATGCCAGGTAATAAATTGCACAGATAATATTCACAGGCTATTCAGCCACATTTTCATTGCCACGAACAGGGACAACCCAGGTGTCGTGTTGTCCTTTGATGCAGAAAAACTCTTCGATTTGGTCAAATGGGATTACCTGTGGCACTCATTGGCAATCAATCATTAGTCATTTAAAAGCCTAAAACTCCCACCTCCATTTACCAGCTGCAGCAGTCTGGCTTCCGACTGCTGGTATATGGAAGTAGGAGTCTGAGGCTTTTAAATGACTGATGATTGAATACCAATGAGCACTTGAAGTTGTGCACTTTACTTGTGAGTGCTTTTATCTTATGGATTTTAATAAAGTGTGGATCGTTTGTTACTTTATTACACTATGTGCAGCTTTTTCTTTGAGTAAATGAACCTGGCTGTGCTCCTTGGTCTACAGGAGAAGCAGGAGGATCACTCTTGAAGATTCTACTCACCGAGTTGCTGGTTGAAACTGCTGATTTTACTCTTTAGGTAAAAGGGAAAGCCGCAGCTCAACACACAGGGTTTTCCTTTATGAACTTCTTTTATGCGCTGGTTTATATCTTCTTATTGCTTACTATTCAATTATGAGCATGCTATGACCAGCATTTGTTGGCGTATGACATTGCTTATAGTAGTTTGAGACAAAATTATTTTTATTGGGTTTATTATTGTATGCAATTTATGTTTATTTTGCACATGCATTGTTCTTAGGTATTGTAATATATTGGTTTGTCTGCACTTTATGAATTTTACGTTTGGTTTGTGATGAATACACAATCAGTGCCAGCAGCAAACAGCTTTTATTATCTTTTTAGGTAGTACAGAGGACCTTTTACGGTTTGTGTTGTTACATCTAAGGGTACTGCTATACTGCTGGTACTATTGTTTGTTGCCTTTTAGTATTTTAACAGTGGAGATCCAGCCAAAACTTTGTTTATATGCTTAGAGTGCAAAAGGATTAGACCCACAGACTTTATTTGTTGTTTCTGCCCTCCTTGGGGAAATTTTCCATTACATCCATAGTCTATTAAAAGATGTTTTCTCTCCTTTGGAGAGGATTTCTACACACTTCTTGTTCTAGGGACTGCACATGATATGAGGAGAAATTGCACCAATAGAGGAACATACAACAATAAAACCTAATAGGGTTCTAAATCTGCCATGTTTCATACAAAACTTAAAAATGTCTTTGCTGGAAATTCTGCATACAAAAAATATACATGACTCACTTTAGCAACATTGTAAAGAGGAATGCGCAATATGGAGATAGTGCATATGTTACTTTAATATATATATATATATATCCTGCAATGAATATTGCTATTGTTATCAGTCTCAAATGGAGACAAATTCATATGAAATGGAAAAAAAGAAAACAATCTGGAATATACCAGTAAATACATTTAGGCAGACATTCAAGTCTTTGTGGCAAATGCCATTGCTGCCAGATGTGGCCTGTCTGGAAAGCTGAATCAAGGAAGTCAATATAGTGTTTAAAAGTAGATTCATACCAAATTCTTGCATACGCAGTTAAATATAACTCAAGTCATACTTCAGGGATTTAAAACTACCATACACAAGACACACTGACATTCTGTTTATCCCACTGCTGTCACACACTTTGCTGTAGAACAGCACAGGCAATGAGAATAATTTACACATCTACACAACATAAAAATAGAACATTTTCTAGGCCTTGGATTCTCAATGAAATGTAAACTATTATATATTAAAGCCATATGTTTGGATGAGCACATCATAAGATTTACAGTGTACTTAGAACTGAAAACCAATTACTTAGTAAGTACAGAATAAGAAAAAATTGTTTCATTAATGTTATCCTATCAAACAGAATCAGAAACAGAAAAGAAAGTCAATACAACATTGATAATGATAAGTACTGAAAAGTGCTAAAGTCAAAAAAGTTAATTTGCCTTTAATTTGAGCTTTATATACTAGGGCAGTATAGTGTCTTAGTGGTTACACTTCTGCCTTGCAGGATTGGGGTACTCAGTTTGAATCCCTGACAGGACACTATCTACATGAAGTTTGCATGTTCTCCCTATGCTTGTGTGTGTTTCCTCCCACACTCCAAAGACATGCTAGTGGGTTATTTGGCTCTCATATAAATCATCCATAGTATGCATGTGAAATAGGGACCTTAGCTTGTTAAAAGCAGGGATGGATGCGAATGTACAGTATCTACAGTGCTTTGTAAATTGTTGGCACTATATACAGTAAATACCTGTAATAAATATATAATCTCTTGCAGTAAACTCATCAGACTTTTCTGATTCAGCTTCTTCTAACATCACTTTGTGTCATATAAGCTTCTTCTCCTGTTTCAGTGCGGGTGGGCTGCAATGGGTTCATTGTATGGCTGGTGTGGGAATCAAGGAGCATAGTAGCTTCTATTTCCACAGGTTTAGAAATTTCAGATACTGGAAACTGTAGGGATTTTGCTTGTGTAGCGCCATCCCCGCAGGAGCTGCTGAATATGGAGGGCCCTCAGTTCTTACCTTGACCTCGGCAAGTGCCTTAGCGCCACTGACACTTTGGGAACACGCGTTATAAGAGATAAATTAGTGCTTTGTTTGTTAATACATTAGGGTTGCCCTAAAATGAAACTTGAGATCTTGAATTAAAGTTGAATAGTGCGCACATAAGTAGAGTATGACAGCTAGAATTCTTGCAGAAACATAAACTGTAGTTCTACTTACAAAACGAGTAGCACGGGGCAACAACAAACTGGCACCAACACAGATCAGAACTAAGTTGCTTATGAACTCTTGAAATGAGTGAGATAAACCTAGGCCTTTGCAGAAAAGAACTGGTAGTGTGCTGAAAACTGCACTCAATATCAAGTGGACTAAATACAGATTTTTAGATTAAATCTTCTGCTGGCTAAGTTGGGGCCCTTGAAGATGTTGGTGCACTTATTTCTTGGCAAACATTCTGGCCCTCAGTGAGACAGTCTAAGAAATAATAGGCTCTTCAGAAAATTGATGTTTGAGAGCCAGGAAAGTAAAAGGTTCTGTAGTATAAACTCTGGCTAACAGTGGCTAATAGTGCTCAATCACAAGCAAATGAGAAGCAACAGTAGAAGTATAAGGCAATGAATCTTCCTACTGGATATGCACAGTCAGCAAAAAGGTCACTAAAGGGGCAATGACCCACTCACCAGCTCCACTGTATCTGTAGTAGCAGAATTCCTTCTGATGGAGGGGGCTCTCTTTAAGATGGTAAGGATTCTAAGCAGCTTCCTTATTGGATAAATGAAGAATCCTATGGCACAGCAGCAATCTCTGGTTGGGTGCTGAGCAGAAGCAGCAACAAGCAGCCAAACCTGGGCTCTATGCTCCAAATCCTCCAGCAACAAATGTGATAGGCCTCTGTGCTGCACTTAAAAGGGAAAGGGGGAGATGAGAGCCAGCTAAGTGTAGCAAGTTTAAAATGCTTTAATATGAATAAAATCAATGCACTCACAAAAAGAATGACAAGACAGGTAAATCACGCCAAAAAGGTTCTGTCAGCACAATCCCAGTCTGCCAGTAGATGGGAGCTGCGGTTCCGCTGACTGGCAGCACCAGTAGCCTCCAGGGCTTCCTGATCCTCATGAACTGCAAGGATGGGTGGATGGGACATCACAGATGGAAGTGATGTACTGACGTGGCTATGCATTGCGGAGCATGCGCTCCTTCCTCAGACCACACTAGCACGATATTGATTAAGGTATATATGGGCAAAAAGGATTCAACAGCCGGCGAAACAGCAAAGCCCAGCTACCATTAGCATCACACAGCAGTACATAGTCACATTGTAGTCAATACCTGTAAGAGCCACTATGAAATCTAAAAAAAAATAGGAAAAAATATAAAAAATAATTAAAAAATCCACTAAAAATCAAGTGTGTTAATGGCAGGACTACTAGGCTCAGCCAGACCAAACAGTATACAAATAAATCACGTGTGCTTATTGTTAAAACTAAATATATAGCAATATATTACAGGGTGAATAATGAGAATCGGTCATTGAAATAGCCCCTATAATATTGTGGAAGATAGAAAAAAAAGTTTCAGCCAACACAAATGAAAAGTGAAGGGGGACTATGGTACTACTATAAAAAATATACTTACAGTGCCTGAAAAGAAAAAAAAATATAAAAGGATTCGCAAGTATATAAATGTATCTACAGTATATTATTAATATAGATTATTAATCTATATAGTTATGTGAAAATGTGTTAGTACCTGGGGGAAGGTTTGCTAGTGGGGATTATATATAACCAAACCTCAATATAAAAATAATGAGTATATACTGTATGAACATAGGTATATATGGGCAAAGATATACAGTATATGGAGAATGGGATAGTGTGAATGTATTATGATATATTATGACGCACAGGAAGGGGAATGTCACAATCGCACGATCGCCGCCACCAACATGCGACAATCGCACGGCCGCGACCAACAAAAATACGTCACGCCTGCGGTGTCAGACCCCAGACCTTCTCACCAAACTCATGACCAAAGGACCGGCCAATCTAAAACCGCAGTGTGGTGCGCGTAACAAGGCCACACCCAGCTGCACCCTGCACAGCGATTGTCCAGCTAATGGGCTACAATCGGTGCCTGCAGCCTGAATGCGCTTGTTACTGGGTCGGGTTAATTACGCAACTAACCCTCTACTGCCACCACCACTTTCGTCGGAGACTGGGAAACTCCCGTTATCAAATATACACTATAATGATTGAAAAGTCACCTGTTCAATACGGTCACCGCAGGCCGATTGGGCAGAGGATTAAACAAACACAGTAGCGTCTCTTCAAAGGTAGGAATTTGTGAATTGCAAGTAAGCGCTTAGAAACAGTTTAACACTTTCAGAAAGAAAGATTTATTAATATATATATATATGCATATAAAGACCCACAACACAGCAAAGAGATAATAGGAAAGAAGTTAAAGGATTAAGTTACTTGCCAATACACCTTGGTTTGTAAGCAGATCCAAGTTGCAGAGCAGAAAGGGTCTTTGATCTCCTGCTGTTACGATGTTAAGATCAGGAGATGTGTGTAGCTTCTCTCTAGGCCTACGGCCTGTGTTTTTTAAAAGTCCCCCAGCAAGGGGGGTGGCGCTGAGTAACTGGCCAATACGCTGTTTTGGGAGGGGTCAGTCGGGAGAACTCTGAATTAGAACCAACATCTGTCATAATCCATGACATGAAACATCGGGAAAAAGCCTGACTTGAGGAATGTCATTTAACTTCTGTCACCTGGCTGATAGGTTTTATGAGGTTTCAAGAGGTTTCAACTTCTTTCAACTCCAGGGAAAAACTATCTTATCTTGATTAGGAGGGGTGAGTTTTCACAGGCCTGGGGACAACCAGTCTCTGGCTTCATGGGGGGGCTTTGTTGCTCTGGGCCCCCTGCTGTTCTAGCCTGCCAGCAACTTTAAACACACACTGTCCCTGTGCCTCTCAGGAAGGGAGGGGGTAGGGAAGAAATGATTAAGGAACACTTCTAAATTAAAAAAAGGGGAACTCCGCGTCCCACTCTGATGAGCAAGTTCGCTACAGGGCACTACAGATGTAAGAGTTTACATCTAGAAAAGGTTTTCTATAAAAGGGTGCTGGATTCTACTTCCTCACTGAGGCCACCTGGTGCTAAAATGGCTAGGGTGTCGATCCAGAACGTTCTCTTTGGCAGAGACGTTTGAAACGCTCAGCCACGGAAAAATTCCCAGGAGTAGACTATGACCCACACTGCTAGACCAGAGGGCAATTGTTCATGAAAATCCAAGCAATGTCTGGGAACACTGTGTTTATCTACACCATCTTTGACAAAAGATCGGTGTTCCCCAAACCTTTTCTAATAGTCCTGATCATCCTACTAATGTAGCAGAGGCCGCTGGGGCAAGATAAACAATATACAAAAAATTTGTATGTACAGATGTAGAAATTGGAATAAGTCTTGCCCTTGACAGTGAAGTTTCTTTTGGCTATGTGTGACATGTCAGACACTTTGCTTTTCAGAATTGATACACACCAGGGGCGGACTGACAACTCATGGGGCCCCCGGGCAATAGGGGATCATGGGGCCCCTGTGTCCTTGCCCAAACTCAAAAAAGCCTATGAAAAAGGTACCAGGGGCAACTCATGAGGCCCCCTACTGACCCCGGGCCCTCGGGCAGTGCCAGAGTTTCCAAATGGTCAGTCCGCCCCTGATACACACCCTTAAGCGTGAAGAAACACATAACTAACATGGGTGGTATTAGACATAATCATACTTCGTGCTACTGAGTTTTCAATGTTCTGGGCATTCCTGAAAGAAGCCTTTGATTTAGAGGCAAGTGATGTTCTTAGGTGGGGGACTTTGAGGAGAATGGGCCAATGTTTATTAAGTATGTGTTCAATTATTTTGAACTTGGTATGGAAATGAGCTGTAAATCTCACAGGAGGTGGACCTGGGGTGAGGGAATGTTTGGGATCTGGCAGATTCCCCTCCCCAATATATCAGGAGAAGGCATCATCTATAAGAGTTTTTGGACAATAATTTTTTAAGTAAGTAATTCACTCTGTGTCACATAATCTCTCGAGTACAGTTTTTCCATAAAAGGCAAAATTGACTTTTAGGTAAATTAGAGATCCATCTGGCAACTGTTGAAGTGTAGGAAGGAGTTTCCTGCTATGGGTTTGACTTCGTTTCTAGCATGGATATGATTATCCTCATGATAAAACTCAAGATCTAAAAAGGCCAAAACTGCTGGATCATGGACAGAGGTAAAGGATAGCCCAAATGGGTTGGCATTACAGTTTGCCCCCATTGCTTTGCTAATTACTTGCAAAAAGTATTTCCCATTAAACTGAAAATAATTACGAGTGGCTTCAACTATGAAATGGGCCTGTTTGGTGTTTAGTAGGGGATCCTCTGCCATAAAATGTTGGACTGCACGGAGTCCTACATCATATGGGATTAAGGTGTAGAGTGAGTTCACATCTAGAGATGCCCAAAGGTATGTAGTCTCCCAAGTTTAGTGGGCCAACATCTCAAGATGTACCCCATTCTCCAACATATGATGGTAAATTCTGCAATTCAGAAATTGAACTATGTAAAGAGAAAAGGCTCTGGTAATACTATCCATGATCGCCACTAAGGGGCGGCCTGGAGGGTTTTACAGGTTTTAATGAATTTTGCTTAGGTGATAGAAATAAGGGGTAGAGTAGAAGACCCTATTAAAAAACAAAGTAATTTATTAACCACTTGACGACCAAGCTATAGCCGAATAATGGCTACAGCGAGGTCATCTACTTTTGTGAAGGCGTCATATGACAACCTGCAGAACCACATCTCCCACGCCCCCCCATCAGACACAGCTGCTCATATGACATGATAAAGGGCCAATCACAGTGCCTTTTTACCATGTGATCAGCTGTACCCAATGACACAGATGATCACAATGTAAATACATTTGCTGGTTATCGTCTGCACTTTCCTCACGCTATTACAGCATGAGGAAAGAGAAGAGCCAGTAATTGGCAAATTAATTTAGGCAGTCCAGTGCAGCCCCCAGCCCCAGCAGTGTCCATCAGTGCTGCCAGTCAGTGTCCATCAGTGCTGCCAGTGTCCATCAGTGCCGCCAGTCAGTGTCCAATGCTGCCAGCTAGTGATCACCTATGCCACCAGTCAGTATCCACCAGTGTCCATCAGTGCTGCCTATCAGTGACCTTCAGTGCCGCATATCAGTGCCCATCAGTGCAGCCTCATCAGTGCACATCAGCGAAGGAGAAAAAAATAAAAAAACCTATTAGTGAGTAAATACCAACAAAAGACAGCTCTATATGTGTCAAAAAAATGATAAAAATTTCATATGTGTACAGTTTGTATGACCGCATAATAGTCATTCAAAGTGCGACAGCACTGCAAGCTGAAAATTGGCCTGGGCAGGAAGGGGGTGAAAGTGCCAGGTAGGGAAGTGGTTAATGACCCATGTGTTGTAGGCCTTTTGGACAAGAAGGTTGGCCTTGGCTATATACATGGATAAAGAGTCTTTTGTTATTTTCTGGTATGTATGGGAATGGGATAATAGACTGTGAGCTTCTGCAAGATAGTCTGTTCTATCTTGAATGACTAGCTATCCTTTTACACATGTGCAATATGTCAGAGTAGGGTACCTGATAAAAGGTTTGTAAATAAGGACATTTAGCATGTGTAGGATGAAAGACCAATTTGAGTCTGAAGGTGGTATGTTTCACAGGAGGAAAGGTAGGAAGGTGATGTGTGAGGAGGGCCAAACCCACATCCTCAATATAAAAGTTCTTCCAACATGGCAAGAGCAGTATGGCCGGCATATATTCAAGGGCAGGAGTACTGTCAAGGAAAAGGACAGAACTTTCTATAGTGTCTGAAGACAAAAGGGTCCTTTCACAGGGGCATTTCCTCTGTTGATGTATAAAAAATGGACAGCAATACACAACTATGGGCAAACAGGTGAAAAACGGACATCATCCATTTACGTCAGTTATTTTTCTACTTCCGTTCAGGTCTGTTTTTTAAATGGAACAAGTCTGCATTTTTGGTACATTAAAAACGAAAAATGGACAAATCTGTTTTCGCTCCTGTTTTTGCATTGGTAGTGGATGTGAAAAACTGATGTAAAAACTGAAATAAAAACTAAACTGATGTACAACTGATGTAAAAATGATGTTTTTTTATTTGAAAAACAGAACACCCATGTAAAAGGGGCCTACTTGTCTTTGGCACTTAATCAGCCAGTGATGCCCTCCCAATCATATCTCAGTCTGGCAGTCTGTATCAAATTGCACAGTTCCTTCCTCTCTCCGACAAGTCTGTCCCTTCAACCTACACCGGCGGCTAGCTCCATACTGCCCCACTCTTTCCTGGGATTTTCTATTTATATGGCTCCTCCTGCCCATGCACACTGGATCCTTTAGTTTCTTTTGCCTGCAATGATATTGGCACCACTCTTAGCCCAGACTACATCACCCAGCATTAAGTGTTCCATACCTGGAGGTATTTGTTTTTGTTTATACCATACTTACCTGGTGGATGGAGCTTTGATTTGATGCTCTAAGGGTGAAAACTGAGCAATCAAACACCACTGATTGCTCAGCACTCCCAGCCGCACTGAGCAGAGAGCGGTGATTGTCAGTCACAGCTGTCTGCTCCCGCCCCCCCCCCCCAACTCTCACTGGAGCTCTGGGCTGTGGAGGGGGTGGCAATGGTTGGCTCAAGCTCTAAGAGGCTCACTGAAAGGCTGAGCCAGGTGCCGGTCCAGGCTCCTGGGTGGATCCCAACCAAATGGCCACGATCTTTCCCCTGCCAGGACCAGCTGAAGCCGTGGCCACAGGAGTGCAGAACTGACTGCACTCCTGTGATCCACAGAAGTACAGCCAAAATTAGCTTTGGCTGTACTTCGCCTTTAAAAAAATCCAGGAGCTCAAAGTCCAAACAAGCTCCATCTTCTGATGAAAAAAGGGAACTGCATTTAGAAAATGTTAGCAATAATAAAACATTATACAGCCTACATAGTCCAGTAAGAGCAACTTTGGTTATACTTGTGTACGCCTTCTCTAGAGGCAACTGTCTTAAGTTCTTCCTCCTCCTATGCCTAGCTGACTGCCTGGCTTTAATATAATTTAAATTCTATAACCACACAAGGCAATAAGGCTGGGTGCAGAGAGGTGAAAAGCGATAGATCTCCCACTCTGTCAGTTCATCTAGAGCCAACTTGAAGACCATAGCAGACCGTCACTCTACTCTGCTGGCATGTTGAATTTAGCTGGGTGAACTAAGTGCATAGCAGAGCTAATATGACTGGATGTTTTAATCCCTATGGTAAGTCAGCACTCTTGATATTGGAACTGGTGTGGTGAAAAGAGGAAGGGTATTTACATAATTATGTGAGCGCCCTTCTTTGAACTTTAATTGATGAAACCACAATGCCTCCAGAGGGTTCATTGCTAATACTTGGCATCCCAGGTACATCATATCCCCTAAGTTCTATACCCTCATATCTCATCTTACAGCTCAGTTGTTGGATCTTTAATACACATCCAATAGCTTTTTTTTCCTGCTGCTTTTGCTAACCTAATTGTTGGAGGATGTGACCACTAACTCCCATATTCCTCAGAAAACTGGTTGTAGACATTGCCACAAATCCCTTGCATCACAATTCTACAGGGACAATTTTTTATTTTTCCAGCAATTCTGAGCAGCTTCAGTTGTCAATTCCGAGCACTTGGTCTTCTTTCTCTTTTAAGATTCTTCAGCACTATCTTCCCATGGGGTTGATTTACTAAAGGTAAAGTATACTGTGCACTGCAAGTGCAGATGCTTTAGATATGAGGGGAAGCTCTGAAATGGGGCAAAGCTCTGCTGATTTCTTTGATCCAACCATGTGCAAGCAAAAGTGTTGTTTTTTTTTTTATTTCCTTGCATGTTCCCCTTAAATCTAGAGCAACTGCACTTTCAGTGCACTTTCTGTGCATTTCCAAGTGCACTTGTAGTGCACAGCCTATTTGTCTTTAGTAAATCAACCCCCATGTTATTTTCCAATCCCACAAGGATACTTGTATTCTTTGATTGTATTTGGAGTTGGCCTGCTGGTACAATATACATGATATAGACATTCCCTGCCAATATTTATTTTTTACCAAGCTTAAGGGTTTACTTGCTTTTGCCACACAACCCTCCAGAGGAATTTGAGGACATCAGGGACGTTATTGTAAGCTTGATTCTAAACATCATTAGGACATGATGCTGATGCCAATCTTGCCTTCTTCACTACATCTTTCACCTCACTTAACTTGGGAGAGCTGATGTTAAATTGATTTTGTCAGGAAATAGGTGAGATGTCAGCTGGAAAAAGTATCAGCTCTTCTTTTCGTTCAGCAGTGTGTTTAGTTCTGAGATGTTTTTCAACTTTCTCTTTTAACACTTTCAAGGATCCACCTCTCTTTTTTTTGTGTCTGTACAGCTTCAAGAGTCTCTGTTTAAGGTCTTCTTAAGGCGGATAATGTTCTCCTTTTCCTTTATCACAACTTTTTAAGGCTTCTTCTTTCTGTAATGAGTCATTGTCTTTCCTGCAGATGACAGGATTTGGTGGACTGCTTAGCCAACACGACTGCATAAACTGTGCAATATTGACAGCTCAGCAAAAAAGAAATTGCTGGGCAGTCCAGAATCTTCTATTATACATAGGAATTTTTTCACTGACAGTAAGTAACACAAGGTATTGTATTGCCTTCCCTTGGAGCTCTATGCCTTTCTTAGCTATGAAACCAAAGCCTTTCTATAGGTACAGACAGGTCCACAAGATGAAAACAATGAAGAAAGTCATAGATGCATAGCAGGTAGGCTGTCAATTTAAATGCAACATTTACAATTTGATTGGAGTGTAAAGTTTAAGGTTTGGTTACACCTACACATTTTATGTGGAAGTTCACCAGAGAAAATAGAAGGGATCCTAAGAAGGTAATATATTTGGTGGCTGCCATTTGTCAATTCCTTAATAGACTGATCCACTAAAGAATGTGTTTTACATGACATACACTCTGCTCAGGATTTGTTTGCTTTATATATGACAAGACAGTATCCCTAAGCTCTCAAGAGTGTATACCTGTTCCAAGGCCAGAAGCAGTCACAATAATATACAAATTATTAAATAGCTTGCAGTTAGTTACATTAATAATAAGTCAACTTTTGTGGAGAAAAAAAACCGCCTCTGAGTGATCAATGTACAGTGGGGATCGAAAGTTTGGGCACCCCAGCTAAAAATTTGTATTAATGTGCATAAAGAAGCCAAGGAAATCTCCAAAAGGCATCAAATTACAGATTAGACATTCTTATAATATGTCAACAAAAGTTAGATTTTATTTCCATCATTTACACTTTCAAAATAACAGAAAACAAAAAAATGGCGTCTGCAAAAGTTTGGGCACCCTGCAGAGTTAATATCTTGTACTGCCCCCTTTGGCAAGTATCACAGCTTGTAAACGCTTTTTGTAGCCAGCCAAGAGTCTTTCAATTCTTGTTTGAGGTATCTTTGCCCATTCTTCCTTACAAAAGTCTTCCAGTTCTTTGAGATTTCTGGGCTGTCTGTCACGCACTGCTCTTTTAAGGTCTATCCATAGATTTTCAATTATGTTGAGGTCAGGAGATTGTGAAGGCCATGGCAAAACCTTCAGTTTACGCCTCTTGATGTAATCCCCCGTGGATTTCGAGGTGTGTTTAGGATCATTATCCATTTGTAGAAGCCATCCTCTCTTTAACTTCAGCTTTTTCACAGATGGCATCAAGTTACCATCCAAAATTTGCTGAAATTTTATTGAATCCATTTTTCCTTCTACTCGTGAGATGTTCCCTGTGCCACTGGCTGCAACACAACCCCAAAGCATGATTGATCCAACCCCATGCTTAACAGTTGGACAGAGGTTCTTTTCATTAAATTCTGTGCCCCTTCTTCTCCAAACGTACCTTTGCTCATTCCGGCCAAAAAGTTCAATTTTAACCTCATCGGTCCACAGAACTTGTTTCCAAAATGCATCAGGCTTGTCTATATGTTCATTTGCAAAGTTCAAACGATGATTTTTGTGGTGAGGACGTAGAAGAGGTTTTCTTCTGATGACTCTTCCATGAAGACCATATTTGTACAAGTATCTCTTTATAGTGGAATAGTGGACCACAACTCCAGTGTCTGCCAGATCTTTCTGGAGGGATCGTGCAGTCAAACGTGGGTTTTGAATTGTTTTTCTCACAATCCTGCGAGCTGTTCTGTCTGATATTTTTCTTGGTCTTCCAGATCTTGCTTTAACTTCCACTGTTCCTGATGACTGCCATTTCTTAATTACATTCTGAACAGAGGATATTGACATCTGAAAACGCTTTGCTATCTTCTTATAGCCTTCTCCAGCTTTGTGAGCGTCAACTATTTTCAGTTTCAGTTTTCTAGACAACTGCTTAGAAGAACCCATGGTGCTGATTGTTGGGGCAAGGTCAGATGAGTCCGGGCATTTAAAACCTTTGAGATTGACATAACCTGGTCTTCCCAGACGATGATTGAGAACAATCCATGACACTGGCAGGTCTCAGCTTTGCAAAGGGGGCAGTGCATGCTATAAATTCTGCAGGGTGCCCAAACTTTTGCAGATGCCATTTTTTTGTTTTCTGTTATTTTGAAAGTGTAAATGATGGAAATAAAATCTAACTTTTGTTGACATATTATAAGAATGTGTAATCTGTAATTTGATGCCTTTTGGAGATTTTTCCATCTTTCCTTGGCTTCTTTATGCACATTAATACAAATTTTTAGCTGGGGTGCCCAAACTTTCGATCCCCACTGTATATTGCAGGGATTTTAACAAACTTTGTTGTAGATTTCTCCTGTTTTCCGCTCTGAAGAAAAAAGCAGAGTGTTGTCTGCAGAGTGAATCTGAATGGGAGTGACTTTTTCATTATTATTTAGCTAATGTACTTACAGCATTCTAATGAATAAACACAGGGTCCACATCCATTTAGAAGTACAGTGAAGGAAATAAGTATTTGATCCCCTGCTGATTTTGAATGTTTGCCCACTCACAAGGACATGATCAGTCTAAAAATCGAATGGTAGGTGTAGGTAGGTAGGTAGACTCCACCTCCGCAACATCGCCAAAAGACGCACGTTCCTAACCCCAGAAACCACTAAACAGCTCATCCACTCCCTCATCATATCACGACTCGACTACTGCAACTCCCTCCTCACTGGCCTGCCTCGCCGCTGGCTATCCCCGCTTCAATCGATCCTGAATACGGCTGCCAGACTCATTCACCTTTCCAACTGCTCCATCTCCGCCACCCCCCTCTGCCAATCCCTCCACTGGCTTCCGATTGCGCAACGGATCAAATTCAAAATCCTAACACTGACGTACAAAGCTGTCCACCATACTGCCCCATACTACATCACTGACCTAATATCCAAGTACCGCCCAGCACGCACACTCCGCTCCTCACAAGACCTCCTTCTCTCTAGTTCCATGGTCTCCTCCTCCCATGCCCGCCTCCAGGACTTCTCCAGGGTGTCACCCATCCTCTGAAACTCCCTGCCCCAACCCATCAGATTATCACCTACTCTCCTCTCCTTTAGGCGCACCCTGAAAACCCATCTCTTCAGGGAAGCCTACCCCACCCCCTGCTAACCTGCCAACCTCCTCCACTCTTCCTACCACTCCATCCCCCACAGCTATCTCCTCCTGTACCACTATCCCCTCCCTCCTAGATTGTAAGCTCGAAAGAGCAGGGCCCTGGATCCCCTCATGTTTTGCATTGTATTGGTATTGTTCTGTCACATGTTCTGTCCCCCTTTGTAATGTACAGCGCTGAGTGAACCATTGGCGCTTTATAAATACTGTATAATAATAATAATAATAATTGTAACACTGAGAGACAGAATAGCAACAAAAAATTCAAAAGAAATGCATGTCTAACAAATTATGCACTGATTTGCATGTTCATGAGGGAAATAAGTATTTGATCCCCTTCACAAAACATGACTTAGTACTTGGTGGCAAATCCCTTGTTGGCAATCACAGAGGTCAGACATTTCCTGTAGTTGGCTGCCAGGTTTGCACACATCTCAGGAGGGAGGGATTTTGGCCCACTCCTCTTGGCAGATTTTCTCCAAGTCTTTAAGGTTTGGTGGCTGACATTTGGCAACTCAAACTTTCAGCTCCCTCCACAGATTTTCAATCGATTAGGAGACTGGCTAGGCCAATCCAGGACCTTAATGTGCTTCTTCTTGAGCCACTCCTTTGTTGCCTTGGCCGTGTGTTTTTTGGGTCATTGTAATGCTGAACACCCATCCACGACCCATTTTCAATGCCCTGGCTGAGGGAAGAAGGTTCTCACCCAAGATTTGACAGTACATTGCCCCGCCCATCGTCCCTTTGATGCGGTGCAGTTGTCCTTTCCCCTTAGCAGAAAAACAACCCCAAAGCAGAATGTTTCCACCACCATGTTTGACAGTTGGGATGGTGTTCTTGGGTTCATAGGCAGCATTCCTCCTCCTCCAAACACAGCGAGTTGAGTTGATGCCAAAGAGCTCGATTTTGGTCTCATCTGACCACAACACTTTCAACCAGTCCTCCTCTGCATCATTCAGATGTTCAGTGGCAAACTGCAGATGGGCCTGGACATGTGCTTTCTTAAGCAGAGGGACATTGCAGACACTGTAGGATTGCAATCCTTGACAGCGTAGTGTGTTACCAATTGTTTTCTTGGTGACTGTGGTCCCAGCTGCCTGGAGATCATTGAAAAGATCCTCACGTGTAGTTCTGGGATGATTTCTTACTGTTCTCATGATGATTGACACTCCACGAGGTGAGATCTTGCATGGTGCACCAGACCGAGGGAGACTGACAGTTGTTTTGTGTTTCTTCCATTTGTGAATTATTGCACCAACTGTTGTCACTTTCTCACCAAGGTGCTTGACGATAGTTTGGTAGCCCAGTCCAGCCTTGTGTAGGTCTACAATCTTGTCCCTGACATCCTTGGACAGCTCTTTGGTCTTTGCCGTGGTGGAGAGTTTGGAATCTGATTGTTTGATTGCTCCTGTGGACAGGTGTCTTTTATACAGGTAACAAAATGAGATTAGCAGCACTCCTTTTAAGAGACTGCTTCTAATCTCAGCTTGTTACATGTATGAAAGACACCTGGTAGCCAGAAATCCTGCTGAATGATAGGAGATCAAATACCTATTTCCCTCATGAACATGCAAATCAGTGCATAATTTGTTAGACATGCATTTCTTTTGAATTTTTTGTTGGTATTCTGTGTCTCAGTGTTACAATACACCTACCATCCGATTTTTAGACTGCCCACTCACAAAGAAATGATCAAACATTCAAAATCAGCAGGGGGATCAAATACTTATTTCCATCACTGTAACTATCCCTTTTAGCGTATCTCCCCAAAAATGTTGTTGCGGAGGGCACCCAAATTTTTACTTTTATAGACAGGAAAATCAGTGAGCCAACCACACAAATCTCATTTCTGTGGGTGTTCTGTACATCAGTGGTGTACGGAATGCTTCCAGGTTGCCATATTGCATTAAATTGTAATTAAAATACAACTTTGCAGATTGAAAATGAAAGGTAATTTTATTAACATTCAATTACAAAATGGCCTGTGTAGGAATTGCATATACTATATTAATTTTGTTTTTGATATTCTTTCTAACAAAAGTGGAGTTATCTTTTAAACTAGACTTGTTTTCCATAGTTGAAGATGTTTCAAAGATTCTCTAAGCCACTTCATTTCTGAACTTTAATAGACCTGTCGATATTTTCAAAATCAAACTGATAATAGCATGTAAAGCTAAATATTTCCATAAAGCAAATAATATTAAAAGCTCTATAAAGACAATACATATACAAGTATACCAATGAACTATCCCCTATACAGTCCTCACTAGAAGCAAGAAAACATTCTAAACAGATTCAGAGTTGGATCACTTGAGAAATAACATGGCTCATTCCAGAATAGACGGTATAGCCTCTCCTTCGACTGGATAAATTTTGCCCTGTTGCCTTCAGCTACATACAATTGATCTAATGAACATCAAGAAATCCTAAAAAGACTTTGGCAGCTGTTATGAATAATTTGACTAGTAAAATGAGAGCTGTTCTGGCTTGCACAAATATATTAGCAACTGCATATATGACATGTTAAAATGAATTAAAAACATTGAATTAAATCCTATTATATGATTTATTCTAATAGGCACAATGTTTTACATTGAAAGGTTCCTGATCTTTTCTTCAGCTAGATTGATAAAGGTTTATTTTGAGGCTGGTTTGGGGTTTAATACCACTTTAAGGTACAGCATATCTAAAGCCAATTGTTTGTGTCTTTTAACAGTAAGAAACTTTATTAAAAGTTTTAAAGTTACTGTGTAAGTTTCACCACAAATCACAGTCAATATACAGAGTATAACATAAGCCATGACATTTTGTATGCCCGTATTTAAAGAGCAAGTATCATCAACAATCTAGAAATGTTTAAACCCTGGAGAAATATAAGAGGGAGGGAAGGGAGATAAGTTGGGAGGGGGGGAAAGAAGAAGGGGAGATGAGGTGGGATGGAGGTGAGGGGATGTTCAAGTGGAATCTATACCTACAGTATGTGGACCAGATTTTGTCACATTTAGCTGGCAGCCTCTGCTCATGTTCATCATGGTAGTCATGGAATTGTGCACCTGAAAGCCAGGCAACAGTCATTATAGGTGGTGAGGATCGTTTCCATTTAAAAATAATTTGTCTTCTAGCATAGTAAGATGCTTAAAATGAAGTCATTTTTCAATAGAGCTATGCAGGAGAATGCATATAAAGTTCTGACTTGGTGGTACAGGACACCTCTCCTTCGCAAGATCTACACCTAAATTTGTAATCTGTGTTGGAGGTGCAATGCAGAGGTGGGCACTATGTTGCATAATTGGTAGACATGCCCCAAAATACAATCCTTCTGGTGGAACGTTCATGAGGTTGTTGCAGCTGTCACAACTGATGCGTTGGATTATTCTCAGGCACAATATCTCCTCCATAATACATCTCTGCCACATTAAGGCTACTCAAAATTACTTGCTATGTTCATGGTGAATGCTGCCAGACAGTGTATACCATGCCATTGGCACTCAGATCGGATTTCGACACTGAAGGAATGTTTTCACAGACTAAATTGCATAGGGGAGATTGAAGAGCTTATTCACATTTCTCAAGATAGACTTACTAAATTTATGACTACATGGTACTGTTGGACCCATTTCAAAACAACTCAACTTACAGTAATAACTAGCCTTATAACCGTGCATTGATTGGAGATGGTTACCTCCATGTGCTGCCGCCCTGTCCCAAAGAAAGCACGGGATAGGCTCGCTATCCTGTAATAGGGAGAGCAGGTAGAAGATTGAGAGTGTGGACACCTTACTCCCATTTCTTTCCCTCTCGCTCACTTTTCCTTTCCCCCTTTATACCCCTGCACTGTTCATCTTGCCATTCATAAGCGTCTCCACTAGGATGATCGGAACCTATAAAACACACATAGCAAGCATGTAGACCCTATAGATGAACAAGGTTCCCTGTTTTATGGGCTACATTTCAATATCACTCTTCAAATGTGTACTGCCTTATGATGTCCGTTCTTTGTTGTTTTTTGAAACTTATTTATTTTAACTACTATTTTTTTTGTTATTTACAGTTTAACTAATCATGGTTGAATGTGACCATTACACCTTTTATTGTGCCTTATGATGTAATTTGTTATTTACCTATCTTGCTCAATAAAGACTATTATAAAACAAAAAAAAAGCAGTAATTTAGCGAGTTTTGAATGAGGGGATTGTCATATATACACAGCAATAGTACAAGAGGATCTGGTGTTAAGGGAAGCGAGGGTGCCTTGTACAGTCTGACTGTGATTTGAGTCCAGTGATCAATAACTAGGGGGCAACTCCACAGCATGTGATAGAAGGTGCCAGTGTCACCTTGACATTTGTTGCAAAGTAAGGAAAGGGCTGGACTGATGTGAGGTAGTCACTGAGGTGTGCAATATATCCTATGTAAAAATTCAATTGGACAGTTTTGTCCTTAGCAGAGATCATGTGTTTAGTGGAATGAGCCATCAAATCCTCCCATTCCTCCTCTTAAAGGGCATGTATATCATTCTTCCTCTTCTACAACAAAGAGGAGGTTGTATGACCGTGGTGTGTTATAAGGTGCTGAGTGTAGACTAAGGAGAGGGGTTTGGTCAGATCAGATGCTCTCAACATAGGTTCTAAGGGATACTATATAAAAATAGGTTTTTGAGGGAATAGGGCCTTAATGGCATGGCTTAATTGAAGATATCTGAAGATGTACCAATTGGAAAGGTTGTATTCCTCTTTAATGGAGTCAAAAGTATGGCGGTCACCTGTCTGAAAGATTTGAGTGAGGGTTTGAATACCCATTCTCTGCCAAATAACTGGATCAGGAGTTGTAATTTAGGTGAGAAAGCAAAAGCTGTCCCAGAGAGAGTTATTAGGGGACCAACCCATGAATTTGGGGCTAGCATGAATCAAAGATGCCAGGGGTTCCATGGTCAAAGCAAAGAGGCCTGGAGACAGGGGGTAACCCTGTCTCATACCTCTATGTAAGACAAAAGAAGAGGCCAGAATATTGTTGCCAAACACTCTGGCTCTAGGGACTGAATATAATAACTTGACTCATTGTAAACAATTTAGGCTCACCAGCAAACCAATAACAGTAATCGGTCTCCATATCACGTACCTGGTGATGGAGGCCAATGGAGAGAGGGCTCCCTTGCAGCTAAGTTCCAGACTCCTCTGAGAGTGGGACAGCGGGAGTCAGGCCCAAAGTTGCACAGGTCGCCTGTAGGACTGCTGGTTGATGGCCCACTCAGAAGCACAGCTGGTGCATGGGGATAGGTGTGCAGACTGGAGGCACTGTGCATGGTATGCAAGCCTTCTGGGATTTGGATGTTTGCGAGTTAGTCAGTTCGAGCCAAGGTCAGGTACCGGGTGGGAAACAGAACAGACGTGGTCAGGTGGGATAGCCGAGGTCATACACGGAGGAGCGAGAGAGAGAGTATCCTTTAGCCAAGCCGAGGTCAGATCAGGGGGTCAGTAGAGCAGACAGGTCCAAGTACAAGCCAGGTCGGAATCAGGAAGTCACAAGCCACAGGAAACAGGAACAAACCACGGGGAGCTAGAGATCATCCAGCAACCAGAGGAAGTGATGAGCCTCCTTAAAAAGACAGTCTGGCACCAGACTGAGGCTGATGTGTCCTTTTGCGGCCATGTAGAGTATTGGCAGAAATGCCAGAACTTCTGCTGTGGACAGGACCCTGACAGTGCCCCCCCCCCCACAGGGCAGCCTCCGGATGCCCACCTGGGCCATCTTTTCAGGATACTTGGAGTGAAATTCTTGGAGAAGCCTGGGGGTATGTATATTCCCTTTTGGTTGCCAGGAACTTCTGCTGTGGACAGGACCCTGACACTCCACCTGTTGTTGGAGGCTGGGAAGGTATATAACCCTTTTTCCCCTAACTAAATGCACTGGCTCTGTCCAGTGCCTGTGTGCTGTACGATTATTAATGTGCTGCTCCTGACTGATCCTGATTTCTGCTCCAATACCTGCATTCTGTGGCCTGCTATTTCATACATGCTTCCCTTGTTCTTGATCCCAGTTTTGGCCTCCCTCCTGATCTATATCCTTGCAGCTCCTGTCTCACCCTGTTTATCTGTGTTACCCATTTTGTACATATCATATTATAGTTAGGTTGCTAGTTAGGTTTTTTTTCACCTGGTTATGGTTCATGTACATCTTCATTCTTGCTGAGTATTCTTTTTTCAGGTGCTGGATGGGTTTGGTTTCATTATTTTTAAATCTTACTTTAATCAAACGCAGTCTGGTTTCAGTTGCGCAAGTACAGCTACACTGAACTGGTCACCTGCTGTTGCTGGATACCTGCACTTGGTACCCACACCAATAGTGCTGCAGAGAGAACTGAACATAGGGTCCACTTGAGTGTGTGAAATCCAAAACCTGGAAAGTCTCTATTGCTTATTCTCAGGATTAGTGAGGAGTGTAAGCTCCAGCAGAATGGGGCATGATCCAATATATCCTGGTGCAAGATTTCAGTGGATGTGACCTTAGTGAGCAAGGCTGAAGTGGCATATGCTACAACAATTCTAAAAAAGTTTTATAGGCAGTAGAGTGGCAGGTATAGGCTGTGGTCATGGGATGTTCCCATCATCAGAGGTCAATAAAGGAGTAAGTTTCTATCCATCTACTAACACCGTAAACATCTCCAGGTGTGGGGTGAAGTCTGTCTATAGATGGGGAGGGTGTCAGAATAAAGTTCCCCATCAACAGTACCCCATCTGCAGCACTCGTAGCCACTTGAGGCATAATTTTATAAAATAGATGCACGTTAGCAAATGGTGGCAGATAAAATCCCCCAAGTACAATTTCTAACTGGAATACAGAAGCATGTAATAGAAGGCACATACCTTTTCCCTCTGGATCAAAAGCAAGTTGAATAAGGTGAAAGGGAATCAACTTATGTAAGAGTATGCTAACTCCGCACATGAGTATAGTAAGTAGTTTGATAGTGGTGAGCTACACATTTTTTGAGGTCCCAAATCTTCCCTCCATACAGATGCATTTCTTGAAAAATACAAATATGGGAAGCATACTTTTAACAGAAATTGAAAACCAGAGAGCATTTAATTTTAGAGTTAAGCCCTCTGGTGTTCTATGAAATTATCTTAAGCTTGGCCATAACAATAATGTGGTGCAAGGTAGTATATGGGAAGCATGCATAAGAGGATCCAGAGGAGAGACATGATAAGCATTGAGAAAGACAGTACGTACATATAGTTCAACAGAGGCATACAAACATGAATCAAAAGGCACTTTAGATTGTGGTACATGATACAAACATAAAAACAACTAACATAGTAGACAAGCTGCTTGCCCTGAGAACAACCCAGCATCTTCTTGTGGATGCTTTAGTCCCAGAAATAAATTATTATTATTATACAGTATTTATAAAGCGCCAACAGTTCACTCAGCGCTGTACATTTCAATGGGAGACAATACATGAGACAGTACAATAATACACGAGGGGTTCGAGGGCCCTGCTCCTTGGGGCTTACAATCTAGGAGGGAGGGGATAGTGGTACAGGAGGAAAAGCTGTGGGGGATGAACCTTGATGCAGAATATGCTTGGGGGGGAACATAACTGGTGAGTCAACTAGAGATAAAAAGGAAACAAAAATGATTGCTTATGACACTTAGAAAGTAGATGCTGCCTGTCAGCAAAGAAAACAAATGTAAGGTCTGCTAGAAAGTTTCTTGGTATCATGTGAGGGTACAAAAAAACGTATATAATGTTACAAACTTAATAACAGCATTTACATGGACAAGATAGCATGACCACCTTTGATTGTAAGCTCCTTGAGGGTTAGGGACTGATGGGAAAGTACAATATATATGTAAAGCGCTGAGTAAATTGACGGCGCTATACAAGTACCTGTAATAATGATCAACAGGAGGGGCAGTCCCACACAATGAGAGGATAGGTTATCCCTTCTTCTTGCCAGGGAAAGCACAGTGCAGAATAGGTATAATGATGTTTTCAAGCAGAAGAGGAGGTAATAAAAGGTAATAAATCAGCAACAGAAAATTAACAGTTCATAGATGAGATGTAGAAAGCAGCTCAAACCACTAAATCCAGCCAAGGGGAGTCTGTCTCCAATGTAAAATAGAAAAGAGTTTTGTCACTATCTTGGACTCTCAACTTGGCCGGGAAGAGCATGATGCATTTAACTTCTTGGTACATCATTTACTTTTAATACAATCAAAAGAGCGTTGCTGTCAGTGGGGGGTTGATTTACTAAAGGTAAATATACTGTGCACTGCAAGTGCAGCTGCTTTATATATGAGAGGAAGCTCTGAAACGAGGTGAAGCTCTGCTGATTTCTTTCATCCAATCATGTGCAAGTAAAAATGCAGTTTTTTTTTTATTTTCCATGCATGTTCCCCTCAGATCTTGAGCAAGTGCACTTCCAAGTGCACAGCATATTTGCTTTTAGTAAATCATCTCCTGGGTCTCCACAGAGTAATCCAGGTAGATCATTAGCTTCACATTTTCATGGAGGTGACCCCCCCTTAAGTCTAGTGCCACAATGAATAAGATCTCTATCTCTGAAGTTTAGTAACCTGAGTATGAAGGAGCATGGAGGAGGTCCCAGGGGAGGGCTCTTTGTAGTGGGCCCTTTCGACACAAAGTATTTGGAAAATTCAGCATTAGGGAAGAGAAGTCAGATTAACTTTTCAGCAAAGATTGATGGATCACTACCCTCTGTAATCAAATTACCTTAGACAGGGGTCCTCAGTGGAAGCATTAAACTCCATTGCTATTATGTTTTGGATTTGCCCTCACTTTCAGTAACAGTGAGAGTGGTCACCAAGACAATTCGAGAGAACCTGCCTAATAGGTACACAGACAGCAATACAAACCTGACTTATGATCTAACCCTTCACCGCTTAATGTTGCTGAGTGCTAATCTGTGCCTTGCAATTTCTTTACAACCTCTCCACATGTACTATCTACAGTCATAACAGGCTGAATGTGTGTTTTGAAAAGAACATTTTTATTTTTTGCTGGCTGCTATTTATTTTTTTACCCAGCCTGTCCACATGCACTTCAATGCTAACTCTTTTGTCCTGTAGTCTGAGAGGCAGTGTAGTTATAAATTGCTGTAATATCAGTTTCAGGATCCATAATACATGTTCTGAGTATATCATAAAAGGAACAGGAACTGAAATCAACTCAAAGTTTTATACATGTAACAACTGTAGATAGTGAAATCTAGAGGACAGAGGGATGAACACTACACTAACTAGTTGCATGTGTATTTTCACAGGGCATATTTCCTTTTTTTTTGCTGGCTACAATTTATTTATTTTTTTCACAGTCTAATCTTGAGTCCACATGAACTTCACTGCTAACCAGCTGCATGTGTGTGCTTTCCTAATCATTCCTTACTGCAATTTTTTAAAAGGTTTTGTTTTGTAAAAAAAACATAATATTCTTGGGCAACGTGCATCATTTTCCTATAAGTAGGAAAGTAACCAGGTGTTTTGAAGACAGTGGATTGCGGGAGGCACTGTTTGAAAGAAACAAACAATAAGTGCAAGAAAAAAGTGTATCTAAACCAGCTCACATTACATCACTCACATTCAATGCACCCCTTATATCTATAGATAAAATAAAAAATTAGGCATACACAAAGTCCTGTTGCTGGACAGTTTTACACTACTGTATGCTCTCTGGGTTTTTTCCTTTTTTTAGAAACCTTTTGAAATTACGAATAGGTTAAAAAAAATAAATAGTATGACTGAACAGACTAAAAAGCAAAATGAATATAACTATTTATAAACTTTTCACAAAACAATATTCATCTGCTGTCTAAACATGCTTAGGCCTTACATAATAAGCTGCATAAACAGATACATTTTTTTTCTTTTTCCACAACCAAAAAAATGTGATTCTGCCACAAGCATTGGATTGTTTAAGCAAAGTCAGTTGGTGAATTCTCATCACACTTTTCATCTTTGTCAGACAAAGGAGTAATGTCTGTTTTGACAATCTGAAAATATTCATGAGCTTTGATCCGCTTGGCTTTCGTCACAACAAATTACCCTGGATAGAGGACCTTTTTCTTTGGCATCCACATCAATCAACTTTAGACTAAGAGTTTCATTTGGTTTGAGTTGCAGAGCCATAGCGAGTTTATTCCATAGGTATACACATCTGCTGCAGCCAGAAAAGGATGCCTTGCCTCTAATTTAGGAGACATTATTACTTATCTATTATCAAAGATTTTTACCTTACCTGTAAATCCTTTTCTTTGAGTACAGTACAGGACACAGGCCTACTTTATACAAGACCATTGGTTAATTGCTGCCACCTTTAGATGAAGACAATGGCAAAAAAAGCCAGAAACAGTTGAAGCTGACATCAGCAGAGGCCAGCTACTACATTGGTCTCTCTCCGAGAAGTGTAGTAGCCAGCTTGTGTTGCTGTCAGCTAATGCTCACTGAATAACGGGCAATGGGTGCAGGCTCAGTATGCATTAAACAGGGGAGACGAGACGGCAGAGTACTACAGAATGGAGAGGGGGTGGAACTCAGTGATGATTGTACCTCCCCTTATAGGAACACCCATATTTTAGACATTGGGGAGGAGCTACAGCCATCACTGATTCACAGCACAAATTTTAATGGTGATGACAAGTGCTATAGGCACAAGATCTTCTTGGGGTTTAATAATGAGTCGAGCAAACCCTAAAGCATAAATCTTAGTGATAACTTGCATAATCCACCCAGAAATAGTGGCGCACAATGTAGGATACTGATTGCAGGAGTCTTCAGCCTGGAAAAAAGAGTGAATCCAAGCTTTGGATGAAAGCAGTTAAAGACAAGTAAACTGGAACTACACATAACCCATCTAAAAACTGTGCAGAAAAAGATGCTTTGGAGCTAAACAAAGAAAAGGCAAGGTAATGTACTGATTAAAATAGACAGGAAAAAAATACATTGAAGAGAAAAGAGGCCCAATGCCTCAAAAGCACCTTGTCCCCAAGAAGAACACAGGAGGGGTTCTGTACAAAATAATGCCACTAGTTTTGAGACCTGTCACGCCAAGAGAAAAATACTATACTAGTATGGTCAGTCAAGGGAATATCCAGAACGGGCTTAAAGGAAGGCTCCTGTAGAGTCAACATAAGCAGCTTAAGATCCCATGGCAAGACTGGTGAACAAACAGGGCACTATGTGAGCCATCCTTTCAACTTGTAGTGGACTGTTCCTGATCTCATCACATCCATAGACCAGTTCTGGACATGAGGACGGCAGGAATGGTCCACCAATGGACATGGGGGATTGTCATTTTTGGGAGGATCAAAGGATTGGGTGAGTATAAGTTCTACATTCACTACTAGACAAAACGAGCAGTTAACACATGCAGCACTGAGCAGAGTGGGAGCGGCCGATACCTGTTCCATCGTCTGCTCTTTTCCCATTGGCTCCTTGCAGTGCTGCTTCCCACCTTTGGCTTGGGGGGGAGGAGCTTTGCCTGAGCCCTCAAGGGTACAGAACGCTGTGCTGTGTAGCTGCCGGCCCTCCATGTGGGTGAAGTGCTGGTTTCTGCTCTCCTCTCCAGTCCAGGTGTGTCCCTCTTTCCCTTGTGTCTTCACAGGTTATCTTGCCACTGCTTGCACTCATACTGCAATGCTGGCAAAACACAGCACGCGTGTTTGTGTTCAATTAATTATTATTGGCACCCAAAAGCGGTGTGGTTTTGCACTGATTGTTGAGTGATTTATCACACAAAAAACATGCCAAAACCATACTGCGTTTTAAGTCTTGGTATAGGGGTTTTGTGCAGTGGACTATTCCTGACATCATCACGTCCATAGACCAGTTCTGGACATGAGGACAGCAGGAATGGTGCACCACTGGACATGGGGGGAGTGTCATTTCCAGGAGGATCAAAGGATTGAGTGAGTATAAGCTCTATGTTCACTACTAGACAAAACAAGCAGCTAACTCATGCAGTGTGAGCACAGCACCGCTGCATGGGAAAAAAAAATTCCCAGATTTCTGCTTTAGGCATGCATGAACACTACACAGTAGTGGTTTGTGAGCTGGGTAAAGTCCTGTATGCTGGGTGTAATTCCCAATATCTATTCCTAATCTGTATGTATGGACTCTGCACAGTACCACTCCTCGTCCTGTATGCCAGGCTAATTCTCGGTATCTGTTCTTATTCTGTATGTCTGGACTCCGCACAGTACCTGGTCCTGTATGCAAAGTGTAATTCTCAGTATCTGTTCTTATTTTGGAAGTATGGCCTCTGCACAGTACTACTGCTCTTGTTCTGTATGTTGGGTGTAATTCTCGGTATCTGTTCTTATTCTGTATGCATGGACTCTGCAAAGTACCATTTCTCTTGACCTGTATGCCAGATGTAATTCTCTGTATCTGTCCTTATTCTGTATGTATGGACTCTGCCCAGTACCACTTCTCTTTTTCTGTATGCTGGGTGTAATTTTCTAAATATCATCTTTTAAACTGAAAGCATATTTACTTACTATGAGCAACACATAGTTTTTCCTTTTTTCAATCTTTATGAATTTGGCGCAATTTATGTTATTTAAAAATACTAACTTGGTACTTGCTGCTGACCCCCCTCCCCCAGAACAAAATATTATCTACTGCCCTGATGAAAATTAGGCCCTCCATGTGTGATGACTGACTAAGAATCTAACAGGCCTGGATCCCTCAGGACTTAGATCTCAACAGCCAAGCTGTCAAAGCCAGCAACCATGTAGCAGGATATTAGACCAGCTCTTGAGACAGCAGGTTGGGTTGGTTAGGAAGCCACCATAAGTTGCAGTATTCTCATGCAAAATTGGACTGGAGGAAGCTTCTTGGAGTAAAGGGTCCAGAAATGAGCATGGAGGGTCAATACCAATTCCTGGGGAAGAAACACACTGGGCTGGGCCATATTCAAGACTAGGTCTAGGTACTCCAAGTTGTAGGACAGATCCAAGATCAGATCCAGATCTACAGATAGGAGAGAAAAAACACAGCAAAGGGCTGGCATATGTGTAACAACCATTTTAAACAGTTAGCTTGATAACAGATATGACCATCAAGTACAATAATTACACACACACACACACACACACACACACTACATGTACAGACATCAAGTATCAAGGCAGAATGATCTGATTGATATGCCCCCGGGCAATAGGGGATCATGGGGCGCTTGTGTCCTTGCCCAAACTCAAAAAAGCCTATGAAAAAAGGTACCAGTGGCATCTTATGGGACCCCCTACTGACCCCGGGCCCTTGGGCAGTGCCCGAGTTTCCAAATGGTCAGTCCGCCCGATAGATAGATATATATATTATACATACTGTATATACATTTACCATTATTGTCCTCACAGTTTCCTGCTGTCAGTAGGATAAAAGGCAGCTTGTGGAATACAGAACAGTCAACAGAAGAGGCACTGACATGAATATACAATAAACATATTAATAGACCTTTCCCAGGATGAAAAGTGAAGATGACTGCTGAAGTAATAGTGACACTGAAAGGCTGCTGGAAGCATCTTTGACATTAACAACGGAGAGCTGTGAAGAAAGAAAACAAGAAGGTATTTGAGACTGCACGTGATGCTTTTCTAATGAGAGTCAGATGGGAAAGCAATATGCAAAGAAGCGGACGATAGAACAAAAAAAAAAAACCCTCCAATGCCTAATGAGAACTGCATACTAATCGTTTACGAGCCCCTTTAACTCTTTTTCCCATGCAGACATTGTATCTCCTCTCCCCCCTCATCCCAGATAAAAATTGGCTCTAGTTCAAAACATAATTGCATTCTGCCAGCCTTTAGAAAGGCGCACATCTCTTTGTATTGATCAATGGATTCATTCCAAGAAATGTCTCATGAATAAATCACAGCTAAAATAACACAATGATGTGAACACTTTCAAAATGCACTTCTTATGTTTCAAAGGAACAGGGAGCTTATGCACATCTCTTAATTGTTGGGATATTTGGAAAAGGTCAGAAATAATTTATACAGCCCATGTAATAAACGAGGACAGTGGCCATTCTGCTTAGACACAGGGCTTTCTTCCCGGCTCTATTCTTGTGCGATATTCTTCATTGTTGTATAACAACACAATAGTTTTTACCAGTGACGCATTTGGCTTTCATAGATATAATTTTTTTACCCACTGGATCAATGCCTGGACTAATTAGGGTGAGAGGTGAGCATCTCAAGAGGTTATACATACATTTGCATTGCTATTAATCTTTAACTGCAATGTAAATCTCAGCTGCACTAAATTATCTTTTGCTAAAGCAGAAAAGCAAGTTGTTCACAGCAGGCACACAAGCAAAAAGAAATGCCGCCATCATGTGGCCAATGCCTAACTTGCACTGTGCATTTAAAAATTATTTTTATTAATATGTATGTTGTAGAAAAAAAGAGTTAAAAGTTAAAAAAGGGCGGCAAAATAAGAACACAATACGTGCAAACTACAGCGTTGTAACAAAAAAATCCTGTTATTTATCTGAAAATGATTCTTAGACTGGATATATAGGATAATAATTTTTTAATTTTTTTTTTTTTTTTAAAGTAAAAAAGATTAACAATTTGCAAGGCAATCAACAACACTTCATACAGGCACAGAAATATACGCATGCTCAAACAAACTTTCATCTTTTTTAATTTTTTCAGACACATTAGATCTAATATAAAAATTGAATCAAACAGCCTGCACTATAATCTTCTCAGGTCATACATCATTTACATCCATGTGACATATTCTGATGTTATCTATAAATAAGAGAAGTTTGGAAACAAAAATAAAAGTGTATGGGGAGCCCCTGCTCATCTTCATGGAAATACTGACATGAGCAGGAATGTTTTGCCAAGCAGAATCTTCCTGTTTATTGTTCTGCTAGCTGTTTTCACTAATTGAGAATAACCTTTCATTTAATATCATGTACAATATCACATACATTTAAGGACAAGTGATTTAACATGCTGCCTTTTTCAGGGTATTTCCCACATACCAAGCCACACTAACTCATGAATTTCAGTAGGGATCAGGGGTGGACTGACCATTTGGAAACTCTGGCACTGGCCGAGGGCCCGGGGTCAGTAGAGGGCCCCATGAGATGCCCCTGGTACCTTTGTCATAGGCTCTTTTGAGTTTGGGCAAGGACACAGGGGCCCCATGATCCCCTATTGCCCGGGGACCCAATGAGTTATCAGTCCACCCCTGGTAGGGATCATTCATTTCCAGAAAATGCTTTGGACAAAGTCAGACCCAAAGCAGAAGCTCTGGATCCTAGAACTCTATAATGAAGGTAGATGAAGGTATAATGAAGGTTGATGAACAGACTTTTTATTTTGAACACACCTGCAAGCTGTACTGGCTTGATACCTCACAACTTCCAAAAGTGAGTGGAAAGTTATAAGATTATGTGTGGCTAAATAGGCATGTTTTCATTGCTATATAACAGGGGTATCCAACCTTTTGACTTTCCTGGGCCACACATAAAAATACACTAAGGATAGCTAATGAGCAGAAAGTTGAACAGATCACAAGTTAATGATATGTTTGAAGAACCACCCCCTACATCAGGGGTCAGTGGAAAAGTGTGACCGTGTTCAAGTCTGGCGACTGGCTGCTGGACCTAAGCATCATCACAGGGGAACAGGTCTCCTGCCTGCCAGTAAAAGGGATTCAGGGTAGTCTTGCTGAATGTAACAGAACAAAGAGCTGTGATGGAATAAATGTAAGGAAAATATAATGGGGTTGGGGGTGCCAATTTCAGAGACTTTGTCGTAAGCAAGGTGATGTGTCTTTTTAAGCTAAATTAAACCAATTGTTATAGAAAATAAATAGAAATTTTTGTATTCACAAATAATTGCCTTTTCTGTGAGCTCATTAGCAGGCACAACTCTTTTAATCTTGATAACTGGGTTATTCTGCTAACTGTAGAAGTAGGACATTAGGTACAAAGTTCAGCCTGGAGGTTGCCCCTGGTGGGGGTCAATCTTGTCACTTCCTTAAGAACTCAGATAATGAGCAACCAGTAAAAGATAAAAAATCAAACCAAACCATGGGCAACAACCAACAGACAAGAGAGATGAATGCGGTGTCTGTAAAACTCAGAGAAAAAAAATGTATGGTAAGCTCAAAAAATACTATTTTCTCTTTTGTTCATTGATGTGACACTCTTCATTCATTGGGGTCAATCGGGATATCCTAAAGCAGTGCCTATAGAGCAGGGGTCTCCAAACTATGGCCCTCCAGCTGTTGAAGTACTACAAGAGTAGGAGTAAATAAGACCTACTCCAAGGTACTCTGGAAGCGGGAAATCTGCAACCAGGTGAAGTCGTCAGATGGAGTTGAGTCACCAGATGTCATCAGACCAAGGCAGATTTCCTCATTCCAGTGTAGTGTGTAATCATCATATTAGATACATCATGTGGTACGGATTTCAGCCACCGGGGGGATCATACACTTAAGTGTAAGTCGCCTACCATGTTCCACCTTGAAGGAAGGGGGGCTCACAAAATCCAAAAAAATGAGCCCAGAGAAAAAGAAAAAATTCCAATAGTGTAGTATTTATTAGACAACTGGAGTTACAATTACAATTATATCAAAAACAAAAACTTTTTGATATGTGATTACACGAAACGCGTCAGAGAGACCCCCCTGTACATGCATTACTGACCTATTATGCTACTCTATTCATTCCTGGATGTAAGTGTCCATTTTTTTACTTGTTTATAATTGTAACTCCACTTGTCTAATAAATACTACACTATTGGAGTTTTTTCTTTTTCTCTGGGCTCATTTTTTTGGATTTTGTGAGCCCCCTCTTCCTTCAAGGTGGAACATGGTAGGCGACTTACACTTAAGTGTATAAACCCCCCGGTGGCTGAAATCCGTACCACATGATGTATCTAATATGATTATACACTACACTGGAATGAGGAAATCTGCCTTGGTCTGATGACATCTGGTGACTCAACTCCACCTGACGACTTCACCTGGTTGCAGATTTCCCGCTTCCAGAGTACCTTGGAGTAGGTCTTATTTACTCCAACACACAAAACTTTGTGCTATCTGGTTAGTGCATTGTATACTCATTCTCTACAGCCACGGAAGTCACAATAACCTAACAGCTATTTAATGAACCACGATTATCACATTGCACCTTTTTCTAAAGACTTTTATTCATTTATTTATTTATTTATGTCATCTTAATCTGTATACTTTAGCGCTGCATTTTATTATTTTGTGATATTAAATGTGCCAGAGGTGGATTTACATGCCTTGTGCATAGTCTGAATGACTGTACCTAACAGACCCCTGTCCTGGCTATTAAAGTCTAAGACTATTACAGCCAATGACTGTAAATTAAAAAAAAAAAAAAAAAAAAGTTCCTCAGAAATGAGGATGTATGACCACTAGCAGGGTCTGTGCTTTTGTTTTGTACCTAGTGTACCTGCAGATATAACCCAATTTCTAAGATTAAGGTCCCATTTACACTTGGGCATAGCCACAATGCACTTGCAGTGTCATTATTTTTTAATGGCACCCCAAACACGAGCAACAGTTACACATTTTGCCACGTATTTTCAGCAATGCAAAATGCACAAAAACGTGTGACGTAAAACGTGACTCATGTTCAGAATTTGATGCGTGAACTTCTTTTAGTGTGTTCTTGGAGTGGAGGGATGAAATGAATAGTGCAGCTCCAAAAATTAGCTAAAAAACGCACAAAAAAGTGGCTTCGCTCAAGTGTGAATGGGGCCTAAGAGCTGTTTCTGTCAATGAATGAAAAATGTATTAAACAATTGGTTGGATATAGTCAATTTTTTATTATTGTACGTGGTGAAGAAATAAATAAATACACAATGCCTAATACACATAGACCTAATAAGGACTATGACTAGCTTTTAGAAACTCACAACAAAGGTCTGATATGATGACAGAATTCTACTCCTTCATAATAAGGCTGCTTAATGAAGTGGATACAATTTCCCAACTCTGAGACACAGTATACAGTATGTATCAGTAGGTCATCCTTACACTATGTGCTACCCAGTGAACATGTTTTGAAAGTATGAAGACATTCGAAGCTTGATGATACCGAGTAAATCACAATTTTGGCAGATAAAATTACACTAAGTTAACAAATTATATCTTTACTGGCTTGTTAAAGGGACCCCTCAAACTGAAATTGCTTCTATCACTATAATATCTATTGCAAAATACACTTACCTACTTGTAATTACTTGTCAGCTTTGTTTCTTTGTGGCCACATCTTAATCTCTCTTCTCCTCCTCTAATCCCACACCACCCTTATGATTCTAAAGTTGTCCATAGATGGTTTAGGTCTTGGCCAGTTCAGCAGGGACCGTGTGAGGGACCGCCGAGCGGCACCACTAGCACTCCACTGGTCAGGCGTGCCCAGAGCGCGGAGTCTAAGCCCCAGGGTACTTGTTCACCAGAGCCCCTGATGGTGGGGATGGACTTGGAGTACCCCGGGACCAGGTCGCCACTACTGAGCACACCTGTCAGTGGTAGGGGTGTTCGCCAGGGGCTCCAACCAGGGAGAGCCAGATGTGAGGAGGTCGGGTGACCCCGATGGGATGGATGGATGGATGGCTGAGCAAGTGCGAAGTCAGACGGGCCGAGTTGGTAACGTAGAGGACGGTATAGTACAAGGGAGCGGACAGAGAATCGTCGGGTCACACGCCAGGTCAGCAACAGCAGGTCAGATCTAGTGAGGGGCATTCAGAAGAGAGGTCAGGCAAAGCAAGGGTCTGGGCAGGAGAAATCAGCAGGTCAAGAGCAATCCGGGTCAAATAACTTACTAGGAACAGGTTCAGATTCGCAGGATACAGGTAGGACCAGAAGGCACTGAATGACAGCTCAGGGACATTTAAATATTCCGCCCTGCGCTGCCATTGGTGCCCAGCGGGCGGCCGCGGCTTCAACTGCGCATGCACGAACTCGAACGCCGCGGACGGCCCGGACCTAGTGCCCGTGTCCCTGCACAGGGCAGTGCACTGCGCCTGCACCGGGACCATCGCGGCGGGGATCGAGGGGATCCCTGACAGACTGACCAAGATTCGAACTATGTATGGGTAGACTGACTGTACCCAAGTTAATAAATCAACTGTGGTACAACCAGCCTATCAGAATTTACATGCAATGATTACTAGCAGCTATTATAGCCACTAGCTGTAATCACTGTGTTCTGTCAACTATAGACCTTAATTATGTTTCTGTACCAAATCCAACAATGGCAGCTGCATAGATCAATTTAGAGAAAAGGTCATGTGGGTAAGACAATATATAGAGCATTACAAAAAATTCTTCAGGCACTCAACCCTATTAAATGCCTTTAGAATTAATTGGAATGCCAATTGCGAGCCAGATATCATCCAAAATTAGTAACTGACCTCACAAATGCAGTTTTGAATAAATGGGTGCAAATTCACAGATATAATTCAAAAGCTTTTGAAATCAAAGCTGTTAAAGCCACAAAGGGGAAGGAATGGGGCAAATCCACTTTTCATGGTTATAGGATGGAATAATCAACAAACTCACATGAGTGTGATGGCCAGACATCCAAGTGTATACAAGTGTATATTACGAAGAAAAAAAGTGTGTGGGGTTGACAAGACAACAGTGGAGGTCATACCATATCTGGATTAACAGCCATATACTCGGGGATCACCAACCCAACTGAAGGACAGAAAAAAACCCCCAAAAAAATAAGGAGTGTTCTAGGGTGACCCAGTGATATGAAAGTTATACACAGAGTGAATCAATTTTATATTTAAAAAAACAACATGTTTTGGGGTAAACTCGACCAAGCCTAATGTTATTGAGCCATTTACTACATGCATAAATCTACAGAAGGAACAATGGCCACATTTAAAAGTCTCTTTTGGGCATGATCCACGTAGATCTTGTCCTTGTTTTCTATCAAAATGGCTTTGCACCAGGGTGTCTCTCAGTGATCATCCCCCTCTAAATGTAACATGGGCGTGGTCATCCATAAATGCCTGATATTATAATTAGAGATGAGCGAATTATTCAAAAATTCGATTCGGCCGATTCGCCAAATTTCAGGAAGAAATTCGATTCGATGCGAATTAATTCGCTACGAAGTTAACTTATAAAAAGGGTTTCTAGGCTTCAGAGAGCCTTTAAATTAGTGCAGAACACTGTACCTTTAATTTAAATGCCCTTGGAGATGAGGAAGGAGAAGGATGAGAAGAAGGAGAAGGAGAAGGATGAGAAGAAGGAGAAGGAGAAGGATGAGAAGAAGGAGAAGGAGAAGGATGAGAAGAAGGAGAAGGAGAAGGATGAGAAGAAGGAGAAGGATGAGAAGAAGGAGAAGGATGAGAAGAAGGAGAAGGATGAGAAGAAGGAGAAGGATGAGAAGAAGGAGAAGGATGAGAAGAAGGAGAAGGATGAGAAGAAGGAGAAGGAGAAGGATGAGAAGAAGGAGAAGGAGAAGGATGAGAAGAAGGAGAAGGATGAGAAGAAGGAGAAGGATGAGAAGAAGGAGAAGGATGAGAAGAAGGAGAAGGATGAGAAGAAGGAGAAGGATGAGAAGAAGGAGAAGGATGAGAAGAAGGATGAGAAGAAGGAGAAGGATGAGAAGAAGGAGAAGGATGAGAAGAAGGATGAGAAGAAGGAGAAGGATGAGAAGAAGGAGAAGGATGAGAAGAAGGATGAGAAGAAGAAGAAGGATGAGAAGAAGGAGAAGGATGAGAAGAAGGATGAGAAGAAGGAGAAGGATGAGAAGAAGGAGAAGGATGAGAAGAAGGAGAAGGATGAGAAGAAGGATAAGGATGAGAAGAAGGATGAGAAGAAGGAGAAGGATGAGAAGAAAGATGAGAAGAAGGATGAGAAGAAGGAGAAGGATGAGAAGAAGGAGAAGGATGAGAAGAAGGAGAAGGAGAAGGATGAGAAGAAGGAGAAGGATGAGAAGAAGGAGAAGGAGAAGGATGAGAAGAAGGAGAAGGATGAGAAGAAGGAGAAGAAGGAGAAGGATGAGAAGGATGAGAAGAAGGATGAGAAGAAGGAGAAGGATGAGAAGAAGGAGAAGGATGAGAAGAAGGAGAAGGATGAGAAGAAGGAGAAGGATGAGAAGAAGGAGAAGGATGAGAAGAAGAAGAAGGATGAGAAGAAGAAGAAGGATGAGAAGAAGGAGAAGGATGAGAAGAAGAAGAAGGATGAGAAGAAGAAGAAGGATGAGAAGAAGAAAGATGAGAAGAAGGAGAATTCCAAGCCGGCAAAAAGTGTATCTGCAGAGCTCCGCTATTTCTTAGCGGAGCTCTGCAGATACACTTAGCGGAGCTCTGCAGATACACTTTTTGCCAGCTTGGAATTCTTCTTATTTTCATCCTACTTCTTCATCCTCATCCTCTTCTTCTTCTTCTGAGGATGAGGATGAAGAAGAAGAAGTAGGATGAAAATAAGAATAATTCCAAGCCGGCAAAAAGTGTATCTGCAGAGCTCCTCTAAGTGTATCTGCAGAATAGAAGAGCTCTGCAGATACACTTTTTGCCAGCTTGAAATTATTCTTACTTTCATCCTACTTCTTCATCCTCATCCTCAGAAGAAGAAGATGAGGATGAAGAGGAAGAAGAAGAAGAAGTAGGATGAAAATAAGATTAATTCCAAGCCGGCAAAAAGTGTATCTGCAGAGCTCCTCTAAGTGTATCTGCAGAATAGAGGAGCTCTGCAGATACACTTTTTGCCGGCTTGGAATTATTCTTATTTTCATCCTACTTCTTCTTCTTCTTCATCCTCATCCTCAGAAGAAGAAGAAGAGGATGAGGATGAAGAGGAAGAAGAAGTAGGATGAAAATAAGAATAATTCCAAGCCGGCAAAAAGTGTATCTGCAGAGCTCCTCTATTCTGCAGATACACTTAGAGGAGCTCTGCAGATACACTTTTTGCCGGCTTGGAATTATTCTTATTTTCATCCTACTTCTTCTTCTTCTTCCTCATCCTCTTCTTCTTCTTCTGAGGATGAAGAAGAAGAAGAAGTAGGATGAAAATAAGATTAATTCCAAGCCGGCAAAAAGTGTATCTGCAGAGCTCCTCTAAGTGTATCTGCAGAATAGAGGAGCTCTGCAGATACACTTTTTGCCGGCTTGGAATTATTCTTATTTTCATCCTACTTCTTCTTCTTCTTCTTCATCCTCATCCTCAGAAGAAGAAGAGGATGAGGATGAAGAGGAAGAAGAAGAAGAAGAAGTAGGATGAAAATAAGAATAATTCCAAACCGGCAAAAAGTGTATCTGCAGAGTTCCTCTATTTCTGACAGTTCTCTGACAGCTCCTTCACATGTACAGCGGTTGAAACATCTGTTTCCGAATAAAAACATCTGTATCCTAAATGGAAACAAATAGATACAATGTTTCAACCGCTGTACATGTGAAGGAACTGTCAGAGAACTGTCAGAAATAGCGGAGCTCTCTGCAGGGACACTTTTGCCGGCTGATCGGGAAAAATCCGATTCGCGCACCCGAAGTAGGCAAATATTCGGATTCGACGCGAATCGAATTTTTCCTGAAATTCGTATCGAATTCCACTTCGCCTGGTTCGATTCGCTCATCTCTAATTATAATCAGCGAGTAGGTGTCAATGTCTCTGCAATATCACCCTGATATCCTCACTCTGTCTGTTAAATTGTAAATTAGGTCTCATCATTTATCTTGTTCACCTTGGAATAACAAAAGTTTGCGTAGGCTAGATTTGGCTTTATGGTACACTTTCTATAAAGAATTCTTAGTATAACCTTGCCTAAGGAACTTGTCTCTTAGGAGGTTTTCTTATTCCTCAAAGTCCTCATCACTGGAACTGTTCCTGCGAAGTCACAGGTACTGTCCAACCAGTATCTTTTTATTGTTTAAGGTGAGCACTCTCTGCACAAAGCAGAGAGTTACCAGCCATGGCTTTCCTAAAAAGATTTGCATAGATTATATCTTCTGGGTTTTTATTGATTGTGAGGTCCAGGAATGATAAAGATGCACAGTTGAAGTTGAGAGTGAATTGAAGATTCCAATCATTGACATTCAAATGTTCAACAATTTCCACCAACAAAGTTTATGTTCCTGTCCAAAGGATAAGAATGTTGTCTATATTCCTTCGCCACAAAGAAATATGGCGAAGGTATTCAGACAATTCGTCCAACCCAAAGATCCAACGCTCCCATCACCTAGGTACAGGTTGGAATAGGATGGGGCACACGTTGTCCCCATCGCTACCCCCTGCACCTGGAGGTAGTAGGAGTGGTCAAACACAAAGATGTGTGTGAGTATAAACTCCAACATTTCCAAAATAAATGTGTTATTGTTATGATCCGCCAGGTGGTGCCTCAGGCTGCCAACTGACAGACCCACTCAGAGCGTGGGGTCTAAGCCCGGGCTGTGCTTTCACCAGAGCCCCTGATGGTGGGGATGGACTTGAAACAGTCCCGGGGCAGGTCACGACCTCCGAGCAGGCCCGCCAGTGGCTGAGGAGACCCTTGGGGACAGGTACCGGGAGAGCCAGATATGAAGAGGATGGCGGCCCCAGCAGGGTAGTAACGGATCGTGGGCCCGTGAGGGTAAGCGGGGTACAGAATCGGTAGGCGAGAGTAGTCGGGTCACACGCAGGGTCAGCAGGGAAGTCAATCCGTAGAATGGTCTGGGCAATCCGGGTCAAACGCAGGAGCAGGCAGAATAGTCAGGACAATCCGGGTCAAACGCAGGAGCAGGCAGAGTAGTCAGGACAATCCGGGTCAAACGCAGGAGCAGGCAGAATAGTCAGGGTCAATCAGGGTCACAAGATAGGTGCAGGAACTCAGGATCACAGGAAGACCTTGCGGCAATCTGTGACAGTGCAGGGCATCTTTAAATAGTGCGCCCTGCACTGTCATTGGCCGGCTAGGACGCGCCCCTGGCTGTCATTGGACACCTGAGGCGCGCTCGCGGCTCCTACTGCGCATGCGCGGCGTCCTGTCAGCCGCGGCTCGCCGGGACCTAGTGCCTGTGTCCCGGCACGATCCGCCGCCACTGCGCATGCGCGAGGGACAGAGCCGCGATCGCGGACCATGGAGCCGTGGTCCCTTACAGTTATATTCCTAATACTCTACTTCAAAAATGTTTCCAAAATCTCATTCCCTTATAGTATGGGGGACACAGGAATGTATTGACTTAAGGTTTGACCCTGGTGAATTCAGTGGTTGCCTTTTGTGAGCTGCAGACAATACAGTTGGAGTAAAGACCATTTAATTTACATCCTTGGCCGGCCATACGTACGTTCCAAAGTGACATAGCATATTCAGGATGAGTTATTTAGAAAGCACTATATGCCACTAATGTCACAGTGTTTGTTATCTGTTATATGTCTGAATATTGATATTTGCCACTATGATTTATTATGTGGTCTATGTAAATTTAGTGGACTTGGCTTTTCAGCACTCAAGGCGGGCAACAACAGTGTGGATTGGCCTGCCTCTTTTCCCATTGAAGGTTCCTTATTATTATACAGGATTTATAGAGCGCAAACAGTTTACGCAGCACTTTACAACATAAGGACAGACAGTACAATTACAATACAAATTAATACAGGAGGGATAAGAGGGTCCTGCTCATTAGATCTTACAATATAAGAGGGAGGGTCAATTGATACAAAAGTTAATAACTGTGGGGGATGGGCTGATGGAGAAAATACAGTGGGGCAAAAACGTATTTAGTCAGCCACCAATTGTGCAAGTTCTCCCACTTAAAAAGATGAGAGGCCTGTAATTGGCATCATAGGTAGACCTCAACTATGAGAGACACAATGAGAAAAAAAAATCCAGACAATCACATTGGCTGATTTGGAAAGAATTTATTTGCAAATTATGGTGGAAAATAAGTATTTGGTCAATATCAAAAGTTCATCTCAATACTTTGTTATATATCCTTTGTTGGCAATGACAGAGGTCAAACGTTTCCTGTAAGTCTTCACAAGTTTGGCACACACTGTTGCTGGTATGTTGGCCCATTCCTCCATGCAGATCTCCTCTAGAGCAGTGATGTTTTGGGGCTGTCGCTGGGCAACACGGACTTTCAACTCCCTCCAAAGGTTTTCTATGGGGTTGAGATCTGGAGACTGGCTAGGCCGCTCCAGGACCTTGAAATGCTTCTTACGAAGCCACTCCGTCGTTGCCCTGGCGGTATGTTTGGGATCATTGTCATGTTGGAAGACCCAGCCATGTTTCATCTTCAATGCCCTTGCTGATGGAAGGTTTGCACTCAAAATCTCACAATACACGGCCCCATTCATTCTGTCCTGTACATGGATCAGTCGTCCTGGTCCCTTTGCGGAGAAACAGCCCCAAAGCATGATGTTGCCACCCCCATGCTTCACAGTAGGTATGGTGTTCCTTGGATGCAACTCTCCTCCAAACAGGATGAGTTGTGTTTCTACCAAACAGTTCTATTTTGGTTTCATCTGACCATATGACATTCTCCCAATCTTCTTCTGGATCATCCAAATGCTCTCTAGCAAACTTCAGATGGGCCCAGACATGTACTGGCTTCAGCAGGGGGACACGTCTGGCACTGCAGGATCTGAGTCCCCGGCGGCATAGTGTGTTATTGATGGTAGCCTTTGTTACGTTGGTCCCAGCTCTCTGCAGGTCATTCACTAGGTACCCCGTGTGGTCCTGGCATTTTTGCTCACCGTTCTTGTGATCATTTTGACCCCATGGGGTGAGATCTTGCGTGGAGCCCCAGATCGAGGGAGATTATCAGTGGTCTTGTATGTCTTCCATTTTCTAATTATTGCTCCCACAGTTGATTTGTTTACACCAAGCTGCTTGCCTATTGCAGATTCAGTCTTCCCAGCCTGGTGCAAGTCTACAATTTTGTTTCTGGTGTCCTTCGACAGCTCTTTGGTCTTCACCATAGTGGAGTTTGGAGTGTGACTGTTTGAGGTTGTGGACAGGTGTCTTTTATACTGATAACAAGTTCAAACAGGTGCCATTGATACAGGTAATGAGTGCAGGACAGAGGAGCCTCTTAAAGAAGAAGGTACAGGTCTGTGAGAGCCAGAAATCTTGCTTGTTTGTAGGTGACCAAATACTTATTTTCCACCATAATTTGCAAATATATTCTTTCTAAATCAGCCAATGTGATTGTCTGGATTTTTTTTGTCCTTTTGTCTCTCATAGTTGAGGTCTACCTATGATGCCAATTACAGGCCTCTCTCATCTTTTTAAGTGGGAGAACTTGCACAATTGGTGACTGACGAAATACTTTTTTGCCCCACTGTACATGTACAGTAGCTAGGTGGGGGCAGGATAGGCCTGTAAGAAAACCTCAGTACACGGAAGGAGAAGTCTGGCACATGCTGATACTTATGTGCATGCTCATAATTTTGAGCAAAAGCTCAATACAAAACAGGCATTGTCACACTCACGCAAATGTATTAGCGTGTGCAGGAAACAACTGCACATGCACATATATGAGCATTGGCACCAAACTGCCTATTTAAGCTGTACTTGGATGGATTGCCAAGTGGCCTTCAGCTAGTTCCTGCTTTACCTAAGCATTGACCTGCTATACCTGCTTACCTGTGCACAATTCGGCTTGCCCCTGACCTGTCCTTGGATTTCTGCTTGCCTACTGTGCCTTCAGCTTGTATTCTGACTCTGCTCCTGTCTTGCGTTCCTGTACCTCGCTACACAGCTGTGTACCAATCCCATCTCGTATCCTGACTCCATCTCTGCCTGATGTTCCTGTACCTTGCTACCCAGCTGTTGATGACCTTTTGGGTTGTGTCCTGCCTACACTCCTGTCTGCAAAGCAAGTATCACCATGTTCCAGTTCCTTCCTGGTGATCTACAGTCATCTGCTTCCTGCAAACTCCAGCTACCTGCTACACTGGTCCTTGTGCTACTCTGTGTCCCCACACTCCCTGTCATTACTACAAGGGGTGTTGGACAAGAGGTGCTAGAAAAGCCCCCTCTCCAGCTCAATCTCCACCAGGTATGTGACAAGGCCTCTCTGAAGAGATGAGTTTTTAGGGATTGTCTAAAAGTGGACAGAGTAGGAGATAGTCAGACACATTGGGGAAGGGCGTTCCAGAGGATGTGAGTGGCTCTGGAAAAGTCCTGGAGGTGAGCAAGGGAGGAGGTGCCTCCCTACAGCCTAAGAAAATTTGACCTCTTCTCTGCCAGTTTTTGTAGGTGATTTGGTTGTCACAAGTGTTGTGTGTTGCAGGACATTTCTGCAGTTCCGTGTCCGTTTTGTGTTTTTTTTTTTTGATTCTTGTTCATCCTCCTCCCCCCTGGGATAGTTTCTTTCCTTCTAAGTTATGTATTGTGTTTTATATGTGGTTATACAGTATATTGTGGGTTTACACCTATGCAATGTACAGTACTTCCTATTTATCCTTTTCAATTTTGGATTAAAGACTATTAATGTTGACCTGTCATTTATGACTATAAAATCCTGAAGAAGTAGTAACTACTATGAAACGTGTCAACTTGACATATGACAGTAGTCCTTTTCTTCTTTACATTTGTATCTATGTACTAAATATTTGATTCTATGTACTTCTGTTTTTAAATCTTGTAATAAAATGTTATACTTAAATATTTTTAGGTAAATTGGTGGGCTCTGTGTATACCTTAAATACTAGTGGGTCACCTTAGAACACCCATTTGTTTTTCCTTTCCTACAAGTGTATTTTACTATTCTGACATTTTATAGTTTTACACAATTTTGTGTTACATGAAAAATTATATTGCTAGATACCCAATTCGTCTCCTATTAATTTATTAAAAAGAGTCCACCACCGATTTCTCTAGTACACCAAACTAAATGTTTTAACAGAGTCCCCTGCCGCCGACCCGAAAAAAGAATTTAAAAAAAAGGCTCCGCTTCCGACGATGGATCCTGGCTGTCTGCCTGCTCCAGTTGTTTGACAGTTCTTAAATATGTAAGGGGCGGGGCCCTTTTTTAAAATTCTATTTTCGGGTCGGCGGCGGGGGACATCGTGATTCACGTTGGATCTACTGCGGGGGACATTTTTCTTTTAATAAAAGACTTGTCAAAGACCGTGTCCTGTCTTTTTTCACACTACACTTTTTGTTTTTTGTGAATGAGTAGCGGTACCATTTACCCCATACTCATTCACATGGGGGGGGGGGGGGGGGGGGAGTCGGAATCTGTGGGATTCCAGATTACGATAAGCACCCTGCCCGCAGACCCCCACAGCCACCACACAGGGTTATGGGGAAGAGGCCCTTGTCCCCATAAACATGGGGACAAGGTGCTTTGGGGGGGAGCCCCCCTGCCCCAAAGGACCCCCCATGTTGAGGGCATGTGGCCTGGTATGGTTCAGGAGGGGGAGCTCACCCTTTCCTGACCTGCCGTGCTGCATGCTCAGATAATGGTCTGGTATGGATTTTGGGGGGACCCCCACACCATTTTTTTTTAAAGTTTGGAGTGGGAGTTCCACTCAAAATCCATACAAGACCCGAAGGGTTATGGTGCCGGTTTTTAAATGTAATTACCGCTTTTTTTTTCCTTCAGTATAGCTCAGAGATTTAGCTGTCAGTTTCCCCCCAGCTAAAATAAAGAAAGTTTCATTTTAGTTTCTTAACTCTGGGGGAAAAATTTTATATTGCGAAAAAAATTTGTAAACCAAGGCATTATTTTCCATGGATTTTCATTTGTAAACCGAAAATTATGTTAACCGAGGTGTTTGTAAACTGAGGTACACCTGTACAATGAAATGAAACAAAGATATGGTTACTTTGTTGGATGTGGAGATATCTAGGGGAAAGCATGGTACTCTTGGCAGTAATTTGTACCACAAACCAACGGCAGGTAATGTCATCCTCCATGACTCTAGCTTCCACCCAAAACCTTTGCCTAATTCCATCCCTTATAACCAATATCTGAGAGTCAGATGTAATTGTTCAGACGATACATCTTGTTCCGTTGAAGCTGCTAAAAAAAAAAAAAAACACCACAAAAAAGACTTAGAAAGGGGCTTTTCATGAACTTCCCCAAAGAAGGCCTATAAAGCAGCTCATTTGAAAACCAGGAATCAACTACCTTACAATAAAAAAAAAAACAGAACAAAAGATGAGCCCAATCCCATAAGAATTATCACAAAATATTTGAATTAACACCATAAGTTTTTAAAGATTATTCAAAAATATTGACATACGCTAACAATAGACCCCACTGTAAGCACATTAGTTTCAGAGAATCAACATTTTATATATAAAAGAGAGCAACCTCAATTCATGACCACGTTGTACACAGTGAATACAAGGGGGATATACTAGGTGACACCTGTAAATATAGGGTACTGTTATGTGTGGTTCTTGCAAATACATGTGGACTGATAAAAAGATCAAACTACCTAATGGTCATTATGCAAATTGTAAGACATTTGATGTGATCTATCTTTTACATTGTGAATGTGGTTGTTACTACATTAGCAAGACTAAGCTGGAATTTTGGAAACGTGCCTACAGGCATATCGAAAGCATGCAAAAATGTGACTCAGAATTACCCCTTAGCAGACATGTAATGGCTATACATCAAGGCAAACACCCGAGAACTATATTTCTGATATTGGATCGCATACATCCTAACAGTAGAAGAGGAGATTGGAACAAAACACTCCTCCAAATGGAACTAAAAATGGATTTTCAAATTAAAAGCCTTGCCTCAGGGGGGCTGGAAATATGAATCCAAACTTCACCGTTTAGTCTTGCTAACTCATTACTATGTGACGTAATGTATTATTTTGGTATTGACAGTTGCATATATACGATAATCTTCTGTTATAGTCACATTTATGCATCTTTTTTGGGGATAAATATCAATTAACAGGCCTCTATATGTCTTGTGTTAACTTTTCTGAGATGTATTGTGCCTCATGCATTTTTTGTTTATTAATGTTTTAGGTATTTTTAGTTGAACCAATACCTTTTCAGCAGCCTATGGGGTTGATTTACTAAAACTGGAGAGTACAAAATCTGGTGCAGCTTTGCATAGAAACCAATCAGCTTCAAGGTTTTTTTTGTCAAAGCTTAATTGAACCAGCTGAAGTTAGAAGCCGAATGGCTACCATGACCGGCCGCACCAGATATTGCACTCTCCAGTTTTAGTAAATCAACCCCTTTGTGTTGAAATGCTGCTGCAATATTGCTAACATGTTCTACAGAAGTAAAACTTTGCCTTAATTCTCCCCTTTATCTCTATTGCTTTTTTGTAAAGTGTAGTCCCATCAGCCAATCAGTAGGGTTAGGAAATGGAAAGAGCAAGGAAAAGTTTTAATTTTACAGGAAAAATTATGATTTGCTTATAAATTTAGTAGACATTCTAACTCCAATATACATTTACCAGTCATGTCTAACTTCCTGAGACTAACTCAGCCATTGTTGAGCATGAGTGAGCCCGAGGCATTGCAAGGCAGAGGACCCCATTCACAGATCTCTTGATGCTGAAAAATTAAGCAGCAGCAGTCCCAAAAGATGAGTCAGATGAGCACTGGGGACAAGGAAGGAGGTGAAGTGGGTTGGTGGTGCATTACTATTTTCCTGTTACATAGATATGTAGAAGTAATCCACTTCTTTTCAAATTAACAATAGCTGTGGGCTTGTTTTAACGAGATTGACATGAAGTATAGTGAAACCATGGGCAGATAAAAAATAACAAAATTGAATCTACTTATTTATTAAAACAATCCTTAAACATAGAAAATATACACCTTAAACAAGAAGGGGAAACACTCTAAATCAAGCAACCTTTCACACACTGCACAATTAGCTGGCTGATAGGAGGCGAAAGCACAGAACTCAACAACGTGTTGCTTCTCACCATTATTTAAGCACAGGCAGGGGCAACCTTTGACTGAGGTGCATTGATTTAACCATTTGACAACCAAGCTATAGCAGAATGACAGCTACAGCATGGTTGTCCAGTTCTAGGAGGGCGTCACATGATGTCCTACCAGAACACGCCCCCAGCGGCACGCACCTGGCACTGTCTGTCCTACAGACACAGCTGATCACATGACAAGGTAAAAGGCCAATCATAGCAGCCTTTTACCAAGTGATTAGCTGTGTCCAATGACACAGCTGATCACAAAGTAAATATAGTTGCCGTTTATCTGCAGCACTTTCCTCACGCTGTCACAGCATGAGGAAAGTACTGCTGATAACCAGCAAGTGTCACAAAGGAGATCTGCACTGATAATCAGGGCACTGATAAGGTGAAAGTTTGCCTGTTTGCAAAATTTTATAATAGAAAGAAAAACTTTTGTTTTTAATATTTTGCTCTTTTTTCGTTTATAGCGCAAAAAAACACCAGTGGCGATTAAATACCACCAAAAGAAAGCTCTATTTGTGTGAAATAAATTCAAAGGGGTACAAGTGTTGCATGACCGCGCAATTGTCATTCAAAGTGCAACAACGCTGAAAGCTGAAAATTGGCCTGGGCAGGAAGGGGGTAAAAGTGCCCGGTATGCAAGTGGTTAATTACAGTAAAGAAAAAAGGTAAAAAAAAAAGGTCCTAGCTGGAATGGGATGCCTGGATTAGAAAACTAACTGAACAGAAATACACATTTTTTTACCCTAATATTTTAGCTGTGAATGTTATGTAGCTGTTTGCCTAACACTTCTGCTTTGATGAGCAGATGATTGATGATAAATGTGAAGCTCATATAACCAATCAGAAAGTTGATCTCAACAGGCACAAGAATGTACACTAGGTACCTACAGATTGTGTACAACAGCAATGAGCTACCGCTCTGACCCAGATTGCATGTGTTTTTGAAGGTAAATTCATTCTGAGGAAAAATGAAAATGGACTTATAGCAACAACAGCTGCACATAAAGGGGGAAACTTTCGAAAAAAACGTTTCTTTCCAGAGTGCAAAAGACTCAAGCCTGGTAAAATTGAAGGAAATCTAATGCCAAATGTTTTTCATAGCAGTAATAAGCCTACATAAAACCTGTGAGTTAAAGGAGTACAGCCAAAACTCTTTTAGCTGTACTTCACCTGTGGATCACAGGAGTGCAGTTCATTCTGCACTCCTGGGACCCGTTTTCAGCTGACAGGAGGCTGAAGCCCTCTGTTGGCTGACGTCACTCAGCTGGTCCAGGTTGGGGAAAGATCCCAAATCCAAAGTCGGGATCCACCTCAGAGTCTAGAATGGCACCTGGCTTAGCATCTCGTTGATCTGCTGAGAGCCTGAGCCCTTCCCATCCACAGCCCAGCACTCAAGTGAGAGCCGGGGGGAGTAAACAGCAGTGACTTACAGATACCGCTCTCTGCTCAAAGTGGTTGTGAGAACTCAGCAATCATGTGATCGCTGAGTTCTCACACTTAGAGCCAGTGGGGGACAGGTTCTGCATCGGACAGCAGGGACTTGCTATGATTCGAACCATGTATGGGCAAGCCTGAATCTACCCAAGCTGATCGATCGATCAACTTGGGTACAACCAGCCCGTCAGATTTGACATGCAATTATTGCTAGTGCTGGGAGAACACAATGGCTCTGCGGGGGAAAGGGGGGGGGGATTCCCCCATCTACACTGACTGTGTTGATGAGAGAATAAAGCAGTTTTCATTCCTTGCAGGAAAGAAAATCGCTCCTTCTATGGACAGCTTTATGAATTTTCCCACCCCTTGGCAATATGCCCCAGATAAAACTCAGCGTTAATGAATCTGTATTTAAATGGACGCCATAATCAGCTTCTGTCACAGCTTCAATATGATTACTCTTTGAAGCAATATATTGTATTAGGCAGTAAGCCATGTACAAACAAGCAGATTCTTTGGTGATTTCCTTTTTTCAAATGCTCTACTTATCAGTGGTGACCCTGAAGCATGTCTTTCTGTCCTCAGTCCACTCTCTCATTCTTTCTTTACTGCTGTGTGGGTTTTGACAGATTTGAGACATGAGAAGTAACACTGGCTTATATATATTTTGCATTGTCTGTGTTTGGGTTATTGGTTTCAAAATATTTATGCGGTTTTGATTTTGTGCAGATAACTTCTATTTTCACTTTAAAGGGTGATATTATGTTTGGTTTAAGATAGGGATTGGGATTGGCTCAATAGGTATTAATTTTCTTAATTAAATGCATGGGGTTTTTTTTTCATTTTTTTTTTTTAATGACTGCATATTTTTGAGCTCATGAGGAAGCCCAGTGAGTGCTTGATCTGCTGTTCTTTGAAATATTTCAAAAAGGTTGGGAAGTAAAAAAGTTTGCAGCCAAGAGAAAATGTACAGGACAGACAGATGAGTTTACAGTAGTTTTTTTTAACATACCAAAATTGTGTTCAGGAGATTTTACTGGCGTTTCAAACGCCAAGCACTTGTAAACGCGGTTAATCTTGTTTACGTTTAGACGTGTTTTTTGACAGGTCCATATCCAGATGCTGTCCAGAGCAATTTTTCTTCATCAGAAATACATGCAAAGCGTTTTCCATGTATTCAAGTGGACCCAGTACACCAGCACAGACAGTTCCAGGTTTTGCATGAAGGAAAAATGGTAGAACGTGCTGCATTATGCTCATGATGGGATCCATAGTGAATACAACCAGAAAAGATAGGTAATCTCAACACATACTGCTTTCTCTGTTTCTGCTCTCTATTTCTCTCAAAATGTCTGAAATAGTTATTTACTATTTTTCAGTGCATTCTGGGCATTTGGGAGGGTCTCTTTTAAAAACGCTTCTAAACGCAAATGCGCATAAATGCAGTATGCAAACACGGCTAAATTGATGTTTTTTTAACCTACGTTTTCTAGCAGTCAGTTTCCAGTGGTCAGAAGAGTTTTCCCAAACACCCCGTGTATATGAGCCCTTACAATCTGAGAACTTCTGATACTCCGTTGGTAAGGAAACAAAGACTGAATGTTTGCTTACAATCAATTTATCAAATGTCTTTATCAGTAAAGCATTTTGAGGACAAAAAGGTACCTATGTTACTCCTCTTAATCAAACTGTGTTGATTGGTGGATATACAGTACGTTATGTTGTCACTGTCTTCTGTTCATTGAATTGTTATAGACAAGAAAAGAAAGCACACATCTTTTGTAATATTTGTTTAGAGGAAAGAGGGTATAGGCACAAGAAGGGAAGGGAAGGGATGACTGAGCAGTCATTATGAGTAGAGATGAGCGAATCGAACCAGGCGAAGTGGAATTCGTTTCGAATTTCAGGAAAAATTTGATTCGCGGCGAATCCGAATATTAGCATACTTTGGGTGCGCGAATCGGATTTTTCCCGATCAGCCGGCAAAAGTGTCCCTGCAGAGAGCTCCGCTATTTCTGACAGTTCTCTGACAGTTCCTTCACATGTACAGCGGTTGAAACATTGTATCTATTTGTTTCCATTTAGGATACAGATGTTTTTATTCGGAAATAGATACAATGTTTCAACCGCTGTAAATGTGCAGGAACTGTCAGAGAACTGTCAGAAATAGCGGAGCTCTCTGCAGATACACTTTTTGCTGTACTGGAATACTTCTTCTTTTCATTCTTCTCATTCTTCTTTTCATTCTTCTCCTTCTTTTCTTCTTCATGAAAAGAAGAATGAAAAGAAGAATGAGAAGAATGAAAAGAAGAATGAAAAGAAGAATGAAAAGAAGAAGAATGAAAAGAAGAATGAAAAGAAGAAGAATGAAAAGAAGAATGAAAAGAAGAATGAGAAGAATGAAAAGAAGAATGAAAAGAAGAATGAAAAGAAGAATGAGAAGAAGAATGAAAAGAAGAATGAAAAGAATGAAAAGAAGAATGAAAAGAAGAATGAAAAGAATGAAAAGAAGAAGAATGAAAAGAAGAATGAAAAGAAGAATGAAAAGAAGAAGAATCTTTTCATTCTTCTTCTTCTTTTCATTCTTTTCATTCTTATTCTTTTCATTCTTTTCATTCTTATTCTTTTCATTCTTCTTTTCATTCTTCTCATTCTTCTTTTCATTCTTCTCATTCTTCTTCTTTTCATTCTTCTTTTCTTCTTCATGAAAAGAAGAATGAGAAGAAGAATGAAAAGAAGAATGAGAAGAATGAAAAGAAGAATGAGAAGAATGAAAAGAAGAATGAAAAGAAGAAGAAGAATGAAAAGAAGAATGAAAAGATGAAAAGAAGAAGAAGAATCTTTTCATTCTTCTTCTTTTCATTCTTCTTCTTTTCATTCTTCTTCTTCTCATTCTTTTCGTTCTTCTTCTTCTTTTCGTTCTTCTTCTTCTTCTTTTCATTCTTCTTCTTTTCATTCTTCTTTTCATTCTTATTCTTCTTTTCATTCTTATTCTTCTTTTCATTCTTCATGAAAAGAAGAATGAAAAGAAGAACGAGAAGAAGAATGAAAAGAAGAATGAAAAGAAGAAGAATGAAAAGAAGAAGAATGAAAAGAAGAAGAATGAAAAGAAGAAGAATGAAAAGAAGAATGAAAAGAAGAATGAAAAGAAGAAGAATGAAAAGAAGAAGAATGAAAAGAAGAAGAATGAAAAGAAGAAGAATGAAAAGAAGAATGAAAAGAATGAAAAGAAGAATGAGAAGAATGAAAAGAAGAATGAGAAGAATGAAAAGAAGAATGAGAAGAAGAAGAATGAAAAGAAGAAGAATGAAAAGAATGAAAAGAGGAAGAATCTTTTCATTCTTCTCATTCTTCTTTTCATTCTTCTTCTTCTTTTCATTCTTCTTTTCATTCTTCTTCTTCTTCTGAGGATGAGGATGAAGAAGAAGAAGAAGTAGGATGAAAATAAGAAGAATTCCAAGCCGGCAAAAAGTGTATCTGCAGAGCTCCTCTATTTCTGACAGTTCTCTGACATTCACATTTACAGCGGTTGAAACATTGTATCTATTTGTTTCCATAAATGGAAACAAATAGATACAGTGTTTCAACCAAATGTTTCAACCACAATGTTTCAAACAAATAGATACAATGTTTCAACAGCGGTTGAAACATTGTATCTATTTGTTTCCATTTATGGAAACAAATAGATACAATGTTTCAACCGCTGTATGGAGTGAATGTCAGAGAACTGTCAGAAATAGCGGAGCTCTGCAGATACACTTAGCGGAGCTCTGCAGATACACTTTTTGCCGGCTTGGAATTCTTCTTATTTTCATCCTACTTCTTCTTCTTCATCCTCAGAAGAAGAAGAGGATGAGGATGAAGAAGAAGAAGAAGTAGGATGAAAATAAGAAGAATTCCAAGCCGGCAAAAAGTGTATCTGCAGAGCTCCGCTAAGTGTATCTGCAGAGCTCCGCTAAGAAATAGCGGAGCTCTGCAGATACACTTTTTGCCGGCTTGGAATTCTCCTTCTTCTCATTCTTCTCCTTCTTCTCATCCTTCTTCTTCTCATCCTTCTTCTTCTCATCCTTCTTCTCATCCTTCTCCTTCTTCTCATCCTTCTCCTTCTCATCCTTCTCCTTCTTCTCATCCTTCTCCTTCTTCTCATCCTTCTCCTTCTTCTCATCCTTCTCCTTCTTCTCATCCTTCTCCTCATCCTTCTCCTTCTTCTCATCCTTCTCCTTCTTCTCATCCTTCTTCTCATCCTTCTCCTTCTTCTCATCCTTCTTCTTCTCATCCTTCTCCTTCTTCTCATCCTTCTCCTTCTCCTTCTTCTCATCCTTCTCCTTCTCCTTCCTCATCTCCAAGGGCATTTAAATTAAAGGTACAGTGTTCTGCACTATTATAAAGGCTCTCTGAAGCCTAGAAACCCTTTTTATAAGTTAAATTTGCAGCGAATAAATTCGCATCGAATCGAATTTCTTCCTCAAATTCGGCGAATCAGCCAAATCGAATTTTTGAATAATTCGCTCATCTCTAATTATGAGCATTAGGTTAAGTAAGGGATTGGAAGGTAAGAGACCCTCAGGAAATGTTCAGCACAAAAGAAGCACTGAAGAATATATGAATCAGAAGTATGGTCCAACCTATACTTAGCAGCTAGATAAATAGTTAAGATGGACAGGGATCCTCAATGAGTAACAGGGCTACTAATGCAGGCCATAGACGGGTCGTTTATCGGCCAAATTTTCGTCCGCATGAAAAATCGGCCAATATTCATGCAGTTAGTGGGACCAGCCCATCGGCCGTTTTTCATGGATCTTCTCGTTTAGTTTTATCGGTCATGCTGGAAAATCCGTGAAAAGTGGCAGTTTTTCGTGGACATGGGTGGCAGCATCGGTAACGGGGCCGACCAATTTTTTCGTTTATCGGCCGAAAATTCGGCTGATAAACGGCCCCTCTATGGCCTGCCTTAGTCCATAGGGACTAGGGGTAAGACCCCTGCCCAGATTAAACAGCTAGAGAATTTATGGAAGAAAGATATGGATGTTGGGTAACAGTACCTTTAAGTATTTGAGCAGGATGGATGAAGAGTCAAACAATATAACACTAAATGTTTTGATGTTAGGTTGTGATATGAATGTATGCATAGGTAGGTTCCACAACTATTAAAAGCTAAACCATGGAGAAACAAAAGTCGGATTGTATTAAGAATAATAACAATAATTAGAATAATAGAACTGGTCTCTGTAGCGACTTAAAACTAACTCACACAAGGACATTTTGAGAGAGAATGTTATGTATGTGTTGTGTAAGAAATAGGAATATTGCAGGCAAATTAGAGAACTGGGATATGATCGTCTATGGGAATGGGCTTACTGATAGCAGAAGTGACACAAAAATTCTGTGTAGATGTGCTCTCTCTCTCTTGCAAGAAAGTAACGCGTGGGTTTAAATGTGAGAAACCACAAAGGGAACATGTGTTTATATGCTTTCCTGAAAGTTATTATAACGTTTTTTAGAAAGAAAAATGTATAAATGTGTCAGCTTAATTAATGTGATGATAAACAATGTGATCACCATTATTTTGAATCTATTTTCTAAGTATTGTTAAATACATGTATTTTTGTACCTTTAATAGGAATGCCATGTCAAACTTAAGTGAAAAATCCTCAATGTACTAAATTTAATTGAAATTAAAAACGAGCACTTGAAATGCTTTTTTTTTTTTAGTTGGAAAATATTCTCCTTTAAGGAGATAGTACCTGTGTAACTGAAATAAAGGTGTCAAATTGTCACTTAAGTATTACTTTCTGATATACTGCCGACAAAAGTATTATTAGAGGCAGATTTATTACAAATGGATTAGGCAGACTGAGTCTACAGGCAAGAGAAAAAAAAGAAATCTGCATATAACTATTCAATTTCATATGACTTGCCAATGTATTACACACAGCACTCATTGTGCACCTGGCCCTAATAATGTTTTGATTATATCTTTGCACTCTTTCAAATCCTGATTAGAAATTAGCCTGTGTTACGCCCCTTGTTACTATAAATGTTTGATTGTAATTTTAATGTGATACCTATGTAATCATGTGTATTAAAAAAACTTCATTTGTGCCAAATAAACAGAATGGTTCTTTGAAAAAACTGCTGACTGTATCTTTTTGTGTTTTTTCCCTACTGCAGTAATTGTTATTCATTTGGAACCACTAAACAATATGAGGATAGCAATTGCCCATTTCCCAGTGAAATTTCCAGAACTGTTGCCGAGCCTTTGCCCAGGAGGGAATTTCCAGGTGATCCTGAGAATCTGAAAGGAGGAGCTTGAAACAATCTTTGATTTTCTGATAATCAGCCAGTTGATAACCAGTAAGCCCTTTACTTACCTTAGGTTCTCACTTAGCCCCCGGTAACATTGGGTGCGACTTGGCATGTGATTTGTATGCCCTGAGACTTGCAAATCGTATGCCAAGTCGCACCCTATTGTCCGCTCTTAGAGCGGTCATCTTGATGCGGATCCGACTTGGTCAGAGCCGCACCGATTTCTAAAGTAGTGCATACACTATTAGAAAAGGTTAGCAGTTGACTAGAGCAAGCTGAAAAAAAAGACGGTATTTTAAATCCAATGCAGAGTAAACAAAAACATCAGTAATAGATGCAAATAATTTCTTTAGAATAATCATTAGGATCCTCTGAAAAGGTGGACATATGACATGGTGAACACACAGTCAATCAGAAAAATAAAAACTGAGTTAAAAACAAAAAAAGTCCTGCGTGTACACTTAACTGAATCATGGTGATTAAGTGCATGGCTGGGAAACCGATATATATGAATAGGAAAAAAATCTTCATTTAGGAGAGGTTGTAGTAGTGTATGGAAAGTCCACTTTCAATATGATCACTAAGTCGCACGATTTCAAAATAGGCTTTGATGTGACCGGGGGGTAATGCACATTTCAGTGCATTTTTCAGTTTGCATAAACACATTACAGCCCATTAAACATGATTTTCCTATGGATGTAGTTCACATCTGTGCATTTTGAGCTGGTGTGTTTCTTGGAAAGAATCAGGGACTTTTTTTTCCTGCAGCCAATTGTGTTTTGTGTGTAATAGACTTCAATGAACCCACACCAAAAACGTGTTGCGTTTTTTTATGCATTTTTTTGTGTTTTGTGGGGGTTTTTTGCCAATAGAAAAGTACTGACTTTGACACCACTTTGCTGCGACTTAAGTGCCAGAAGGTGTAAAGTCGCATTCAAGTCACAGCAAAGTCACACCCATTAAAAGTTGCATCAAAGTTGCTTTCCAATTGACACAAAAGATGCAAAATGCATCAAAAACACAAGATACACTGCAAAACAGACTGTGAAATTGCACAATCCAGGTAATCCAGCCCAGGATGATTGGACTACATTCCACAATTCTTCTCTATTTCTTGGTTTTGCCTCAGAAACTTAATTTGTTATGTCACCCCACAAGTTTTCTATTGGTTTAAGATCCGGGGATTGGGCTGGCCACTCCATAACATCAATCTTGTTGGTCTGGAACCAAGATGTTGCACGTTTACTGGTGTGTTTGGGGTCGTTGTCTTGTTGGAACACCCATTTCAAGGGCATTTCCTCTTCAGCATAAGGCAGCATGACCTCTTCAAGTATTCTGATGTATTCAAACTGATCCATGATCCCTGGTATGCGATAAATAGACCCAACACCGTAGTATGAGAAACATCCCAGTATCATGATGCTTGTGCAACCATGCTTCACTGTCTTCACAGAGTACTGTGGCTTGAATTCAGTGTTTGGGGGTCGTCTGGCAAACTGTCTCCGGCCACTAGACCCTAAAAAAACAATCTTACTTTCATCAGTCCACAAAATGTTGCGCCATTTCTCTTTAGGCCAGTCAGTGTGCTCTTTGGTAAATTGTAACCTCTTCAGCACGTCTTTTTTTCAACAGTGGGACTTTGCGGGGGCTTCTTGCAGATAGCTTGGCTTCACATAGGCGTCTTCTAATTGTAACAGTACTCACAGGTAACTTTAGACCTTCTTTGATCTTCCTGGAGCTGATTGTTGGCTGAGTCCTTGCCATTTTGGCTTTTCTTCTATCCATTCGAATGGTAGTTTTTCGCTTTCTTCCACATCTTTCAGGTTTTGGTTGCCATTTTAAAGCATTTGCGATCATTTTAGCTGAGCAGCCTATCATTTTCTGCACTTCTTTATATGTTTTCCCCTCTCCAATCAAATTTTTAATCAAGGTACGCTGTTCTTCTGAACAATATCTGGAACAACCCATTTTCCTCAGAATTTCAGAGAGAACAGCACTGTAACCAGCATGTACAACATTTGCTGCCTTCCTTCCTTAAATAAGGGCAATAATTGCCACCTGTTTTTCAAAGAATAAATGACCTCACTAATAGAACTCCACACTGCTATTATTTTGAACATGCCCCTTTCAATTAGTGATTCAATTACACAGAAACAGCAGCATGCATGTCATGACTGTTGGGTCTGTTGGATTTCTATTACTCTACTACACCTGCTAGTAAATTATTTGCCATGTAGAAATATCATTTCTACCAAAAACAGTGATTGATCAGGTTAGTGATGACTGACTGCTATTATTTTGAACACAACTGTATGTTATGCTGCCACTGTCTACTGTCCATCAAAGTGTTATAGATAAGAAAAGGAAGAATAGTGCTGTTAACAGGTTTTATGAAGCACACATCTGTAATAGTAGTTTAGAGGCAAGAGGGTATAGGAAAATGTAGAAAAGAGAGAGGACTGGCCTGTCATTACAGGCATTAAGTTAAGGAATAAAAGGTAAGAGACCCTCAAAAATGACCAGCACAACAGGAGCGCTAGAGAATATATGAACCGGAGGTACAGTCCCACCCCTACTGAGCCCCTTGATAAATAGTCAAAGTGGATAGGGATCCACATTGAGTAATAGGGTTACCAATATCACAGGGATTAAGAATCACATAGATTAAACAGCTAGAGAAACATCCATTTGAACAGAATGGATCAAAGGTGAAAGACAATGTAACACTAGACATAAAAGGAAATGTTGATGTTAAGTTGTGGAATGAATTTAGGGTCAGGCACCACAACTAGTAAATTCTAAAACATGGTAAAAAACCAAAACAAAGAAATGAAAGTCAAATTGTTTAGGACTAACAGAATTTTTGACCCTGGCCCAAATAGAATACTTAATATGTGGTCAGAGAAGAAAGATGGGGTGAGCACTATGGCTGCCCATCTGATCATAGGAGCTAGAGTAAGTTGAGTACAGGAATAAAGTACAGGGGATGCAAAGGATATCAGAGAACAAAATAAGGAAAGCAGAATTTAGGGAGATAAAACTAACATAAGCAGTTAAAAGAAAGTGAGAGAATGATATGCATGTGTTGTGTAAAAATGGGAAACAATGTAAGCAATTATAGAGAGATAATCGTGTATGTGCGTGAATGGGTGTGCTGGGGTTCTTAGTCTCTATCTCCCTCCCTTTTTCTTTCCCATGACAGGAATGTGCTGGGATGAGACATGAGTGATGAGACTGGCAAGACCACCTATGATATGACTGCAAATAATAACATTATCTGCCAGGTAATTAATCTGAAACAATGTGATCATAGTTATTGTGAAAGTTTTCCAAACATGATAAAATGAAGGTTACATTTAAAAGTGCACATGGTATAAAAGAACACAAATTAAGCACCCTTTGATAGTGTAAACAGTGCATTTAAAAAGGGATATAAGGTAAAGTGTCCTCCTTTAACCACTAGCCTACAGGGCACTTTTACCCCCTTCCTGCCCAGGCCAATTTTTAGCTTTCAGTGCTGTCACACTTTGAATGACAATTGCACGGTCATGCAACATTGTACCCATATGACATTTTTATCATTTTTTTCACACAAAATAGAGCTTTCTTTGGTGGTATTTTAATCACCAATGGGTGTTTTATTGTTTGCGCTATAAACAGAAAAAAAAGAGCAAAACATTCTGCAAACAGGTAATTTTTCTCCTTCAGTGATGTGCGTTGATGAGCCTGCACTGCTAGGCAGCACTGATGAGGTGGCACAGATAGGCAGCATTGATAGGCGGTACTGGTGAGCTGGCATTGATAATGCTGCACTGATGGGCAGCACTGTTGGGTGGCATTGTTGAGCACAGTTGCGTGGCACTGCTCATCAGTGCCGATCACTTCTCTGACAATTGCCGGTTATTGGCAGTACTTTCCTCACACTGTGACAGCGTGAGGAAAGTGCAGTCGGAAACCGGCAACTCTATTTACTCGGTGATCTGCTGTGCCGCTGGGGGCGTGTTCTGGAAAGACATCCATGGACATCGTCCCAGAACTAGACAACCGTGCTATAGCCAAAAGCCGGGAGAGGTTAACCACTTGCCCTCCAGAGGATTTACCCCTCTTCCTGTCCAGGCCATTTTTTGCATTTTGGCTCCTGCGTTACTTTAACTGACAATTGCGCAGTCATGCAATGCTGCACCCAAATTAAGTTTATGTCCTTGTTTTCTCATGAATTGAGCTTTCTTTTGGTGGTATTTGATCACCTCTGCGGTTTTTATTTTTTGCACTATAAGCAAAAAACGATCGACAATTTTGAGAAAAAAAAGCAATATTTTGGACTTTTTGCTATTAAACGTCCAGTAAAAAAATTAACAAATCAAATTTTGTCATAAATTTACGGCAAAATGTATTCTGCGACATGTCTTTCCTAAGAAAAAAAATCCCAATACGTGTAAATTAATTGGTTTATGTGAAAGTTATAGCGTTTACAAATGGCGGTACAGATAATTCGATTTTTTTTCTTTTTACTAGTAATGGCGGCGATCAGTGATTTTTAGCGGGACTGAGGCGGATATTCTGACACTGGGGGGAACTAACTTGTTGATAACCCAGTGACACCAATACAGTGATCTGTGCTAAAAAAAAAAAAAAGCACTGACACAGTACTAATGGCACAGGGCAGGAAGGGGTTAATGTGAGGTGATCAAAGGGTTAACTGTGTGCTGCGAGTGTTTTACTAGGTGGCGGGGGGGTGTTCTTCACTGAAAGCACACTGATTGGGATGGATGTACCGTGCACAGCCATCCCGAGCAGTGTGCTTGAGCTGACAAAGAGAAAGATTGTTTGTAAACAAAACAATCTTCCTCCCCGTCAGAGATGCTCGGTAATCACCGGCCGGGACCTAGTGATTGACATCTGCGGCCACGAATGGCGGCGCGGGTAGGGCACGTGCCCCTACCTGGAAATGCAAATTCAAGTATGTATACGTGATCCTGCTCACAGGTGCCGCCCTGTAGCAGTATATCTGCTATAGGGCAGTCCTTAAGCGGTTAAGGAGATGTATCTGTGTAATAGAATTTAGGGTGTGATACTGAGATCATCACTTGAGTATTAATTTCTGATATGGTGCTAACAATTTAATTAATGATATAGACATTTTATAATTGGTTTGGAAATGAGATACAGGTTATTGGGAAAATTTGTAATATGGAGTTACTTCAGATTAAGCCCAGGTACACACCCATGCAGTGCAGGAAATGCTGCAAATCCTGTGCGTTTCCTGCATCATATTGCAATTGCATCATGTTCATGTGATCTGGTGCGGTTGTCATTGATAAATTAATGACACCCCGAAACAGATCGCATAACGTAATGCAATTGCCAGAAATTGCATTCCATGCGTGAGAACACCCATGCGATGCGATTCACGTGCAGTTTCGATGCAATTTGAGACATACAAAATATATGGCTCAAATCGCATCACACAGACATTTGCATGTAATTTGCAGAGGAATCACACTGCATTTGCACAAATGTCCTGCACTGCATAATGTGAACTTTGGCTAAGATGAGGTGGTACTACATACTACAGCTGCCATAATACTTAACAGAGCCTAGATGGACAGCATACATAAAAATGCTTTCTAGAACAATTAAATCCAAAGGTCTGATAATAATGTGATGTGAGTTCAATATCGTGAGAGTCATAAATACAATTATAACTGTTGACAGACCCATTGCACCAAGTCCACACACCCTGTTACAAGAGATGCCACTTGCAGCCAGCTGTCTTATAGTTTGTTTTTTTTTTATCTGGCTGATGATTTTTCTGTTCTTACATATACAGATTGTTGGTACTTCTTGTTTTTATTTTTTGATCCAAAGCAGAATGTATGGATTGTGAAATGATGTGTCCATTTTCCTTGTAAATGCAGTGGTAAGCTCAATAAAGTAAAGGATTTACAGACATCTTTACATCACGGCAAGGTATTCTTATAATATAGTATATTGTGACATTGGAAAATATGTAAGAGGGAAAATAAGGACTTGTATTATCAAGCTAAATGTTACGACAGAGCAAGCAAAAAGAAATGATATTGTCACGAAAAAAAAAAAAAAAAAAGAGTATGATACAAAAAAACAAGCCATTGAGATACTGTATATTTCATGCAAGGTGAACCCAGTAATCAAGGGTTCACCCAGTTGCATGTAAGGTGCTACTAGAAAAAGTTACAGACATTATTTTGGACAATATTTAACTTTCATGGTCCTATATTTGTGCAGGAATTATTGCAAACAGCCCAAACTAATTATTTGTTTAATGCAAAGTTCACAAAATATGAATTTGTATTTCTATTTATATACAAATCTAATAATGAAAACTGCATCCCATTGATCCCAGCCACCCTATTTCCTGTATTGAAAGAGGCTGGAGACGAAGAAAAACCACGCGTTAAATTGAGGATGTAGGAATCAGCTGCCATGAGCTCAGTGCAGGACACATTCTTGGAAAACCCCGATATTTTATTTTTATAGATGGATCTTGGTTTTATACTGAGGATGGCAAAGCAAAACCCATACTGAATATGCAGTTATCACTTAGAAGGACACTTTGTATTCAGAGTCATTGGATCCGTCTTCACCAGCTCAAGAAGCAGAGCTCCATGCTTTAGCAAAAGCTATCAAAAGAGTATGCATTTATACAGATAGTAGAGATTTAGAGAGCTTTTTGGGTGGTGTATTTTGGTTCCATTTGAAAGGCTAGAGGTTTTTTGTTTACTTCAGCAGGTAAACCAATCAAGCATGCCAAGTTAACTTATTGTCTGTCTTCAGTGTTCCAGCTTCTTGCTGAAGTAGCCATAATAAAATTAAAACGCACACATGGAACACACAAGATGAGGAAAATTATAAAGCAGACCAGGCAACTAAGAATGCTACATTACAGCCCCAGACACTTGCTGGGTCTGTCCAACTAACAGATTCTACCCCTAGTTCTAGCCCAGTAGAGCGATTAACAATTGTGTTATTAAACCCACAACAGTAAAATCATTCTGTACATGCAGTAAAACATGCTCGTTATACTGAGGAACCTAAGGGGTTAATCTGTGTTAAAAGGATGTTTGATCCTGTGTTCTCTGATCCTCCCCTTCTTCCACAGTCCCCAAATCATCTCCTGATAGAACAGAGCCTTGGGCGAAAGCTGCACATGCTCAGTTTGGTGTGTATTACTATAGGGGTTTTTTTGGGGGGGGAGGGGGGAGTGCATGTGATCAGCACAGTGCCAATAAGCATTGTCCAGACAGAGGGTAAGGGGTCCAGAAGTCTCATATGGGGTTTTAAAAACTCCTCCTACAAGCTTTAAGCAGTGCTCTCCTGGACACCGATGGAAGTTACAAGACTACTCTAGCTGCTGACAAGAAAAAGTATATAGCAGTTTATATGTACTAAAATAATTGCATTTCCATGTTCTGTGTACTGTGGTAGACCAGATGAATGCAGGGTCCTGGGTTTAGTAACATTTTAAAATTCGAGGACTCCAAAACAAGAATTCCACAGTGGGGGTAACTTAAGAAGCAGGACTTTGGAAAAAAAAAAAAGGTGATCTTTTATGTCTTCCAGACACTCTTTTCCATATGACAGCCAGATTGATACATGGACCGTGTCATCAGTCAAAAGCAATTATAGCTGCCTTAGTAAATACGTATGGGACAGTGCCATGGTTCACCGCAGTTGTTTTAAAATATACCACTTCTTGTGTTACCAAAAACTGAACATCCGTTCCAGAGATTACAAAAAAATATATCCAGATGCCCAAGTCAGGAACTTACGAGTATGCACTGGTCTGTATGGACATGTTTTCTGAACGGCCTAAAGTTTGGTCAGTGGCAAATGCTACTGAAAAGGCCACAGTGTTATCACAAGTAGTTTTTAAGTACAGAGTCCCAGAAGCTACAGAGGAACTCTTTTTATGGGAGAGTTCTTATAAGAAGTTTTGAGGTTTTATTTTACACCCCCTACCATCTACAATGTAGTGGAGAAAGAAGAGTAACTAAGGGAATGTCAAAAACTAGAAAACTATGGCCAGAATGTCTTCTAATATTTTATATTAAGCTCCTAAGGGGATATTGGACCCTCTCCCTATGAGATTTTGTTTGGGAGTGTGTCACTCAATTTCTTATATTTTTCTCAGCAGCTGAAGGCCTCCACTCAGATCTCATAGAGAATGTTGCTGATCTCTTAAGGTTTTTGAAAAACTCATGTATGCATTTTCTCCCCAATTACAGATCCTAACAGTTTGGAAAGATTTTGTAAACTACAGTCAGGTGACTTAAATTGTTAAGAGATATTTATATATATATATGTATGTTTGGAGACACAATACAGCGTCTATTTCATGTACAGTATACAAAAGCTGAAGGCTCCATACTAGACATGACAAAAAAAAAAAAAAAACTAAATGAAAGTATCTCTGTGTTTGATTAGTTTTCCTCTAGGAATCACAGTCTGGGATACCATTTATTCAAATATTTATTGTACGGGATAAATATATTTATTGTGATTTGAAATGTTGTTTAGCCATGCTGAAGTTATATTGCCTTTTATATGTCTTCCATTTTAAGTAGAATTATCCTTGTTTAACTATGCTGATAAGTAAGCATGTCTACAGTCAAGCTACAAGGCCCTCCTGGTCACAGGATCTGAGTATACAGACAAATAATGTGTGAATATTTATTTGTTTTTATGTAAGTTTTAGTCACAATAAAATGTCATTTTTTTAATGATATAGCTGCTCTCAGCTATTAGATTCTTCCCAGTGGAGTTTACCTCTTAGGCATGGACAAGTTCCACCTAAATAAAAGGAGGTTTCAGGTTAAAGATGATAGTTGGTGTGTTCAGTAATCAAAATGCAAAATACTGATCAAAAGGGAAATTGTAAAAGAAATTGTATTCTGTATATAACTGTATTCTATGCCTTGCCAATGTAGAGCACACAGCACTCATGCACACTGCGCTAACAATGTTTTGATTATATCTTTGCATTCTTTCAAGCCTGCCTATGTTAACCTCCCTAGCGGTCTGATTATGTCCATATTTCTGTGCTCAAAGTGGTACATTTTTTGCATGGAAATATGTATTTTTTTTATTGTAGGCCTGTAATATTTAGGAATAACTCACTGAAATCTGTCCGAACAAGAGTCTAGTAAACATCCCGGGTATAATAAAATTTGAAACACGAAATCATAAATTATAATTTAATAAATCATACAAAATAATATAATAATAATAAATTGAATTCAATAATATAATCAAACCAAAAACACTAAAATTTGAAATATAGCGTCAAGTTCGCACATCACTGAGCAAAGTCGCAAAATCGTTTTCAGTGTCTGATGACGAATTTCCCCACGAATCATCACTCAATTCTGCAAGTGGTTCTAATTTACTATCGCTGTTCTCTAGCTGGTCTAAAACCGCTTTTTAACTAAAGGGACGCTTTTTGGACGCCATGGACATTTCTCAGTTTCCAGGCAGAAAGAATGGTAAAAAAGCAAGCAGGGCACAGGACAAAGCACTTGGGCCAAAATGTATGTGCAATGGTTTGATACAGTAATGTTTTACTATGTGATTTTAGTGAATGTCACTTTTTGTAATTTTCCAATTTCCCGCCAGTTCTGTTCCCGTACGTCCCGAAGTCGCAGGGAACTGAACCCAAAAGACAGATGCCGGCATCGGCCGGAGGACATTACAGGGGACACTGCAGGAGGGACATCGCGGGAGCGCAGGACAAGGTAAGTGAAGAAGAGATCCCGGAGCAGCGCCGCATGGTAAGCCCAAGTGTAGCTCGGGGGTTACCGCTTTTGGTACTGAAACTTTACCCCGAGCTACACTCGGGAATACCGCCAGGGAGGTTAATAACCCTTGTTTCCATAAAAGTATAACTGTAATATCAATGTGATACCTACGTAATATGTGTATAAAAAGCTTAAATTGTACCAGATAAACATAACAGTTATTAGGAAAGATGCTGAGTATATCTTTTTGTGTCTGTTCCCTACTGCAGCAGTTATTAATTTAAAACCACTAATCACTATTAGGTTAGGAGTTGCCCAACTATGAAACTTCCAGAACAGGTTCAGATATCCCAGAACAAGAAGAGCAAGTGGTCCATAGTGGGGGGGCAATTACTAATGAAACTGTGCTTTGGAAAAAAGGTGAGCTTTTATGTCTGCCAGCTACTCTTTTCCGATGATGGCCAGCCTTACACATGGAGCTGTCATCTGTCAAAAGTAGTTAAGGCTACCTTAGTAAAGGAGCATTGGATATCACCAGGTTTCAACATAGTTGCTTTAAAATTTACTGCTTGTTTTACTGGTTACCAAAAGCTCTGTATCAATTTCAGAAATTATAAATTGGTATATCAAGATGATTTGTACATGTCTGTGTGGACATGTTTTCTTTAGCTTGGCCAGTGGCAACTGCTTCTGCAAATGCCACAGTAAAAAATGTGGGTCATCAGAAGTAGTTTGTTAATATGGAGTTCCAGAAACGGCGCTGTGAGCCGTTGAGCGCTGTGTTAGTTCATCGATCCTTCCCGTCAGTGTGAAACTGCTTGCCTATACAATGGGCTGACAGCTCACACCGACAGTCTGCAGGTGTCATGCATGGCACCAGTGATCTGCTGATTATTGGTGTAATGCTTTACAGGCTCCTAAAAAACAAAAATAGTAAATGCACATTTTTTTTTACCTGCAACTTGTCCTTTAAAGCATGCACTGTAAATCTCCTTGCCAATAATTTTCAGCTACTAGTACTAGGTCAGGATAACATCCTACTACTTACGAGATGGTGGCTAACTATGTATATACTGAAGAGGTCTAACAAGATAAAAATAAAAAAAAAGAGGAACATGAACAACAGGAGGGAAAGGATAAGATAAGACATTATATATGATATTACTCAGTAAACTATATACAAACAAGCAGATTCTTCAGTGATGTCCTTATTCAAAGGCTCTACTTATCAACATAAGTTTGGATTATAATTTGTCTGCTCCTCCTGACAATGGTAGAACAAAAACGCCAAGGGACCTCTCTGAGAACCCTCAGGAAATACAAAGTGGGAATCGGACTGCCTGAAAGAGCAGAGTAGCAGGCAAACTCTCACAGCGTGTGCCATGTCAAGACAGTAAAAAGAAAATTCCTTGGAATGTTTTGGAACTGATCATAATGAAGGAGGAACAGTGTCCTGCTTGAGGTCAAAGGAAGAAACCATCTTTGAGAGAAAGGAGACTCTAGACTTCAAGACAATCTTGTCTTGTGCAGTGTTAAGAAGTGCTTCTTATAGGATACGGTAACAAACTCAGAGACCCTCAATGTAGAATTCAAAGCAACAAGAAGGGCTACTTTGTGAGTGAGATTTGACCGAAGAATTTCCCAAATAGGTTCAAAGGTGGCTTCTGAAGAGCTGATAACTGAATAATGGAAAAAAAAAGCATACTGGAGATGAAATATGTGTGACACCATGAACAAAGGACTTAAGATCTCAAAAGGTCTCTGGAACAGAAATACCAAGGCCAGACTAAAGGCAGGACAGAAGAAGTCCCATGGAGTAATTTCTAGGAAATTCCCTGACATGCACCATGCAAAATAGGCCTTATGGGTGCATTGGTAGACTTTGCGTGAAGTTGATTTCTTAGCCTCAAGAGGGTAGTCTAATTCCATAGGGCCCCTGTCTTTCAGGACAGCAGCTTAAACAGCTATAAATTAAAGTAGACATCCAATAACCTGTACGGAACACAGGCATTTGGGACAAAAGATCCACATAAACTGGACAGGGCACACAGAGTACGTCTGAGAACCACATGCCCCTGGGCTTATTCAGTGTGAGAAAAATCATAGGAATGTCATCTATCTCAATGCAGCGAACAACATATAGAAACGGTGTACATCAGATTGATCCGATCCCATTATTAAATCTCTTTATGCCCATCACACATCATACACAGACAGAAACTCGCATTATCTAGTGTAACAAGATAATCGCACTAGATCTCCATCTACATTCAGTGGCACTTCTGTGCAATTATGAAGAAATCCCTTAGTGCTCAACAAACATTTTACTCTGATGAAAAAATCTTACATAAAAACAGACATTTCCATCTATAGAAATCTCTTGAATCAGTGTTTCCAAGCAAAAGGTCCCGCTTTCTGTCCTCCTTAAAATAGTACACTTTTAACCCTATTTAACAGTTTTTTGCCAGTGCAATCAGACAGACAGCAGTGAAGAGACTAATACCCGACAGATAACTACACTATCTACATTCAGGGAAATTATAATAAAATCTTCTTATGCCCGTCACACATTTTACTCTTCTGTAAAAATCTCACATCTGCCATACATCAAAACAGTCATTTGCATCCACAGCCAAACCTACTTCAACAAAATCTCCTGAATTGGTGTTTCCTTGCAAAACGGTTCTACTATCTGTATTCCCTAAAAAGGTGTAAAGGAAATTTGTCAATTCTGCATAAAATTGTATTCTATTTTGTATGCATTGAAATTAGAAATTAGCCTGCCTTTGTAACGCCCCTTGTTACCATAAAAGTACAATTGTAATATTAATGTGATACCTACGTAATTATGTGTAAAAAAAAAAAAACTTCAAATGTGCCAAATAAGAACAGTGATTTGGAAAGATGCTGAGTGTATCGTTTTGTGTCTGTTCCCTACTGCAGTAGTTAATATTAATTTGGAACCACTAATTTATATGAGGATAGACGTATTAATGTCCAGAACAAGGGCATTCCTCCATCCCTATTGCCACTGTAATCAGAATGACAATGAAGAGGCTCATACCTGACTTAATGTAATAATATAATTGCATGGTGTACATTCAGGGACACTTCTGTGAAATTATGCATCTATTTATACCCATTTCATATTTTACTTGGATAGAAAAATTTCACATTTACCATACATAAAGAAAAATTTGCATCTATACACAAACCTATTCAGAACAAATCTGGTGTTTCCAGCCAAAAGATCCTGTTGTGTCTTCTGTAAAAGGACACACCTTTGTCCCCATTTTACAGTTGTGCTAGTGCAACCAGAATGGGAGCAGTGAGGAGACTCATACTTGACTTTGTGTAATAAGACTAATTGCACGGTCTACATTCAGAGACAATTCTGTGTAAAAATTATGAAATCTCTTTAGGCCTGTCACACATTTAACTCAGATGGCAGCAACTCACCATATTTAAAAATAGACATTTGAAGCTATAGTTAAATCTACTCCAAAAAATTGTTCTGAACTGGTGTTTCCAAGTGAAAAGGTCTTGCTGTCTCTCCTCTGTAAACTGTACACCTTCCTCCCCATTTTACAGTTCTGCCATTGCAATCAGACTGACTGCAGTGCAGAGATACAGATGTCCTACTATGAAAGAGAACAGATCAATTATATCTTAGCTGATCTCTCATATGTGCTGATTAAGTAGCTGAGATGAGGAGTGGAGAACACTTCACTTCTCATCACAGGACACACCCTTCTGTCATTCACTTTTACAGAGATAGACGGTATTTGAAAGTGATATCTGAAGATCTCACTAGTCATCTCTGTAAAATATCTCTGTCCTGGCTTCTCCAGCCCAGAGGTGGAGAATCTGGCATAGAACTATTGTAATGTGAGGAAGGCTTCTTTTTATCGTGATTAAAAATGAAAATAAATAAGACCAGGGGACATTTTTTTTTTGGAGGGGGCAAGGTTTTTGTAAAGCACTTGTCAAAAACTGGCTGTGTGTTTATTTACTTTGCATTTTTCGCTGGAGTACTATGTATCCCATACTCATTCACATAGGGGTCGGCTGGGATCTGGGGGCCCCCTTGTTAATGGGGCTTCCAAATACTGATAAGCTCCCCACAACCACCAGGGTTGTGGGGAAGAGGCTACATTATGGACAGAATGCGATACTCGGAAAAATTTCCCAAAAATTATGCTTTATTAAACATTAATGATAGACAATAGGGCAATCACCCTGGTTCACCATCACCTCAGTATGAGACAATACACACAGACCTAAAACCATTTAAAACCACACCAAGACCGGTCTGGATATATATATGTGCTGCAGAGACAATGACAAACCTTGTCTAAAGCATTTGCAGCACCGCACATTGGTTACACTACCAGTAGGAGGTATTTAAAAAAATTGTACCATAGGTATATATAATATAATTATGACATGCTATGCATAGTAGCTAATACAGTTGCCATGTGGAAAGAGACATAACCCTTAGCCTATTCAAGGCAATGTGGGTAAAAAAATTGCATAAAGGGGAATAAACCCCAGTAATATTAATATGAACTCATGCAGTACAACCCTATAGAGGCACATGTGAGTGGGACCCATCCACCCTTGGTAGATGCAGATAGTTGCAGAAATTCTTATAAATGGAGGAGTCCCTGTTGATGTCCTTGATGGAATAATAGATGTAGATAGCAGAGCCCTGCTTTACATGGTTTCTTCACCACAACGTGTGGACTATAAACCACTATGATATACGTGATGGAATGAGGCCTGATGGGTCTTCCGTTTGTTGTAATATATGCTGTATGCCTTGCATCTAGGTAATACATCATAATGTCCCCATCCACCTGTGCCATGGGTAGTAAATAATGGAAATGTCCTTCGTATGTACTGCCGTATTGATCCAGGGAACAACCGCTTACATCAGCCGATATCTTGCGGGTTCCGTTCTCTCCATGGCGCCTGTACAGCCTTGCATGGCTCATGGCATGTGAAGATGGCCGCCTCCTAGTTGGTCGGCGTGCATAACGCCAATGCGCATGACCGGAAGTGACGTATCTGACGTATGACGTCAACGCGTTTCGCTGATGGGCGTATCTCACTCAGCTTCGTCAGGACCAATGAGATTCCTGCCATTCAGCTTCCTATTTATAGTGGGTTTAAACCCACCCAGATATGCAAATTGTTTACCTGCAGCTATTCTCAATGGGAAAGAGGCTAATTACTTAGCACAACAGCTGGTCATTTATCACATTTAAAAAGACAGGCAACTGGACACATCAAAGAGAGGAAAGAATTACCATGTTCTATTAACATTAGAGAGAATGAAAAATTACAGCAAAGTCACCACAAGATGGCGCTATTAAGAAATCCCTACATATGGCTATTTTTCCAAAAATACCTGGAGATCACATTCAATATTTAACCCTTTTGGAAACAGGGTGTCAAGTTTACAGTGGGGATCGAAAGTTTGGGCACCCCAGCTAAAAACGTATATTAATGTGCATAAAGAAGCCAAGGAAAGATGGAAAAATCTCCAAAAGGCATCAAATTACAGATTAGACATTCTTATAATATGTCAACAAAAGTTAGATTTTATTTCCATCATTTACACTTTCAAAATAACAGAAAACAAAAAAATGGCGTCTGCAAAAGTTTGGGCACCCTGCAGAGTTAATATCTTGTACTGCCCCCTTTGGCAAGTATCACAGCTTGTAAACGCTTTTTGTAGCCAGCCAAGAGTCTTTCAATTCTTGTTTGAGGTATCTTTGCCCATTCTTCCTTACAAAAGTCTTCCAGTTCTTTGAGATTTCTGGGCTGTCTGTCATGCACTGCTCTTTTAAGGTCTATCCATAGATTTTCAATTATGTTGAGGTCAGGAGATTGTGAAGGCCATGGCAAAACCATCAGTTTACGCCTCTTGATGTAATCCCCTGTGGATTTCGAGGTGTGTTTAGGATCATTATCCATTTGTAGAAGCCATCCTCTCTTTAACTTCAGCTTTTTCACAGATGGCATCAAGTTACCATCCAAAATTTGCTGAAATTTTATTGAATCCATTTTTCCTTCTACTCGTGAGATGTTCCCTGTGCCACTGGCTGCAACACAACCCCAAAGCATTATTGATCCAACCCCATGCTTAACAGTTGGACAGAGGTTCTTTTCATTAAATTCTGTGCCCCTTCTTCTCCAAACGTACCTTTGCTCATTCCGGCCAAAAAGTTAACTTTTAACCTCATCGGTCCACAGAACTTGTTTCCAAAATGCATCAGGCTTGTCTATATGTTCATTTGCAAAGTTCAAACGATGATTTTTGTGGTGAGGACGTAGAAGAGGTTTTCTTCTGATGACTCTTCCATGAAGACCATATTTGTACAAGTATCTCTTTATAGTGGAATAGTGGACCACAACTCCAGTGTCTACCAGATCTTTCTGGGGGGATCGTGCAGTCAAACGTGGGTTTTGAATTGTTTTTCTCACAATCCTGCGAGCTGTTCTGTCTGATATTTTTCTTGGTCTTCCAGATCTTGCTTTAACTTCCACTGTTCCTGATGACTGCCATTTCTTAATTACATTCCGAACAGAGGATATTGACATCTGAAAACGCTTTGCTATCTTCTTATAGCCTTCTCCAGCTTTGTGAGCGTCAACTATTTTCAGTTTCAGTTTTCTAGACAACTGCTTAGAAGAACCCATGGTGCTGATTGTTGGGGCAAGGTCAGATGAGTCTGGGCATTTAAAACCTTTGAGATTGACATCACCTGGTCTTCCCAGACGATGATTGAGAACAATCCATGACACAGGCAGGTCTCAGCTTTGCAAAGGGGGCAGTGCATGCTATAAATTCTGCAGGGTGCCCAAACTTTTGCAGACGCCATTTTTTTGTTTTCTGTTATTTTGAAAGTGTAAATGATGGAAATAAAATCTAACTTTTGTTGACATATTATAAGAATGTCTAATCTGTAATTTGATGCCTTTTGGAGATTTTTCCATCTTTCCTTGGCTTCTTTATGCACATTAATACAAATTTTTAGCTGGGGTGCCCAAACTTTCGATCCCCACTGTATAAATCCAGTATTTTTCTCTTTTTAATAATTCTTCATCAAAATCACCTCTCCTCTGAGGAAAATGTAATGCAAAGAAACCTTTCACTTTTGTACCTTCTAATTTACCACCGTGGTACCTAGCATAGTGTGGAGCGAAGTTACTTTCAGGGTCATTGGATTTGATATCTCTAAAGTGTTTGCCTATTCGTACTTTAAGTTGCCTTTTAGTTTTACCTATATACACATCTTTTTACATGGGCAAGTCAACATATACAGTACTCTAGCTGAGGAGCAGTTTATAAGACTTTGAATTTTATAGTGAGTACTATTATTTGAGTCAAAGAAAAAATCTGTGCGATCCACAAATTTACAGATTTGACATTTTCCACATCTATACATCCCTTTTGTACGTGACTTTAACCATGTTGTTGGTTTTAACGGTTGATAGTCAGAATGAATAAGAAGGTCACCAAGATTTGGTGCTCTTCTAGCTACCATTTGGGGGCGTTCACCCACAATTTTACCTAATTTAGGGCATTGGGTTAGAATCTTCCAGTGTTTTTCTAATATTTGTCTTACACCCTGCCATTGAGCTCCAAACCGAGTTATCATTCTAACAGGTTGCTCACTTGATTTAACCTTTTCATCTTTTTTTGGGGATAATAAACTCTTACGATCAGTTTGATATGCCCGTTTACGAGCTTTTCTAATCTGAGAGTGGGAATATCCCTGTTCCCTAATATCCCTTTTATAGAGGTCCTGCGCCTCCATCCTAAAGTCATTAATATTCGAACAGTTTCTTCGACATCTCAGAAACTGTCCTACCGGGATTCCTGTAATCAATGAACGTGGGTGGTAACTCCTAGCCTCTAATAAGGTATTAGCTGCAGTTGGTTTTCTAAACGTTTTGGTAAGGAGCCTGTTGTCTTCAAGTCTAAGTTCGAGGTCAAGAAAAGAGATACATCTTTCATCAAACACATATGTGAGTCTAATATTGAAGGAGTTCTGATTTAACTCCTCCAAAAATAGTTTTAATTCCTCCAATGTTCCTCTCTATACAAGGAAAATATCATCAATATACCTCAGCCAAATCTGAGCATATGCAAGAAACCTTAGCGACTTGTAGACAACCTGTTCCTCCCAAAAACCTAAATTTAGACACGCATAAGCCGGAGCCCATGGTGCCCCCATACTTGTACCTCTAATCTGTTGAACCAACTGCAGCTAATACCTTATTAGAGGCTAGGAGTTACCACCCACGTTCATTGATTACAGGAATCCCGGTAGGACAGTTTCTGAGATGTCGAAGAAACTGTTCGAATATTAATGACTTTAGGATGGAGGCGCAGGACCTCTATAAAAGGTTTAGGGAACTGGGATATTCCCACTCTCAGATTAGAAAAGCTCGTAAACGGGCATATCAAACTGATCGTAAGAGTTTATTATCCCCGAAAAAATATGAAAAAGGTTAAATCAAGTGAGCAACCTGTTAGAATGATAACTCAGTTTGGAGCTCAATGGCAGGGTGTAAGACAAATATTATAAAAAAACTGGAAGATTCTAACCCAATGCCCTAAATTAGGTAAAATTGTGGGTGAACGCCCCCAAATGGTAGCTAGAAGAGCACCAAATCTTGGTGACCTTCTTATTCATTCTATCAACCAACAACATGGTTAAAGTCACGTACAAAAGGGATGTATAGATGTGAAAAATGTCAAATCTGTAAATTTGTGGATCGCACAGATTTTTTCTTTGACTCAAATAATAGTACTCACTATAAAATTCAAAGTCTTCTAAACTGCTCCACAGCTAGAGTATTGTACAGTGGGGCAAAAAAGTATTCAGTCAGCCACCAATTGTGCAAGTTCTCCCACTTAAAAAGATGAGAGAAGCCTGTAATTGGCATCATAGGTAGACCTCAACTATGAGAGACAAAATGAGAAAAAAAAATCCAGACAATCACATTTGGAAAGAATTTATTTGCAAATTATGGTGGAAAATAAGTATTTGGTCAATATCAAAAGTTCATCTCAATACTTTGTTATATATCCTTTGTTGGCAATGACAGAGGTCAAACATTTCCTGTAAGTCTTCACAAGGTTGACACACACTGTTGCTGGTATGTTGGCCCATTTCTCCATGCAGATCTCCTCTAGAGCAGTGATGTTTTGGGGCTGTCGCTGGGCAACACGGACTTTCAACTCCCTTCAAAGGTTTTCTATGGGGTTGAGATCTGGAGACTGGCTAGGCCACTCCAGGACCTTGAAATGCTTCTTACGAAGCCACTCCTTCGTTGCCCAGGGGTATGTTTGGGATCATTGTCATGTTGGAAGACCCAGCCATCTTCATTGCCCTTGCTGATGGAAGGAGGTTTGCACTCAAAATCTCACGATACATGGCCCCATTCTTTCTGTCCTGTACATGGATCAGTCGTCCTGGTCCCTTTGCGGAGAAACAGCCCCAAAGCATGATGTTGCCACCCCCATGCTTCACAGTAGGTATGGTGTTCTTTGGATGCAACTCAGCATTCTCTCTCCTCCAAACACGATGAGTTATGTTTCTACCAAACAGTTCTATTTTAGTTTCATCTGACCATATGACATCCTCCCAATCCTCTTCTGGATTATCCAAATGCTCTCTAGCAAACTTCAGACGGGCCCGGACATGTACTGGCTTAAGCAGGGGGAGACGTCTGGTGACTGACTAAATACTTTTTTGCCCCACTGTATATGTTGACTTGCCCATGTAAAAAGATGTGTATATAGGTAAAACTAAAAGGCAACTTAAAGTACAAATAGGCAAACACTTTAAAGATATCAAATCCAATGACCCTGAAAGTAACTTAGCTCAACACTATGCTAGCTACCACGGTGGTAAATTAGAAGGTATAAAAGTGAAAGGTTTCTATGCATTACATTTTCCTCAGAGGAGAGGTGATTTTGATAAAGAATTATTAAAAAGAGAAAAATACTGGATTTATAAACTTGACACCGTTTCCAAAAGGGTTAAATATTGAATGTGATCTCCAGGTATTTTTGGAAAAATAGCCATATGTAGGGATTTCTTAATTAATAGCGCCATCTTGTGGTGACTTTGTGGTAATTTTTCATTCTCTCTAATGTTAATAGAACATGGTAATTCTTTCCTCTCTTTGATGTGTCCAGTTGCCTGTCTTTTTAAATGTGATAAATGACCAGCTGTTGTGCTAAGTAATTAGCCTCTTTCCCATTGAGAATAGCTGCAGGTAAACAATTTGCATATCTGGGTGGGTTTAAACCCACTATAAATAGGAAGCTGAATGGCAGGAATCTCATTGGTCCTGATGAAGCTGAGTGAGATACGCCCATCGGCGAAACGCGTTGACGTCATACGTCAGATACGTCACTTCCGGTCATGCGCATTGGCGTTATGCACGCCGACCAACTAGGAGGTGGCCATCTTCACATGCCATGAGCCATGCAAGGCTCACTATGCATAGCATGTCATAATTATATTATATATACCTATGGTACAATTTTTTGAAATACCTCCTACTGGTAGTGTAACCAATGTGCGGTGCTGCAAATGCTTTAGATAAGGTTTGTCATTGTCTCTGCAGCATATATATATCCAGACCGGTCTTGGTGTGGTTTTAAATGGTTTTAGGTCTGTGTGTATTGTCTCATACTGAGGTGATGGTGAACCAGGGTGATTGCCCTATTGTCTATCATTAATGTTTAATAAAGCATAATTTTTGGGAAATTTTTCCGAGTATCGCATTCTGTCCATAATGTAGCCGCTTTTATGTGAATCTCTTTTCACAATTTCTTTGTTTGTTTGCATATTTTTTGGCTACTGGATGGAAGCCATATATTGGGTGATACAGTAATATATATATGAACCTCTAAACCCCATTTTTTATTATTTGTGGGGAAGAGGCCCTTGTCCCCATCAACATGGTGCCCCTTCCATGTTGAGTGCATGTGGCCTGGTATGTTGAATGCTCAGAGAAGGGTCTGATATGAATTTTGGGGGAACCCCAAGCAATTTACCATTTTTTTTTGATGCGGGGTTTCCCTTAAAATCCATACCAGACCCAAAGAGCCTAGTATGGATTAGGGGGGACCCCCATGCTACATTTCTCAAACGATCTCAATATATATTGCGTGTATTTTTACAAAACTCAGTTCCTAATTACATCTTTCCTCTGGTCCTCCAAACCTGCATGATTGAAACACTCTATCTTAAGTAGACCTAAACACACCTATACTACACAGCCACACATTTTACCACAGCACTCAACTGGTGGTGGAACTGAAGGCAAAACTGTTTGAATTTTGAATAGAGTAAGGAAGAGTTATAAACCCTCACTTTTTTTGTTTTTTAAACCATCTGTGTTCCATTAGGAGACTTCCCTTCACTTACTGTCCCATAGCCAAAACAAAAAGTGAAAAGAAATCCCTCCAAAGTGAGACAAATTCCTGGTAATCATCAGGGTCACCAGAACTAGTGTCCCAATTTGAAGATTTCTCCTCTCCTGCTGTTCTGGAGACCAACAAATAGGGATTTTGTTCTTCACTTTTACTCTCGGTGTTAACAGTTACCAGGACAAAGAGGATGAATCTCTCTAACATGGGCACAGACAGCAATAAATACCTGAGAGATTTTTTAATTCCTCTCTGCTCTGTCTAAAACTAAATAAAAAGTTCAATATTAGTTTATTTTGCCTGATGAAGGGACCCATGGTGCTTTCAAAGGGTTTCCCTTTTTCTATGACACGCTTGTTCCAGAGGTGACAATAGCAGATACAATGGATATAAAAAGCTCTGAAGAAGGGAGTACGTCTCCCGAAATGCATTAACCTACCTCACCAAGGGTCTACTGTAACTGGGACTGTTATTACTGCCTCTTCTTCTGTTTTTATTCCCCTTTGGTTTGTGAGTATGCATGTATATGCTTTTAAATAAATTTGTGTCTCACCACGGTAATGCACGAAGAAAGTGCGCCCTGTTTTGCTTTTGTTCACCAGTAACCTATAATCTGTACAACTCAGTTGACAACAAACTGAAATTTTTTAGGTGGAGGGAAGTTAAAATAGAAAACTAAAATATGGTTGCATAAGTGTGCACACCCTTAAACTAATACTTTGTTGAAGCACCTTTTGATTTTATTACAGCACTCAGTGTTTTTGGATATAAGTCTATCAGCATGGCGCATCTGGACTTGGCAATATTTGCCCAATCTTCCTTGCAAAAACACTCCAAATTTGTCAGATTGCAAGGGCATCTCCTGTGCACAGCCCTCTTCAGATCACCCCACATAATTGGCCATCAGATTCAGGTCTGGGCTCTGGCTGGGCCATTCCAAAACTTTAATCTTCTTATAGTGAAGCCATTCTTTTTTTTATTTGGATGTATGCTTTGGGTTGTTGTCATGCTGAAAGATGAAGTTCCTCTTCATGTTCTGCTTTCTAGCAGAAGTCAGAAGGTTTTGTGCCAATATTGACTGGTATTTGGAACTGTTCATAATTCCCTCTATGTTGACTAAGGCCCCAGTTCCAGCTGAAGAAAAAAAGCCCCAAAGCATGATGCTGCCACCACTATGCTTCACTGTGGGTATGGTGTTCTTTTGCTGATGTGCAGTGTTGTGCCAAACATACAGTATCTTTTGGAATTATGGCCAAAAAGTTCAACCTTGGCTTCATCAGACCATAGCACATTTTCCCACATGCTTTTGGGAAACTTCAGGTGTGTTTTTGCAAAATTTAGCTTGGCATGAATGTTTTTCTTTATAAGAAAAGGCTTCCATTTTGCCACTCTACCCCATAGCCCAGATATATGAAGAATATGAGAGATTGTTGTCACATGTACCACATAGCCAGTACTTGACAGATATTCCTGCAGCTCCTTTAATGTTGCTGTAGGTCTCTTGGCAGCCTCCCACACCAGTTTTCTTCTCGTCTTTTCATCAATTTGGAGGGTCCAGTTCACTGTTGTGCCATATTTTCTCCACTTGATGACTGTCTTCACTTTGTTCCCTGGTATATCTAATGCCTTGGAAATTCTTTTGTACCCTTCTCCTGACATACCTTTTAACAATGAGATCCCTCTAATGCTTTGGAAACTCTGCAGACCATGTCTTTTGCTGTAGGATGCAACTAAGAAAATGTCTGGAAAGATCTACTACAACAACTGAACTTTACTTGGGGTTACATGGGGTTAATCAGAGGCACTATGATGGCAGGTGCGTACTGACTCCTATTTAACATGATTTTGAATGTGATTAATTCTGAACACAGCTACATCCCCAGTTATTAGAAGGTGTTGCACACTTATGCAACCACATTATTTTAGTTTTTTATGTTTACTTCCCCCCTGAAAGATTTCAGTTTGTTTTTCAATTGAGTTGTACAGTTTATAGGTCACATTAAAGGAGGAAAAAGTTCTGAAATGATTTATCTTTGTCATTTTTTTTACATCACAAAAACCTGACATTTTAACAGGGGTGTGTAGACTTTTTATATCCACTGTAATTTCCCCATGTTTGCTTTTTTTGCTGAAGGTTGTAATTTATTGCCGGGGCATCATACTGCTTTTCTAATTACAGGAAAAAAAAAAGATCAAAGTAAATTTTTCCCCAAGGACAAGATAAGTGATTTCAAAGAAGGAATACCTGGTAGTTCCTTGTTCCATTCTAATTACAATTATTTCACTGAGTTCTAGTAGTGTAATTCATTAAAGAGGAATTAATGTAGAGACCTGACACAAGCGATCATCCATTTGTTTTGTGGAAGGATCATTAAATCTAGAAATTCAACATTTTTTTAATAGAAGATGAATGATAATGTGAAAATTGCCATAACCCATGTGATCTTGTATTGATCTGAATTTAGCAAACCAAAATGTAATTGGTTTCTGAGGCTACTGCTATGTTACCATTGCTTTTGCACTTTTTTTTTTTATATAACAGGTCAAATGGAATTCATGATTACATGATAACAAATTCTTCTGTCTTTTTTAAGAGCATCTGGTCTTTAATAATCCTTGATCATTATGCACTTCTAATTTAAATAGGAATGAGGTTAGTTTATCAAACAAATTATCACACGTCTCTATCTGCAACTTATAGGGGAGACATCCTTCTACAAGTTAGTACAATTTTTTTTAGGTTAAGTTGTGTTTATTGTTTACGTGTGCTAATAATTATGTTGGTGTGCTTTTACTAAAAGATCATTTCAATAAACATTTGTGCAACTATCATGGGTTTTACAAAATCAGCATTAACATCTTTTAACCATAGGTCTTGGGTCTTCATAGAATATTTGTTTTGAAGGATCTTTAAAAAAATTTTCAAGCTGTGAAATGTGAACATGAAACAAAACTGGTTTGGATATCTGAAGCAAAATGTGAAGCAATGTATGGCAAGGGAATCATTAAAGCTGAATCCTAGTAATTCAGCAACTGTCTAAATCTGATTTACTATAGGTTATGTCCAACAAGGTGCTTGCCATCTCCTTATTTCTTATTTACAATGGACAGTTTCATTGAGCACCAGGAGTACAATTATCGTTATACTTCCAGTGCGGAGAAACATTGCTTCCTTATACAGCAGCACTCCCTCCGCTGTTCATTTAAAGAAGGATTTGTATTTTGTGAATGGGTTCACACAGTGTAAAGTGTTCTGTGATTTGGTAGGAGGAGAGGAAGGGTGGGCAAAGTGGCTCCATTTGACTCTGAAGCTTCAGGAGCTGAGACCAGAATGTCTACTGTCAGAGCTCCAGTAGATGTACTCCTGGGGTTTACACCAGCAAGGATAAATTGTAAAATTTGCAAATTAGAGAGAAGTCCACATAGTGGCATACATCTCATTGCACTTAACCCCTTCTAATCCAGAACATTTTAGAAAGTGACTTAACTCCTGGAATTTCGCTGCCAGGTCCATACAGCATATGCATCTGGAATGTCACATGGAAGCATTCTGGTGACTGTGCTACCGTCTGTTTGCTTCCACCCCCCCGCCATATTTTCTTGGGCTCGGCTTGTCCATCTGTGGGCCCAGGATCAGAGTAGTGGGTACCACTGGGTAGACGGGAGGGAGCAGAGAGGACACATGTCCACTCTCCTCCGCTACTTCTTTGAGGTAATATTGTGACACAAAAAATTGCAACTACCACTGTTTTATTCTCTAGGGTTTCTACGTTCAAAAATTATATAATTATTTGGGGGTTTATGCAATTTCCAGGCCTAAAATTATTTTTTCTTAAAATGTGTGGAAAAAAAAATGTAAAAACGGCTCTGGCAGCGAAAAGGCTAAAGTAATATCTGAAGAGAAAAAAGGAATTCTTCTTTGGATGAAAGACACAAGTAATGCAAAGGTTGAGCAGATTTAAGAAAAACAACATCTAACAGCTAGTTAAATAGGGCAGTAAAAAATAAAATAAAAAATATCACCTGATGCTACCTTAGCGAGTAGCGAAAATGCCTGAGTTGCTGCTTATATTAATTTCCATGACAGTAAGTACAGTGTCGTACAGGGTAGAGCCCTCTGCAGTTTCATTTGGTGCAGTCACTAGTTCATGTCCTCTTTCCACATATGGTATATGTTATTTATCAACAGTATTTCACCATCTATCATACTCACCCTTGTGAGCGCATTCCTTACATTTCTTAATAAATTTCTTTGATTTTACTTACATTATTCATGTTTTATGCGGTCTTTTTCTTTTCCACTGGTGCCATTCCAATATAGTGCCAATCTGGCATAACAGTGATATACAGCCACAAAATCTCAACAGCTGAATGGCATAGACCAGGGGTGGGCAACTGTGGCCCTCCAGCTGTTGTAGAACTACAAGTCCCACGAGGCATTGCAAAACTGACAGTTACAAGCATGACTCCCAAAGGTACAGGAATGATGGGACTTGTAGTTCACCAACAGCTGGAGGGCCACAGTTGCCCACCCCTGGCATAGACCATAGGTTTAAGGCTGAAGAGTGAGCTTGTTCCTTAATTGACTCCCTTCTTGATTTTGTCAATTTCTTGCTGGTATACCATTTTCTGTACACAGCAGATGGTGCAATGTCCACTGCTGTAGGGTGTTCTCTACAGCTACGCCATCTGCAACACCCTGGTGATGAATGCTTTCTAAAACAATAAATTATGTGGATTAGATTAGAAATACAAAGGGTGAACAAAATTATGTAAACACCAGGTAAAAGAACAACATCCTTACCTAATATGGTGTTGGATCACCTTTGGCATTCAAGACAGTCTGAATTCGCTTGGGAATTGATAAATATGTCTAGGATGGAGGAGAATGGAATCTGATACCACTCTACATGCAAAAACTGCTCCAGTACTCGCAGAGATGCCAGAGGTGGAAAAAATGAACCATAGTGGCTCTATGATATTGAGGTTCTGGCGATTGTGGCACCCACAGAAGGTGAGAAGGAAGGAAGGCCTGTATACTCATCAAACCATGATTTGGCAACACCAGCTGTGTGAATCAGAGCATTATCGTCTTCGCAAATGGCACTGTCTTTGGGAAATAATGGTTTGCACCATGGGGTGCACATGGTCGGCCAACATTTGTACATAGTTGCTTGCAGTGACTCTACCTTTCCATGTGATGATGGGGCCTGCAGAATACAAAGATATCACTGCCCAAACCATGATTGCATCACCGTTGGCACAAGACAGTCCTGGTCATAAGCTTGGATGGTGTTTGTCACATGTAAACACATCTTGTGGTTGGGAACATTGTGAAGCTCGATTCATCGGACCATATCACAGTCTTCTATTGATCGATAGTCCATGATTTATAGGTGTTGCACCACTCTCTCCTCTTTTGAGCATTATTATCAATCACTAATGGTTTGGCAATTGAAGCTCGCCCGTGAATGTTTTACTTATGGAGTTTCCTCCACACAGTTTTTGTGGACACAGGCTTTGGAAGACGGAGATTGAGCTCTGCAGTCACTTTTGCAGCAGTTGTTTAATTACTTCGGGTCACAATCCTGCGCAATGTCTTTTGGTCTCTTTCAGTCAGTTTACCATGTCGACCGCGCTTATGCTTATCAGATGTATTCCTGGAAACTGTACATGCCATCATAACCTTAGATACTGTGCCTTGCAACACCGCAAATAAATTGGCAACTTCAGTCAGAGGCACCAGCTAAGTGGGCACCAGCAATTTGCCCTCTTTGAAGCTCAGTAAGCTCAGACATGACTCCGTATTACTAGCAGAACATGCAGTGAATGACGAAAGTGAGGCTTCTCACCTGTTCGCAAGTTGTCTCATCATATAGAGAAAGCAAAGGATGTCACGTCACTTCTACTTTCAATGTGAAAATGTCATCAGTGTCACACCTGCAAATCATGTAGTGTTTCCATATTTCTGTCCAACCCCTGTAGCTCACAACAGATGACCAACTTGAAAAGCGTTCTAAACTATGCAATCACAATTTCAGCTTTGCATTCACAGAGGTGTGGTATTCATGATCCTGATTTTTTTGTCAACCTCAGGATTCACTAGCTTTTAGGTAGTTTGAGTAGGAATGAGGTAGAGATCCTTATAAAAGAGTCTTGGAGGCAACAGCCACCAGCTGCCACAAAGAGCTGCTGAAGGTACAAGCTTTTGTTGCACAATCTATTAAGTAGACTTCTGTGGAAATGTGATTCCATTATTCTGGTGCAGACAACCTTCTGCTATGTTCTACCGTGTTGTCAATGTACACATAAAATGGTTTTGTTTGTTTGTAAATGAAACAAGCACTACTGTAGTGTCTATCTAAAATGTGAAAGAATAAATTTTAACATTCATGTCACCTTTTATGACTTCAGTAATTTACACTGCTAGTACTGCTGTACAAATAGGGAGAGATTGCCATGCAAACAGCTTGGAGACAGTTGAGCTCAAACTGCTGGAATTGGTGGTGGTTGTAAAGCTGATGCCTGCTGACATCCGGTACTGCACTTCCAAGCCACGGTAAAATATACAGTGGGGCAAAAAAGTATTTAGTCAGCCACCAACTGTGCAAGTTCTCCCACTTAAAAAGATGAGAGAGGCCTGTAATTGGCATCATAGGTAGACCTCAACTATGAGAGACAAAATGAGAAAAAAAATCCAGACAATCACATTGGCTGATTTGGAAAGAATTTATTTGCAAATTATGGTGGAAAATAAGTATTTGGTCAATATCAAAAGTTCATCTCAATACTTTGTTATATATCCTTTGTTGGCAATGACGGAGGTCAGATGTTTCCTGTAAGTCTTCACAAGGTTGGCACACACTGTTGCTGGTATGTTGGCCCATTTCTCCATGCAGATCTCCTCTAGAGCAGTGATGTTTTGGGGCTGTCGCTGGGCAACACGGACTTTCAACTCCCTCCAAAGGTTTTCTATGGGGTTGAGATCTGGAGACTGGCTAGGCCACTCCAGGACCTTGAAATGCTTCTTACGAAGCCACTCCTTCGCTGCCCGGGTGGTATGTTTGGGATCATTGTCATGTTGGAAGACCCAGCCATGTTTCATCTTCAATGCCCTTGCTGATGGAAGGAGGTTTGCACTCAAAATCTCACGATACATTCATTCTGTCCTTTACATGGATCAATCATCCTGGTCCCTTTGCGGAGAAACAGCCCCAAAGCATGATGTTGCCACCCCCATGCTTCACAGTAGGTATGGTGTTCTTTGAATGCAACTCAGCATTCTCTCTCCTCCAAACACGATGAGTTGTGTTTCTACCAAACAGTTCTATTTTGGTTTTGTCTGACCATATGACATTCTCCCAATCTTCTTCTGGATCATCCAAATGCTCTCTAGCAAACTTCAGACGGGCCCGGACATGTACTGGCTTAAGCAGGTGGACATGTCTGGCACTGCAGGATCTGAGTCCCCGGCGGCGTAGTGTGTTACTGATGGTAGCCTTTGTTACGTTGGTCTCAGCTCTCTGCAGGTCATTCACTAGGTCCCCCCCATGTGGTCCTGGGATTTTTGCTCATTTGCTCGTTCTTGTGATCATTTTGACCCCACGGGGTGAGATCTTGCGTGGAGCCCTAGATCGAGGGAGGTTGTCAGTGGTATTGTATGTCTTCCATTTTCTAATTATTGCTCCCACAGTTGATTTGTTCACACCAAGCTGCTTGCCTATTGCAGATTCAGTCTTCCCAGCCTGGTGCAAGTCTACAATTTTGTTTCTGGTGTCCTTCGACAGCTCTTTAGTCTTCACCATAGTGGAGTTTGGAGTGTGATTGTTTGAGGTTGTGGACAGGTGTCTTTTATACTGATAACAAGTTAAAACAGGTGCCATTGATACAGGTAATGAGTGCAGGACAGAGGAGCCTCTTAAAGAAGGTACAGGTCTGTGAGAGCCAGAAATCTTGCTTGTTTGTAGGTGACCAAATACTTATTTTCCACCATAATTTGCAAATAAATTCTTTCCAAATCAGCCAATGTGATTGTCTGGATTTTTTTTCTCATTTTGTCTCTCATAGTTGAGGTCTACCTATGATGCCAATTACAGGCCTCTCTCATCTTTTTAAGTGGGAGAACTTGCACAATCGGTGGCTGACTAAATACTTTTTTGCCCCACTGTATGTGGCTAACACTCATTTCTATTTCAAGACAAAATTTGCCTTGTCTCTCCTCAGTTGGGTAGCATAGTTAGTTGGATATGAGTCTCTTCACTGCTGTTGGTTTTATTGCATAGACATAACTGTAAAACTGTATACTATCTAAACAGGCCAATTCCCCTTGATGCAAGGGGTGCCAGCCGAGATAATCCACCTACCAGTTTTCCACTCTGGGATGTGGACTGCAGAAAAATCACTGGATGAATTCTGCGGATGATAAAATCTGGTTTGCTTCCTTTAAGTCAGACAGGTTCCTCCTCCATTGACAACTGATATATGCCACTGTGGTGGCATTGTCTAACTGCACCTAAATTGTGGGGGTCCTGTGCTCAAGGGACAGCCTAACTGTTCTGAGCTCCAAAATGTTGATTGGGAATATGGTTTCCTCTAGACCATATTCCCTGAGCTGTCAAGAATTGGAAAACTCCTCGCCAGCCTCACAAATGTACAGTGCATTCATAAAGTATTCAGACCCCCTTCACTTTTTTCATTTTTATTATGTTGAATCCTGATACTATAGTTGTTTGAATTCATTTTATGAACCTACACTCAGCACCCCATAATGACAAAGTGAAAACAGAATTTTAAAAATGTTTGCAAATATATAAAACCGGAAAAACTGAAACATCACATTAGCATAAGTATTCAGACCCTCTGCATCAACACTTGAAATTTAACTCAGGTGCCTCCCATTTCTCTTTACTGTTGTCAAGATGTTTATACACCACCTATGGTAAATTAAATTGATTGGACATGATTTGGAACACACACCTCTCTATAAAAGGCCTCACAGCTGACAATGCATACTGTATCAGAGCAAAAGCCATGGTCAAAATGAACTGCCTGCAGAGCTTAGAGACAGGATTATTGCAGGGTACAGATCCAGGGAATGCTACAAAATATTTTGATGCACTGAAGATTCCCAGGAGCACAGTGGCCTCCATAATTCTTAAATGGAAGAAGTTTAGCACAACCAGGACTCTTCCAAAAGATGGTCACCCAGCCAAACTGAGCAATCAGGGGAGAAGGGCCTTAGTAACAGAGGTGACCAAGAACCTGATTATCCTCGGCTCAATTCACTAAAGAATATTTCATGAGATAATTGAATCACACAACACATTTTTTCCAATTATCTCACAAGATAATGAAAATATCAATTCACTATCACCTAATGAGGTATTTACAGTGCTCAGCATAAATGAGTTCACCCCAACAGATTTGTCAGAAAACCTTTATTTTCTTTTCAACATTTTCTATGGGACACTATTCTACAATATACTCCCACAAATGCAGGGCATTCATTGCAAACACGATTTGATCATTTGCACACACAAAAAAAGTATTTGTCCTAACAAAATTCATTCAAGACCATGTTGCAAAAAATGAAAGTCTTGGGAGCAAAGCTAAATTTTAGACAAAATCCTAATTAAGAAGAATTCAACTACAGGTGAGTTTAATTATTCATTAAACTGGTGTCCAGCAGATAGTGGATTATAAAAAGGATGTTACCCAACAAAGACAACCCCTTCTCATGTCATGCTGTCAGCACTGGCGCCACATGAAAGAGAAATGTCATAAGGCCTGAAAAAGAAAATCATTCCCTTACACAAGAAAGGTGAAGGCTACAAGAAGATCAGCAAAGCTTTACTTATCAGTCAGAATAGTGTAACAAAAGTGATACAAAAATTTAACATAGATGGAACTGCAACCATCTCACAGAGATGTCCAGGCCATCCATGGAAGTTAACACCTCAACAGGAGCATCTTCTGATGAAAGGTTGAAGAAAAAAAGTCGCCATGTAAGTTAACTGCAGTTGACTAAAGAAGTAGAAAGCCAAATTGAGGTGTGATTGCTTCCCGTGACAAAATACGGCATACACTGCAGGAATGGTATAAATGGGCACAAAGGTAGCCTCTCCTGAAGCCCGTCCACAGAAAAATCACGCCTAGAATTTACCAGGGCCCATGCTGAAAAAGAAGACTACTAGGGCTCTGTACTTTGAAGTGAGGAGACCAAGATAAATGTTTTTGGATGAAGAAATCTCTGCCAAAAAATTACCACCCCAGGCGCCCATGCTTGGGAATATATGTTCTTTTTTTTTTTTTTTTTTTTTAAACTGCGGATGATATATTTCATCCAGCAGCGCTGCACGTAGAGATGTATATTCTGAGAGCACACCCCATTGCTGTCAGAATAAATAGATTGGTGCTGCAGCTGAGTGGCATTCCTGTAAAGAAAACAATGGTTAACAATAAAACACAGTAACAACAGAGTATTAACTCAATAAAACAACAATTTTTTTACTAGGTAATACTGTAAACTGGGAGTTTTTTGAGGAGGAGGAGGGGATGGTCAACAGTATCAAAAGCCGCAGAGAGGTCAAGTAGTAAGAGTACGGAGTAGTGGCCATTGGTTTTAGCATTTAGCAAATCATTAATGAGTTTTAGTAGGGCAGTTTCAGTGGAGTGTAGTGAGCAAAAGCCAGATTGTAAAGGGTCAAGAAGGTTGTTGTCAGTGAGGTAGGAGCCCAGGCAATTGTAGACTAAGCGTTCTAAGAGTTTAGAGGTAAACGGGAGCTGGGTCTTAAGCTGTTCAGGTTGATGGAGTCCAGGGAAGGCTTTTTAAGTATGGGAGTGATTGTGTGCATGCTTTAGAGGGGTGGGGAAGACACCATTAGAGAGGGAGAGATTGAAGATGTGAGTGAGGGAGCCTAGGATAGAAGAGGGTGACTGTAGTAGTTGTGAGAGGACAGGATCCAGGGGGCAGGTAGTTAGACAGGCTTCTGAGAAAACCTTAGTGACCTCTTCAGTAGTAGCAAGGTCAAAAGAGGAAAGTGTTGAGGGAGGTTTAGTATAATGTAGGCTAAAGTGGGATGGATATCTGTGCAGTGGAGATGACCCTACGAATTGCATCAGTCTTGTTTTTGAAATGATTTGCAATCCCGTAAGCAGTGAGTGAGGTACTGGGTGGTGGTGGAGAAAGTAGAAAGTTAAAAGTAGAGAAGAGACAACAAAGACTGGATGACAAGCTATTGATGAGAGTGACAAAGTAGGCTTGTTTGGCAGCATGGAGGGAGGAATTGTATGTGAAGAAAGCAGATTTATATAGGATGAAAGCTTCGTGTGATTTGGTTTTATGCCACATTCACTCCAGAGCACAACTATGTTGCTGAAGATTTCTGGTGTCGTCAGTCTGCCAAGGTTGTAATGGTCGGGGCCTGATGCTTTGTGTGGTTAGAGGAGCAAGTGAGTCTAATGTGGATGAAAGCGAACTGTTGTAGACAGCAGTGGCTAGGTCAGGGCAGGACAGGGGAGAGATTCTGTCATAGAGGCAGTCAGTTGCAGAGTAGAAGAGAGAAGGGTTAAAGTTGTGAAGGTTTCTGCAGGTAATTGTTTGCTGCTTGGATGGATAGGTGTTTGAAAACAAGAACACTGAAAGTGATGAGATTGTGATCAAAGAGAGGAAAGGGGGTGTTTGTAAGGTTGTAGAGAGTGCAACGATGGGAGAAAACAAGGTCTAATGTATTCCCATCAGAGTGAGTGGAGGACTGTGTCGATTGTGTTAAGGTAAAAGATGAGGTTAGGTTAAAGAGTTGGGATGTAGCTGGGTTGTTCACATTAATGGGGATGTTAAAATCTCGAAGAATGATAATGGGTAGTTCAGAGGAAAGAAAGTAGGGTAACCAGGCAGAGAAATCATCAAGAAAACGAGACACCGGTCCAGGAGGCCGATAGATCACTGCAATCCTCAGAGAAATGGGAGAAAACAGCTGAATGCAGTGAGTCTCAAAGGAAGAGAAGGATAGAGAAGGAGGGTTATGGAGGACTTGAAAGGTGCTTAGTGGGGATAGAAGCAAACCAACTCTACCACCTTTCTGACCATTGGGTCTGGGTGAGTGGGTCCAGAGAAGGCCTCCATAGGAAAGTGCTGTGATAGAAGAATCTGCTGCTTGAAGCAAGGTTTCTGTAATCGCTAGTAGGTTAAGGGAGCGGGAGACAAAAAGGTCATGGACGAAGGTGAGCTTATTACAGACAGAGCGGGCATTCCAGAGTGCACATGAAAAAGGGAGGGTGTTTTTTACGGGGATTGATATTATATTGAGTGGATTGTGGCTATTCCTGGAGGAAAGAGGGTGCTTGGTGTGGGGGTGAGATAGTGGAGGACCAGGGTTTGGGGAGATATCCCAAGAGGTTAGGAGGATGTGAAAAGTAAGATGGGAGCGGGATGTATATGAGTGTACATGCCTTCCTGTCCTGGTGTTTGGGTCAGCAGGTGAGTAAAGTATAAGCAGGAGGTGATGAGAACAGTAGTAGAGAGATGGTAGCAGTGAGGGTGAGATGCATAAGCTTTGGGGTGGAGCAGAGGGGTAAAGAGATGAGATTTTGGGAACACATGATAGTAATATGAAAAGGAGTAGAGGTGGCATAGCAAAAGGTACATGGAGTAGGAATCAGATTTGTAATTGTTTCCCAGGATGTTTGCTTGCAGTCCATCCAGTGTGCAGTAGAGTTCCTTGTTGTATCTTCCTGTTCCTGCTGCTTGAGTTATCCTGCTTTAGTTAAACTGCTGTGTTCAACTGCAGCTTCACACTCCAGCATCAAACACACCTCCCCCATGAGCTGGTCTAAATTTATAGGGAGATGGTCAAATGAGCAACTCTTCTCCGCTCCAATTAGGAACTGATAAGGATCACATGAATTGGGGGGGGGGGGGATTTTTCTCAAAGACAGACCAGCCACAGACACAGCCCAAGTCATAAAAGAAATGCAAGAGGAGGTGAGAATCAATCACCACAAACCAAAAGATATACACTAATTGTTCTGAGTTTTGCAAAAAGTCTATGCGTTGCAGAAATTACAGTTTAAGGTGGAGATGAGAGCAGTATTTACCCAGAGTAGCAGAAGTCTATGCGTTGCAGAAATTACAGTTTAAGGTGGAGATGAGGGCAGTTGTAAGAATGTTCTAATTGAAAGGGAGGAAAGATTTTCCCTTTGTTAGAGCTAGAGTGGTGATCCACCAGCACAAGGGAGTTCTTGTTTGGCTGAAAAGTAGCCTAGGTAAGTCCAGGAAAACAGCCGATTTTTTCAATTATAACAGAATGTTTTGCTGGAGAGTTCTTGAGTGGAATTGGGATGAAATGAACTGCCTCCAAGGAGGCATCCATTAACCCCAAAAATCTCATAGCAAATTTTACCGTTGGATTTATTTTGAATCTCAGATGTCAAACATGACAGAACTGCCTTTTCTGTAAGAAAGACCTCTACCTAAGATGTGCCTAGGATCAGACCCAAGTACTCTAGGTGTAAGAAAGGCTGGAGAGGAGTAGTCACTATCTTAGCCTCCCCAATGACGCCTACAGAACCCAAAAATGGTGTTAAACTGTCTAATAGCAATTGCAAGGGTCCACTGCCAGCACAAGGAGTCTGAAGCCTTGTTGCAACCAAGAGGATGTTGTTAATGCATGGTCAAGCCCTGGGACTGGCGCACAATAGGCAAAGCCAGTTAATAAAATAGACGCACATCAAAACAAGAGAACATGCCGAAGGCATGGCCACTCAGCGCTTTTAAACACTTTGGCAGCATCATTATTGGTAGGGATTTGCATGTTCAGGAATACTTTCCTAATATTAACAGCTGTATACCTACAGGGGATGAACCTTGAATGGAGTCAGGGTGTAAAAGTTTATTAATTAACTTTGCCAGTCTAGTCACCTAAGTTTCGGCCAAGAATTTGATATCAAAAGCCAAAAGAGATATTGGACAGTAGGAACTTGGCAGAAGGGTATCATTTCCTTGCTTAGGAAGTACAATAATCGCTGCTTCTGACACAGCCAGTAGAGATGACATCCACAGGAGTCTCTAGCAGCTCTAGAAGTACTGTACATAACAATTGTTTTTGTAACTTTCATAGGTAAGGTCATCAATGCCAGGAGTTTTATTTTTAGAACATTCCGCTGCAGGTATGGTAAGTTATTTAACCACTTGACTCCCAGGTAAATTCTGACACTTCTCACATATACAGTTATGCTCAAAAGTTTGCATACCCTTGGGAGAACTGGTAATATATAGTATGTATCATGTTTAAAGAAAGCATGAGTGAGCAGGCAAAACACATTTCTTATGGGATAAATATTCAAGTGTAGGTCATAACAGAATGGCAAACATAAAACAAAACATGGCAACAACAAATGAAATGACCACTGTTAAAAAGTCTGCATACCCCTAGTTCTTAATACTGTGTACTGCCCCCTTTAGCATCAATGACAGTATGCAATCTTTTGTAATAGTTGTTTATGAGGCCCCAAAGTCAAGCAGGTGATAAAGCTGTCCATTAATCTTGGCAAAATGCCTCCAGTTCATGCAAAGACTTTGGTCATCTTGTATGAACCGCACGTTTGAGAAATCCCCAGAGTGGCTCAATGATATTAAGGTCAGGAGACTGAAGGCCACTCCAGAACCTTCACCTTTTTCTGCTGTAACCACTGGAGGATCAACTTGGCCTTGTGCTTAGGGTCATTGTCAAGCTGGAAAGTCCAAGAGCATCTCATGCGCAACGTTTGTGCTGAAGAATGCATATTGTCTGCCAGTATTTCTGATAACATGCTGCATTCATCTTGCCACAAATTTTCACAAGATTCCCTGTGCCTTTGGAGCTCACACACCCAGAAAACATCAGTGAGCCACCACTATGCTTCACAGTGGGTATGGAATTCTTGTCACTACAGGCCTTGTTGACCCCTCTACAAACATAGCGCTTACACTTGTGACCATAAAGCTCTAATTTGGTCTCACCACTCCAGATTACAGTGTGCCAGAAGCCATGAGGCATGTCAGGCATATTGTAATTGGGCTTTTTTGTTGCATTGGCGCAGTTAAGGCTTCTTTCTGGCAACTCGACCATGCAACTAATTTTTGTATCATATGCTCCTTTAAACAACCACACTGTCTTTTTCCAGAGCAACCTGCAAGTCTCCTGAAGTGGCCTGTTAATTCTTCTTTGTATCCCGAACAATTCTTCTGGCTGCAATCATTCTTCGTCTACTTGACCTTGGTTTGGTATCAAGAGATCCCCAAATTTTCCACTTAATAGGTGATCAAACAGTATTGACTGACATATTCAAGTCTTTGGATATCTATTTATATCCTTTTCCATCTTTACAAAATTCCATTACCATGTTACGCAGGTATTTTGACAGTTCTTATCTGCTCCCCACAGTTATCTAGCCTGCACATGAGAGTTAAACTCACTGACTATTTATACAGACACTAATTTCAATTTCAAAAGCCTTTGAAATTAACCTTTAATTGCCATTTTAACCTGTGTGTGTCACCTTGTGTGTCTGTACCAAGGCCAAACACTCCAGGGAATGTAAACTTTTGATCATGGCTATTTGGGCAATTTCTATTATCATTATGATTTTAAAAGGAGCCAAATACCTACAGTACATATGGATTTTTCCAAGCCTGTAGACTTTACCTTACACATTAGCCATGTGTTCGGAACTGTGTCAAACGCTTTTGCAAAATCCAAGTATACCACATCCACTGCCACCGCCACCCCTCTGTTCAAGGTTTTGCTCACCTCCTAATTAAAAGAAATCAGATTTGTTTGACAACTTCTGTCTTTCATGAATCTATGCTGCCTGTTGCTTAAAATATTTTTTTTCCAACAAGAACTCATCTATGTGGTCTTTTATTAAACTCTCCAGTATCTTCTCAACTACAGAAGTTAAACTAACAGGTCTATAATTACTTGGTAAAGATTTTGGCCCTTTTTTAAATATTGGCACCGCATTGGCCTTATGCCAATCCAGTGGTACTATGCTAGTCATTAAAGAGTCCCTAAAAATTAGAAACAATAGCTTTGAAATGACAGAGCTCAATTTAAGGAATAAATATTTTTGGATCATATCAATTGTGAGACAACGTGGATCAATCTGGAGCTGTGTCAATACCATACCCATTATGGACAAGAGCTCCCCCATGCTCCTTTGTATACACAGAGCTGAAGAAGGTATTTAATAAATTTGCCTTCTCTTTGTCCCCCGTCACCCACTCTAGATTATTTTGTAAAGGGCCTACATGCTCGGACCGGTCCTTTTTACTATTAATATATTTGAAGAATTTTTTGGAGTTGGTCCTGCTATCTTTTGCAATCTGTCATTCGGTTTCAATCTTTGCAGCCTTTATTTCCTTTTTGCATATTGTTATATTCTTTGTAATGTTTACATGATAGCATTACTTCATTTTCATATTTAATAAAAGCTCTTTTCTTATTATCTATAGCTTGTTTACCTTTGGCTGTAAGCGACATAGGTTTGATTTTTAGCCTTTTAAACTTGGTGCCCATGGGAATATATTTTGCAGTGTGTTCACATAGTCTTTTTGAAGAACTCCCATTTGTGTTGTCTTCATTGATGCCAATATTCCCTCCCAGTCTAAATCTTGGAGAGCAGCTCTCAGCCTTGGAAAATTGGCTCTCTTAAAATTGAGCGGTTTTATTTTTTCTGTATGTGCTTGCTGTTTACAGCTAACAATAAATGAAATCATGTTATGGTCACTGCTACCCAGATGTTCTTTTATACGGGCATTCAAAATAAGCTCTGCATGGTTTGAGATTACCAGGTCCAGCAGAGCATCATTCCTAGTAGGGGCCTCTATGAACTGTACCATAAAACTGTTCTGTGGTAGGTTTAAAAAGGTTTGCCCTTTAACTGTTCCTGCACTACCGTTGCTCCAGTCAATTTCCAGGTAGTTAAAATCCCCCATTATTATCACTGTCCCAGCCCTTTCAATCTGTGCAAGGAGCTGAGTCTCCACCTCCTCATTAACACTGGGAGGCCTATAACAAACTCCAATGATTACCTTTGTAGTACACACCCCCCATGTGCAGTTCCAGCCATAATGCTTCAGCCTCATCACACTCTCCATCAACTAGGTCCACTTTCACACTCGCTCTGAGATCACTTCTCACATAGAGACAGACACCACCACTTTTCCTATTTTCCCTGTCTCTCCTGATGAGAACATAGCCAGGAATATTAATGACCCAGTCATGTGAAGAATGAAGCCAAGATTCAGCAATACCAATTAAATCATAGTTCTGTTCATGCACCAAAGCTTCCAACTCACCTATTTTGCTTGGCAGACTTCTGGCATTGGTGAACAAACACTTTAATACATTGACACCTTGTTCACATGTATTTTGCATATTTTTCTATTTTCATACAAATGGTACCAATTCCACTGATTGTAACATGGGAACATTCTTATCTGCCATAGCCCTCCCTCCATCTTTCCCCATTCCACCCACCAATAAGTACTGACCCCTGTCTGATCGGTCTACCCCGTACCTCCTCCCCCCTCGATCCTAGTTTAAATACTCCTCCAGCCTTTCCATAAACCTCTCCCCCAGCACAGCAGACCCTCTTACATTTAGGTGCAAACCATCTCTAGCATATAGGTTGCACGCCAATAAAAAGTCAGCCCAGTGCTCTAGAAACCCAAATCCTTCCCTCTTACACCAGGTCTTTAGCCATGCATTGAATTCTCTAATCTCCCGCTATCTTTCCTGAGTTGCGCATGGCACAGGTAATATTTCAGAGAATATCACCTTGGAGGTCCTTCCCTTCAACTTGCAGACTAGTTCTTTAAATTCTTAAGGAGCCTCCACCTTCCATGTATTCTGTCATTGGTTCCAACATGGACAAAGACAGTTGGGTCATGCCCAGCCCCTCCCAGTAATTTATCAACCCGGTCCACCACATGCCATGCGAGGAACACATGCCATCATCAACCAGGAAGAATAAAGCTGACACAAATGTAGAGAAACAGGATCAGAACCTGAATCACAGAAACCTGACATTTTAACAGGGGTGCGTATATTTTTTATATCCACTGTATAGTAGATGTCCACAATTACCTGTTCTGATACATATTAAGTTTGTGCTAGGCCCCCCGCAAGTTGGAAGGATGATATGTCCAGCTGACTGAATGAGGGGAGCCTGTGAACATCCAGTGGTCCGACAAGACGGCGCTGAACGCACTCCATCAACAACCAGGAATTAGAGACTAGAAGTGCGTTCCAGAAAACACTTCTGGTATCACGTGGCATCACATCCGGTCCTCCAGTCAGTACTGAGAGGAACCAGAGATGTGAGCCCCATGGGAGCACAGGGACGACGTCTTAGCTCTCTCTATTGGAATTATCTGATATAGATGGAAAAATGTCTCCACAGCTAGCCTGCACGCATGTAGATGAGCGCATATATAATATATTAAACAAAAATTCTACATATATATATGTATAGTCCATATGACATGTTCCACTGAATGCACCACTGACAAAATACAAACGCAAGTGAAATGCATGCAACGTGGTAGGTTGGCATTTTAAAAGGTTAAACAGTCAGTGAGAAGGCAACGTATTACATCCCATTCGTTTCTGCATCTCCAATCAGAGGGGCAGCAAGGACTGCCAAACCTCATGGCCCTAAAAAAAATGGATAAACAAGCCTGTGGCTGATGAGGGTGGAGATCCTAATTGGAAACATACACAAATCAAATGAGGCACAGGTGAAAGAAAACAGAAAAAATAGCCTAGGGCTCCTTTCATGTGGAGCAGAGTCAGCTCCTTTGTTGATTAGAGCAGAAGATGATGGATGTCACATCCATGCCTGTTCAGTTTCTGCCCAGCAGATACAGTCAGGTCCATAAATATTGGGACATCGACACGATTCTAACATTTTTGGCTCTATACACCACCACAATGGATTTGAAATGAAACAAACAAGATGTGCTTTAACTGCAGACTGTCAGCTTTAATTTGAGGGTATTTACATCCAAAATCAGGTGAACAGTGTAAGAATTACAACAGTTTGCATATGTGCCTCCCACTTGTTAAGGGACCAAAAGTAATGGGAGAGAATAATATTCATAAATCAAACTTTCACTTTTTAATACTTGGTTGCAAATCCTTTGGTGATGTCTATGCGTTCCAGACTTCAGGCTGTAATTGACTGCAGACGCTGGGTTTCATCCCTGGTGATGCTCTGCCAGGCCTCTACTGCAACTGTCTTCAGTTCCTGCTTGTTCTTGGGGCATTTTCCCTTCAGTTTTGTCTTCAGCAAGTGAAATGCATGCTCAATCGGATTCAGGTCAGGTGATTGACTTGGCCATTGCATAACATTCCACTTCTTTCCCTTAAAAAACTCTTTGGTTGCTTTTGCAGTATGCTTTGGGTCATTGTCCATCTGCACTGTGAAGCGGCGTCCAATGATTTGGCTGAATATGAGCAGATAATATTGCCCGAAACACTTCAGAATTCATCCTGCTGCTTTTGTCAGCAGTCACATCATCAATAAATACAAGAGAACTAGTTCCATTGGCAGCCATACATGCCCACGCCATGACACTACCACCACCATGCTTCACTGATTAGGTGGTATGCTTAGGATCATGAGCAGTTCCTTTCCTTCTCCATACTCTTCTCTTCCCATCACTCTGGTACAAGTTGATCTTGGTCTCATCTGTCCATAGGATGTTGTTCCAGAACTGTGAAGGCTTTTTTAGATGTCGTTTGGCAAACTCTAATCTGGCCTTCCTGTTTTTGAGGCTCACCAATGGTTTACATCTTGTGGTGAACCCTCTGTATTCACTCTGGTGAAGACTTCTCTTGATTGTTGACTTTGGCACGCATACACCTACCTCCCGGAGAGTGTTCTTGATCTGGCCAACTGTTGTGAAGGGTGTTTTCTTCACCAGGGAAAGAATTCTTCGGTCATCCACCACAGTTGTTTTCCGTGGTTTTCCGGGTCTTTTGGTGTTGCTGAGCTCACCGGAGTGTTCCTTCTTTTTAAGAATGTTCCAAACAGTTGTTTTGGCCACACCTAATGTTTTTGCTATCTCTCTGATGGGTTTGTTTTGTTTTTTTCAGCCTAATGATGGCTTGCTTCACTGATAGTGACAGTTCTTTGGATCTCATCTTGAGAGTTGACAGTAACAGATTCCAAATGCAAATAGCACACTTGAAATGAACTCTGGACCTTTTATCTGCTCATTGTAATTGGGATGAGGGAATAACACACACCTGGCCATGGAACAGCTGAGAAGCCAATTGTCCCATTACTTTTGGTCCCTTAACAAGTGGGAGGCACATATGCAAACTGTTGTAATTCCTACACCGTTCACCTGATTTGGATGTAAATACCCTCAAATTAAAGCTGACAGTCTGCAGTTCAAGCACATCTTGTTCGTTTCATTTCAAATCCATTGTGGTGGTGTATAAAGCCAAAAATGTTAGAATTGTGTCGATGTCCCAATATTTATGGACCTGACTGTACATGTGGAACCGTTTCAGCTCTATGTACAGCAGTTGTCTGTTTACATCAGGCTACCTCCAGTCTGGTCTGCATAAACTGGACAAGGACACAGTTCTTTTTTTCTGGACCTGGACGAATCCAGAGGTAGTTGTAAAAGGCCACAAGTTTGTTTACATCTGCCTATTCAAAAGGCTCCACAGAACAGCTGATCAAGTCCGTCTGAAAAACCGACAGGCAAAACTGACCAGAATGCCTGTGTGAAAGAGACCTAACAGAACAGCCCTGCTGAAAGAACACCAAATTTCAGACTTTAAAAAGTGACATACCCATGTGTAAAAAAAGAAAACATAGCACTGTTCATACATGAGCAACAGCATGAAAAGAAAAAATATTTCAGACTTTAAAAATTGACATACACCAGACAACTACATAGTGAAGCCTAAAACAGGATGACAGGCCCAGAGGACACACCATTAAAAGAATTGGACAGTCTTACATTTATATCTTTGCATGCTTCTTTTAAATGGCTTTGTATATTGTGAGATTTATATTTCAGGTTTAGCTGTTTTTATTTTTTTTTTTTTACCTTTGTGTAAAAAAAAAAAAACAAAACAAAAAAACATAGCACTGTTCATACATGAGCAACAGCATGAAAAGAAAAAAAAGGCAAGTTAAAAAAACTACCTTTATTTTTTATTTCAGTTACATACTTTTAAACAGGGATTTATTCCATTATTTTAACATTCAGGCAATGTTGACTTCATTAGTATAGACAGGGAAAAAGCATATAAATGCAAAACATTGTTGGCTTAACCTGAACATACCTGCATTACCTATTATTGACCAGTTAGTGCTGCCAAAGAGAGCCTCCCCTTTACATGGCAGCAAACGGAGCACTTAAATATTGCTAAAAAGCAAATGTCTACATACTGGTCATTGCAGCAAATAAAGGGTTTTGTATTTTAAATATTTGAAGTCCACAATTGGATTAATATACACATTTTCTTGTTATGTGTGATGAGTTCAGATCATATAAACACTGTACAGGCCAAATAGCTTCTTCTCTCCACAAAAAAGAAAGATCTAACAAGAAAACAAAATAAACAGGTGTATTATATAAGAAACACAAGTTGCTGCATGTATTTACAATATGGTGCAATAAAATTTGGTCAAATACTGTAGAGACAGAAGTGATTTCACATTAGAATGGCCACAACTCTCATCTTTCATAACGAAAAAAAAATATATATATGTATTTATATATATATATATATAGATCATTCTTGAGATTAAGACAGTAACACAAACAAGGCAGACTGAAAACTGCAGTACGGATTATGTCATTGACAGAGGGATGAAATTAATGTATTTGACCAATGAAAAAGAAAAAAATGTACAGCGACAGTGGGGGGGAACAAAAAAAAAAACAAACAACCATTGTCACATCAGTAATTTTTCAATGTTTTCATGTGAGCGCATAAACCATCCAAAAATAAGCACTGCACTCTTGGTTGTTAACAAAATAAGTTACAAATGACAATTAAAATCCCTGTAAATGCAATAATGAACTCAAAGATGTGCATTTATCTAATTGCAATAAACAATGATTTATGTTACCACAAACCAGACTTAAAAAATAAATAAGTTAGCCATAGAGCATGTGCTGATAGACAAGAAAAAAAAGTTCAAGCTAGGAGACTTTTGGATTTATATTGTGACATAAATTAACCAGAGTTTGGTCAGAAATTTGTTCTAGCCAGTTCCCTTAAAAAAAAAAAAAAAAAAAGCTGGCCTAATGCAGTTAAATGCAATAAAGACAATTATCATGGCTTCACCGCTTAGAAGCTACAAGGTTCTGGATCAGAACATTACTTTACTGCTGGACTTTGAAGTTGATGTCATTAATAAACCTCAAAATTCTTACTGAGAAATCACTCCTCCTCCCCATCTCCCAAAAAAAAAAAAAAAAAAAAAAGCAGACACTTCTTTTTACCAGAAGAAAATAATGGAGAAGAAGTGTTCAGCCAATGCTTTCCACCGTGCCCTACCACAAAGTTGCATTGAGAACAATTCTGAAAGCATCAGCTAACTGCAGGCATACACACGACAAGTGAAGCACCCATCAACTCCGCTGCTTCGTGCTGAAGAGTAAAATGGTTTTACACACCTATCACATGACAGATTTTAAAATTTCTATTAAACGGAGTAATATGCTTTTCTGCATCAAGCAGTATGCAAAGTGCCTTCCAGCTACCATATGCTTATTTTATTAATTCCTAACCTCCGACTCCTTCATGTAGTGTTAACTTACATCAGTTGAGTAATAATTTTTAAGTGTGTTTTTTTTTGTGTTACTAAAACACATTACCAAGAAGCACAAATTACATCATGTACATTCAGGACTACAGTCCTTGCTGTTTCTAGTTCTCTCCATCACTGCAAGAGGTACAACATAAAGAACTATTATATTTACTGCTTAGGAGTCTGTGTCTGACTGCTTTTGTACATTTTCCCCAGTCACGTCCAGACAGGTTCGTCCTGTGTACCTCTGGGCAGTGGTTGTACCTTTTAAACAATGAGAGAGAAAGGTAAGGCTAACTACTGATTAACACAGTACCATTTCAGTAATACTGTAAATATCTGCCAATATTGAACTGAAAATCTCCAAAAGGGAAGGCTTTTAGTGTGTTATTTTAAAGCTTTAGCAGACAATCCTTAGCCACGGTTTGCATGTGAAAAAGCTTGTTGACGACTTATCCATCTAAGAACAGCTAGCAGTTTCCAGTGGTGGTTAAACTGCATTTGGCTGAAGACAGTAACTTATGTCTGTACCACATAATTGGTCCATTTACTGTAAAGAATTCTATTTTGACAAAACTTTAAAGCTTCTAGAGGTTGGACATCATAAAATGTGTGTAAGACAGAGGCATGGGAACATGATGCTGTAAAAGGGGGGAAGAAAGTAACGAAACATGGTCATTGTGGAGATGATTTTTTGTTGTGTGTTATCACAGGACAGCAGATGAACAAGTGAGTAATTCCCCATGGTCTGCCCTTTTCCAGAGTCATTTGTGACGCTGAATGGTTTTCCTTTTCCTCCTCTTGAAAAAGCAACAGCACCTATAAAAAGAAAAAGTTGAAATTAAAGATTGGAAACAGAAAGAAATATCTTGGTGAGCAACAGTTTGGATTCTGTATTATTAGGACTGGGCATGCATCACATACATGTTCTTCTGCATACACAATTGGGTGAAAGCTACAAACTGATTCAGATTCACACATGCACTACATGTATGTAACGAACAACCAAAACATAATAAACACTCACTAAGAAGTCAAGATGGTCTAAATGGAAGGATGATACTTTAAAAAAAAATGTAATCTGAACAAAAGCTTCTCAACCTGGGAAATGTGTACCACCTGAACACTTCTGCAAATTTGATCTCAGAATAAGGATCTAAAACAAATCTTAGACCAAAGAGAAATTTCTTCTCTTGAGGTGGTGCAGTAGACCCCTGTATAAGATATTAGTCAGGATCTCATGAAATCTCCCAACCACAAACATTTTAATGCACTACTGAAATCACTAAGCAGGCTCAGTCCATCCATGAAAAGAAGACATGATTTGGGATTAAAATGGCAGTACTGGTAGAGCTCCTCTACATTTCAGTCCAAAAAACTGAAGGGGTTTCTTGGAAGAATATGCATTTTTTTCTAACCCCTTGTACAGTATTTCCTTTTCTGCTTGATTATAATTTAAAGGATAAGTTCACCTTTAGTAACATGTTACACCTGTATTTTGGGTGTAACATGTACCTTGCTACTAAAAAGCACCTGCCCTTTTTTAAAAAATGAACTTATCCTTAAGCCTAGGTTCACACCTTTGCGTATTGTGCGGCTGCATTAGCATGGGCACAGCAGCCCATTCCTTTAACTGCCTACCAAGTAAAACGCAGGGAAAAGGTCCCTGCACCTTTCCAGAAATAGTAGCCTGCACTGGGAACTGCACTAGTGTGTGTGCAATTTTAAGTGCGGGAGGCGTGTCATTATGATCAATAGCAACCGCCCGCAGGTCCCACGTTTTGTGTGTGGGTCTTGCAGCTGTGGGACAAAGTGCACATCCCACGACGGCTTCCACCCACACTAGTGTGAACTGAGCCTTAAAGACTAACAACTTCTCTATTCTGTACGAGAGAGAAAAAAAAAAGAAAAAGGAAAAAAGGTATTTCAACTATTAGTAAACTTTATACAATTACATGCTGACTTTCAATAAAATAATTAGGGAAACGTACAATAAATCCTCAGTAAGATCCCCTTTTATGAATTTAACATTTTACAGAGGCATACTGCATAAAAATCTTTATGAGTGTACTTGGAACAGAAATTAGGGTGGTGATTGGTAATTTTATGTTTTCAAATGGCTGTAGAAAATAATTCTAAAATATCATTCTGATTACTTGCCTCTAAAAATAATGGCCTACTAAGAACCTTCATTCAAAATTAGACCACCTCACACGTTTAGCTTTAAATATACAGAAAGACAAATAAGCGAGAACTTTCAAGTTAATGGACTGAGATAAAAGCTTGCTGCTATATTGTATACTGTGCAGTTAAGATTTCAAAGGCAAAACAGATGAATATACACATTACTTGAACTGCTTTAAGGATAAACTCTTCTATAGTGTGTAATACAATGAACTGTTAACTAAAGCTGGCCATAGATGGTTCGAATCTCTGCTGGCTCAGCAGGGTCCAGCTGAGATTCGAACCAGGTAAGGGCAGGCTGAACGTACCCAAGTTGATCGAGCAACTTGGGTACAACCAGTCTATTGGATTTTTCATGAGATTATTGCTAGCGGCTATTATAGGCTCTAGCAGTAATCACTGTGTTTTCCCGACGGGGACTGCTCCCCCTGCCAGGAGAACACAACAGCTCCGAGGGAGGGATTTCCCCATCAACACTGACTGTGTTGATGGGAATTGAGTAATTTTCTTTTCTCCAACCTGTGGTCACTGAAAAGAAAATAACTCTGTCTATGGCCAGCTTAACTCCTGGACTTAGTGCATCTTTAATCTTCATAAGAAAATGTTGTCGTTTACAAGTGTGGTCTGCTCAGATAATGGCGCTGTTTCAGACAGATGTCTAGTATAATGAAATATTATGGACTTTGGCATTTAACACACGTGACCAGTGAAAACAATGAATGGAATGCTGTGAAGAAGTGATCATTCTTAGCAGCTCTCTCAACTTACAGAACAAATAATTCAAAAATAAAGTAAACAACTGTTGAAAACCCAGCAAATATTGCAAAATCACATTTAGTCAATTTCTATTCTTTAAGAGATTTTAAAAATTCACAATAACAGAGGTACACAAAACCAGGCTGCCTTCTTTTTTTTTTTTTAGAAAAAATGTCAAGATTGAAATAATGCCAATTGACAAGTCATGGTTGCAGCAATCAAAGATGACATATGAAAGCCACAATTTTCTTATATACAATATATGACATGAATAAATTATCTGAAACACAGTTTAAGAAAAGTTGAGAGCATTGCTTTTGATTAAGACAAAAGAAAGTGACAAGAAAGATTTCTGATCTGCTACACATGTTAATATTAAATATACAAAATTTTTGATAATGTATAGCATTTATAAATTATTTTACAACTCTGTTTCTCCACCATTGTTACAAGTACAAAGTTGGAACTTACAGCAAAAACCATTTACTTTTTGCAACAATTAATATGGAATATTTTACTGAGAATTTGTATGCAGTATTTTAAGAGGTTATATTATGTACAGGGGTATTTTGCTAAAAATATTTGTACAGTGCCTGGATTAAGTATTTTACTTTATCCCTGACCTGTCTGGTGTTTTCCTTGGCCTTCATGATGCTGTATGTTCACTAATGTTCTCTAACAAACCTCTGAGGGCTTCACAGAACAGCTGTATTTATACTGAGATTAAATTACATATAGGCGGACTCTATTTACTAATTAGGTGACTTCTGAAGGCAATTGGTTCCACTAGATTTTGAAAACCATTTATCATGTTCCTTCCACTGCACAATTATGTGCCACTTTGTGTTGGTCTATCACATAAAATCCCAATAAAACACATTTCCGTTTTTGGTTGTAACATGACAAAATGTGGAAAATTTCAAGGGGTAAGAATGCTTTTTCAAGCCACTGTATGTGCTTGTTTGATCATATTATGGTTATGCTTCCTTTAACTACCTTGAGTCCTTGAGCTTTTTTTCTCCTGGTACCCCCTTGTGTTCCAGAGTTTTGTTGTTTTTGTTTTGTTAAATCTTGTTTCTGCGCCTAATACTATTTTGTAACACATATGCAAGTAAATACTATAATAAAATCTCATAACATGCACGTGTTATTCTTAATAAAATCTATTCATGATCTAATCTTTGTGATGTCAGTTCTTAATGTAAAATAAAGTCAGTGGCAAGTCTGTGGTTTACAGTGCCAGGTTGAAGAAAGCCAGTATGTGAAGGATCTGGTCATGTTAGATGAGAATGTGTGTGTATTTTAATGTTGATTGCCATGGTGTTTAGGAAATATTTACTTGTAAAGCAGTGCTGGCGCATGAGCGCTGAAGGAACGGCTGTTCTTTCAGAGCTGTATGCCATAAAAACTGACTCCTGCACGCTTGGAGTGAAGTAATCGCGGCTCAGCCATTCAAGCCACTGGAGCTTGCGAACCCAGAAAAAGGACCGGGTAAAGATGGAAGCCCTGTCAGCGCATTGCAGAGGGGGCTTCATTTTAAGTTAATTCTACAATGTATACTAGCACGTTATGACATTGCCTTGCATTAGGGAGAAAAAAAAAACCACAACAGTGTATGGCCAGCTTTATAACGGAGATCATAAAGATTATTTTTTTATGTATTTATTTATGTTTTTACTTGCATATCATTAGAATATTTCAAGTGTTGTTTATTGTTGCCTTTTGACTTCATTCACAGCAGCTTTAATATATATCTATATTATTTGGTAGTGTGTGGATTTGGTAGTGTGGTACAGTGGCAAGTTTTAAAATTATATCTGGGACCTCATCAGTTACCAAGAAAACAAGTATATCAACTGTAACATGACCATTAAGTGGCAGTATGGGGTTTGCGAAAAAAAAATAAATTATACTCACCTAGGTGGATGAAGCATCGATCCGATGCTGCATCTGTCCTCTGCCACCTGTACTGGAACTGTATTGCAATGTGGTGCGCTGCGTCGCAGTATAGGGTGAGATGTACCCCGACAACAAGTATCATGTGTTTTTTATACTTATGTAATAAAGTATTTTTTCAATCAAAAATCTGTCCTCTGCCACCTCTGCACTGAGAACTGAGCATTCAAATACCGCTGGTCGCTAACTTCTCTGGCTCCCTGCTACGCCCCTCCAGTGCTCACTGGAGCGCTGGGCTGGGAAACGAAGGAAGCAGCTGGCTCAGTCTCCTAGCAGTGCAGCTGAGAGGCTGAGCATGCTGCTGATCCAGGCACCTGGGTGGATCTCCGACTGTAAAGTTGGGATCTTCTGTGAGCCTGGACCAGCTGACTTCAGCTGACAGCAGGTTTTCGCCCGATGTCGGCTAAAAATGGGTCAAAGGAGTGCAGAATGAATGGCAGTTCTTTGATCCATTAGAGAGGTATAGCCCAAAAAAAAAAAGCTTTGGCCATACTCCTCCTTTAACAATATTTAGAAAGTTTAGCACTTAGAAAAGTAGTTAATGGATATAACTAAGCTTTGATGCCACTTTATATATGTTTCAGCAACAAAACTTTCACCTCTGGAGAAATTCTTTTTACAGTAAACTATTTTGTTTTCATATACATAAAAAATATCTTCACACTGTGTACTACCTTGTTACCAGTGTCATACTCTTAGTGGCCAATCACTAACCCTGAGAGCTGATAACACGAGCGTTAAGGGGCATGCCCAGTGCTGAGCAAGAGTAATTTTTTGCTTTAAAGTTTCAAATCTTTTTGGAGAAAAATTCTAACTTGTAGCGGGGCCAAGTTAAGTGCTCATTTAGGCCTAGGGGACCACACAAAGCAGTTTTATTTATCCCCTAGGCTCCTGCACTGGACATAATGACACAAATGTACAGTCCACTGCTGGAGCCTAGGGGAGAGGAGGAGAGCACCAGCTTCTGGAAGGGCAGATGATCAGGATGGTGAAACCGCTTTTCTTGGTCTGCTAAACCTAAATGATCATTTAAAGCTTGCCGTGCAGAGGCAGTCTCAACACAAGGGACAATTTTTACTTTCCCCGGAGAGAGGATTTAAGTCAATTGACTAGAAGATGAGGATTTACAACACAGTGAATGGGGGAATCCTCCCCACTGAATTATTGTATTTTGATAGGAGATATCTTCCATCACAATACAGTGATCAGCGCTGCCGGCTATAGCTGGCAGAGCTAATCAAGTGGGGAAAATCCGACAGGGTGGTTGTAAAGAAGTCAATCGAAAGACTGACTTTTGTACAACCTCCTTGCCAATATGTGGATCGAAATTCAACTGGTCCCTGAAAATTTCGATGTAAAGCCAGCTTGAAGTGGTTGTAAATTCTGAAGGATTTTTAACCTTCATGCATTCTATGCATGAAGGTATAAAACCTTCATTATGCAGCTCCCACCGCAACCCCCTAATACTCACCCGAGCATGATCCCGGTCCAGCACCGTGCACGAGAGGAGCTGCTGTCCCGGCTCGATGCCTTCTCACTGGTTCATAGTCAGTGAGGAGGGATTGGGGAGCAGGCCAAACTTTACTCTATGTGTCTTATGGCCACCCAGGGCCGGCTCGGGAGTGAGAATGCATGAGTAACCCCAGAACAAGCAGATTGCTTTAAGTAAACTTGGCAGGGAAGAGGAGCCCAAAGTGCTAGTAGGGAACCCGAGGAAAGGAGGATCTGGGCTGCTCTGTGCAAAAACCCTTGCACAGAGGAGGCAAGTATGAAATGTTTGTATTCTGTAAGCCTTTAATATCAATTTTTACAAAGTTATCTCCTTTTAAAGACATGGTCTCTTATTGAAATCTTAAACAGTCTAATAATGTATGAATGACTGTTGTGATTTTGAGAGTTAATTTTGGAAAAAGAGACAAAAAGAAGTAAAGGTTTATTTATATAGAGTGTAGCAGTATTAAGCAATTGTGTACAAACCCATTAGACGTTAATATTAAAAGCAATGGGAATGGCATATAATTTAAAAAAACTTTTTTCTGGATTGACTGCCCCAGAATAAAATTTATACTTCAAATCTAATGTGTGAACAAGAGAGTGGTACTGGCAAATCTGACTTTAAAACTCCAAGTCTAGTGAAAAAACTTTTCATTTTAGATAAAAAGAAGGGTTAAAGCTTATACAGACTTTTATTGCGGTTTATATCCCTGCTGGAAATGTTTGTCTCTACCGCCTATCAGAAAAGGATGTGAAAGGAAACCTTTCCAAAGAGCACACAAGCAAAAAAAGTGCTGCTTTTTTTTTTATTTAATTTTTAACAGCGTGGGGAAGGGTTAGAACTTCTGACAATATTTTCTGTCTGTGCCCCCCTGCCCCAGTGATAACCACTTGTAGTGCAGAAAAATCTCCTTAGCGAAGAAAGGCAGAAAGAAACAAAAACCTGACAGAATATAACACTTCCTCAATGTATTAAGAAATAAACATTTTCTAGGAAACAAACTGAATTAGGCTGATTTGTTAATGGCAATTATTTAAGCATTTAACCACTTCCCGTCCACTGTATATATACATCCACAGACAGGAGTGGTGATATCACGATCATGGCTGCAGCCATGATCAAGGTATTATTTTTTAGAGTAGGGGATAGTTTTTCATGTAAAAGTGATCAAGCGGCTATATAGCCGCCCATCGCTTCAAAAAGAGGATCTTTTCATGGCCAACGCTGTCACAAGGGATGTTGTTTAAAGTTAATTTAAAATATAATTAAAGGTACAGTGTAAAAAAATGTAAAGCGCCCCCATCCCCTTGTGCTCACGTGCAAATCCAAACATGCACGTATATTTTACATGCATATATAAAACGGTGATCACACCACACCACACATGTGAGGCATCATCGCGAATGTCAGAGTGAGAGCAATAATTCTAGCACTAGACCTCCTGTGTAATTGTAAACTGATCATTTGTAAAGGCTTTTAAAAGTGTTGCCTATGGAGATTTTTAGGTACTGAAGTTTGTCGATGGTTTGCGGACATGTTCGCTATCAATTTGCTTGGTGTAAGATTTTTTTTTTACCAAAAAATGAGTATTAGTAGTATTATGAGTGTTTGCATGCACTAAAATTCATTAAAAAGTGTATTTTTTCATAAAGGTTTACATTTAATAAGACACTGCGCAAATATTGTGCGACAAAGTGCAATGTCACCAATTTATTCTCCAGGGCCTCTGCTTAAAGAAAAACAATGCTTGAGGGTTCTAAGTAATTTTCTTTAAAAAAAAACAAAAATTATGAGAGAAATGTCAGAATTGGCCCAGACAAGGAGTGTTCAAAAAAGTAATGTGCCAAGACAGTATTACTTTGCTGGTAAGTGGTCCATGATGTCATACTGTGGCCAACAAGAGAAAGAACGTAGTAGAGGCAGTATATTTAGGATGTCATATCAAAGTTGTAGATCTATGGTCATCCTCATTTCCTGTTCACCCTATCCAGCAAGATCTACACATAACTGTACTCATGCAAAAACAAACTTTTAAGATACATATTAACTTATGTGGCAGATCGAAAGAGAAGACTAAAATAAAGCTGTCATAAAAACAAATTGAGTGTAACAGCAGGCATATGTGCACAAAAATCTAATCCACTGACACAAACACAAATTGTGGCAGGCAAAACAGCTCCTTGTATGTAAACAAAGGTGTGTTATAAATACTGCTGAATTCTACAAAAAGTTGGAATGTATATATTACAAGGGCACCATATTAGAAACAACCCCAAGAAGCCAGTTATGACTGTTATTATGACGGAGCTGGTTCTGCCTGCCTCTGCATATGTACAACTCACCACATGTTCAACACTTTCTGGCAGCTATGCAAGGGGAGAACACAAGGGAGAAAGGAGAAAAATCAGACAAAGAGCCACATAGCACCTGAAATTCAAAGATTTGTGTATGCTGCTGTCTAAAGTTTGAAATGCTCTTCAATCAAAACAAAACTAAAAAAAACATTCAAAAACATACTTGTATTTTTTTTTTAAACAATACTGTATCATAAGGAATACCTGCCTGCCTGTTTAGTCTGTAAATGTCTTAAACATTTTAAATGCAATGAATCCTAAACACACAGCTTTAGCTAACAGTAGGAAATAGAGAAGATCCCACAAAACTAAAGCAAATTATGTTTCTAACAGTCGCCCGTGTCGTGGATGTCACTTGCTGCAAAAGATGTATTTTGGGCCTGCTACTAATTTTTTGGGAAGAGATTAATGCCAGTATATTCACCGCTATCTAGTGGCCAAAATGTGGCATAGTTATCTGAAACACCTGAATGAGAAATCTATACCACATTTTGGCTAGTAGATGGAGGTGAAGATACAAGCATTAATCTCTTACAAGAATTACAGACACATTTTGTTATACTGATATGCATTCAACAAATGTTTTATATATAGACTCCAGGGTCCACCCTTCAAAAATTAAATACAAAAATGAACAGCTAACTTCTTAACGTTCAACTATCATCAGTGGATATTGCATATCCGTACCTACATAGGGCTTTTTATTGTCAATGACATGCATCACACATCACAGCAGATAGGATTATAACAAGCACACAACTTGACCTGACATAATTTGTATCTATTTACCTAACCAGTTCTGCGCCACCCTATAGCAGAAATACTGCTACCGGGAGGCACTATATATACGTAATTTTGTAGTTCTGGTTAGGGGGTAGGGGACCTGCACCGCCATTTCCAGCCTCGGCTGTCAATCACCGGGTCCCGGTCGGTATTTACTCGCTGGCACCCGGTGATTGCCGAGTATCTCTAACGGGGGGAGAGACTTATATGTAAACAATACAGATCTCCACCCTGTCAGCTCCTGCACACTGTATGGCTGTGCATAGAAGAGCCATACAAAGCAGTGTGCTTACAGTGAAACACAGAAGCCCACGTAGTAAAACACCACAAAGTTAACCCTTTGATCGCCACAGATGGTAACCCCTTCATGCCCAGTGCCATTAGTACAGTGTTAGTGCTTTTTATTAACACTGATCACTGTATTGGTGTCACTGGGGATGTCAGTGACACCAAGTCAGTTCCCCCCAGTGTCAGAATGCCTGCCGCAGTTCCGCTATGAGTTTCTGATCACCACCATAACGATTAGGGCAAAAAAATTCCAGTATACTAACCACCATTTGTAGATGCTATAACTTTCACGTAAACCAATTAATTTACACGCATTGGGTTTTGTTTATCAAAGACGTAGCAGAATACATTTTGGCCTAAATTTATAATGAAATTTGATTTTTAAAATTTTTTTCCTGGACTTGTTTAATAGCAAAAAGTAAAAAATATTGTTTTTTTTTCCTCAAAAGTGTCGGTATTTTTTTATTTATTGCGCAAAAAAGAAAAAACGCACAAGTGATCAAATACCACCGAAACAAAGCTCTATTTGTGGGGGAAAAAAGGACATAAATTTCATTTGGGTGCAGCTTTGCATGGCCGCACAATTGTCAGATAAAATAATGTAGCGCCGTATCACAAAAAATGGCCTGGTCAGGAAGGGGGGTAAATCCTCTGGAGGGTGGTTAAAACAATCTTATATTTTATAGTTTACAAAATAAAGCAGATATTATATTATGTTAGTGTGCATTAAAGTATATCTTAAAGGCAAAACTTTCTTTTTTTTTTTTACGTTTTCGATAGTGTGGGGAGGGATTAGAACACCTGTAAGGTTTTTATTGCTTTGTGTTTGCCCATTTGATAGATTCACCCTCTCGATTTGTCCTGTTTACCATCATCATTGAGCCCAGGTTCACATTACAAAGTGTGGGACACAGCATGTAATTTGTACAGGAATTGCACCGTATTCCTGTGCGAATTACATGCAAATGACTGTGCGGTGCGATTTGAGCCATACACTTTTCATGGCTCAAATCGCATAGCATCCGCACTAATAAGGTGCAGGGCCCCTTTTTAAATCCGCACCTGAATCGTATTGCATGGGTGTTCTCAGCCATGTGATACGATTTCTGGCAATCGCATCGAGTTTTGCAATCTGTTTCAGGGTGGTCATTAATTTATCATTGACACCTGCACCAGATCACATGAATCAAATGCGATTGCAATGCGGTGAGGGAAATGCACAGCATTTGCAGTGTTTCCCGCACCGCATTGGTGTGCACCGGGTCTGAAAGTGAAAGTAAAAAGATTTCAAGTTTTGGGTTGTCCCCAGGAAATGAACAGATGAGAAATCTTCCAATGGGGACACTAGTTCTGGTGACATAATTTGCAGGGATTACTGCTCACTTCCTGTTTTAGTTATGGGACAGAAAGTAAATCTCCCCAACAGGACACAGATGACAAACATAAAATCTGACAGGAACAACCCTCCCTTTTTCTATTCAAAATGAAAAAAAAAGTTTTGCCTATAGTTCTACTTTAAAATAAAGTTTAAGGTACTGTTTACTGAAAAAACAGGTTTGATAAACAGTTGTGCAAATATACTCAAAGTTTTCAACTTTCTATTCTATCGATTCGCATCTTATAGAAAATATATATGTGTTTTATTAGGGATTATATCCATTCTTCAGGACAAAAATGCATAGTTTAGCACAGCTGTAAAGAATGAAAAAATCTAACGTTTGGAAAATAACAAACTTACTGGCCGGATCACCAAATGAAAATAAAGGGGAAGAAAGGCCAAAAACAGAAAATGTATTCAGCCAATACATCCAAGTATTGAAAGAAAAGATCCAGATATAGAGATAGAAACACAGACACACACACACTATATTGCCAAAAGTATTAGGACACCCCTCCAAATAATTGGATTCAGGTGTTCCAATCACCTCCATGGCCACAGGTGTATAAAATCAAGCACCTAGGCATGCAGACTGCTTCTACAAACATTTGTGAAAGAATGGGTCGCTCTCAGGAGCTCAGTGAATTCAAGCGTGGTACCATGATAGCTTGCCACCTGTGCAACAAGTCCATCCGTGAAATTTCCTTGCTACTAAATATTCAACTGTTAGTGGTATTATTACAAAGTGGACGCAACTGGGAACAACAGAAACTCAGCTACTAAGTGGTAAGCCATGTATAAAGACAGAGCGGGGTCAGTGCATGCTGATGCACACAGTGCACAGATGTCACCAACTGTCTGTAGAGTCTATAGCTAAACATCTCCAAACTTCGTGTGATCTGCAGATTAGCACAACAACAGTGTGTAGAGAGCTTCAGGGAATGGGTTTCCATGGCCGAGCAGCTGCATCCCAGCCTTACATTACCAAGAGCAATGCAAAGCGTCGGATGCCGTGGTTTAAAGCACGCCACCACTGGACTCTAGAGCAGTGGAGACATGTTCTCTGGAGTGATGAATTATGCTTCTCTGTCTGGCAATCCAATGGACGAGAACAGTACTTGCTTGACTGTATTATGCCAAGTGTAACGTTTGGTGGAGGGGGGATTATGGGGTGGGGTTGTTTTCAGGGGTTGAGCTTGGCCCCTTAGTTCCAGTGAAGGGAACTCTTAAGGTGTCAGCATACCAAGACATTTTGAACAATTTCATGCTCCCAACTTTGAGGGAACAGTTTGGGGATGGCCCCTGCCTGTTCCAACATGATTGCGCACCAGTGCACAAAGCAAGGTCCATAAAGCCATGGATGAGAGAGTTTGGGGTGGAGGAATTAGACTGGCCTGCACAGAGTCCTGACCTCAACCTGAAAGAACACCTTTGGGATGAATTAGAGCGGAGACTGTGAGCCAAGCCTTCTCGTCCGACATCAGTGCCTGACCTCACAAATGTGCTTCTGGAAGAATGGTCAAACATTCCCATAGACACACTCCTAAACCATGTGGACAGCCTTCCCAGAAGAGTTGAAGCTGTTATAGGGTGAGCCAACTCCATACTGAACCCTACAGACTAAGACTGGGATGCCATTAAAGTTCATGTGCGTGTAAAGGCAGACGTCGCAATACTTTTGGCAATATAGTGCACACACACACACACATATATATATATATATATATATATATATACACATACACACACATACACTTACACACACTTGACATATCATTCCTAATATGCTAAATGCCTGGGATTTTCACGAAGGGGAGTCTTTCCTCCGGCAATTTTCAGCTAGTTACTGAATTGCTGCTACCATTGGTTCCTTAGTCATGATAGAGTAGCAGGGCTTCCAGGTAAGGCCAATCACCAAACCACAAAACTCCTACATCATCCCCGTCTAAACTCCAACGCCAGTAAATTCCTAAGTTTAGACAGGTGGGGATGCTGCAGTGGAAGGGAGGATGTTTGGGTAAACATACAGGTCTGGGGGATAGGCTATATGCAGACACTGTCACTTTGCTTTGATTGGGAAAAGTGACAGTGGGGGAGATGTACTAAAACTGGTACAGCACTGCATGACAGCCAATCAGCTTCTAACTTCAGATTGGTCAATTAAGCTTTTACAATAAAACCTGGAAGCGGATTACTTTCTGTGCAGAGCTGCACCAGATTTTGTGCCATGCAGTTTTAGTAAATAACCCCAAGTGTCTAATGAAACAGCACCTTCACTAAAAATGATTTTCTCACTTCTTGGTAAAATGTAGGCAGGGCTTAGTCTCGGTTTCCTCACTTGTCGCAGAAATCTGGCAAGGATATCTGCAGTCATAGTTATTATAAGTGAAAGACACTAACAACTGAAATTATTGCTGACACTGGTTTTTGGAGCTTTCATTATATTTTCATGGGGAATACATTAGAGGACACAACACAGAAACAACTATTATGTGTGCCCTCCAGTTTCTACTGCGACTAAAGATCTTTCCATAAACTCCCACATGGCAGGAGACATATGCCACCATAACCAAAATCCATTCTAAGATAAAAGTGCTTGTTCTCCCTCTGAAATTGCTAACCACATTTAAAGTAGGCCATGTCAACATACTAGAAACTAATAAATAGCAGCAAGTAGTATTTTCTCTTGGGAACTAATCATAGTGATGTACACAGGCAACTGCTTTTTTATTATAGACCAAAGCTACATTGTAAAAACAACTTCAGCAATCTGCCTAAAGTCGAATGCAATAATAAAACCACATCAAATAAAGATTGGAAGTTTTGACAGCACAGCTAAATGTATGTGAAACTTACTTTGTTTCATCTAGAACTTCAACTTCTGCTGGGGCAGTGATGGGTGCATTTGAGTGTCCAGCTGTGGGATCATCTGTATTCAGCTCACCATTTGTAGAACTTACAACCTGCAAAATACAAGAGATCACATATTGGCCAATACACGGAAGAATCAGCCTCTGAAAAACTCAACAGATCAACTCGGGCCTTTTCACAGTCACAGCAGAATATATTCCAAGTCTTATTTCATCTCATCAAAGCTACCTCCTGGTTTAACTACCACTTTAAAGAGAATGTAGTGTATTTTTCACTCCATTTGTATTCTATTACAAAGCCAATACAATTCCTTACACTCCACGCACACTTAAAAAAAAAAAAAAACGCTGCTCTTAGCAGTTTGACTGTAGAAGCAACTAATGTTATCCAATGTGTTCATGCAGATTAGGTAGTTGAGAGGCATTTTTAAGCATTTAGGCAGAAAAAAAAATCCATTCTCTGTAAAGAAAAAGCCCTATTATTTCTGTAAATTAACATGAAAAAATTATCTTTTAACCTGTAAAGCTAAAAGAAAAAAAAAACTTAATATAAAAGTTTCCCAACAGCCAGTATATTTGGATGTAGGATTATGACTACTGGACTATTAAAACCTTGTCTGATTTGATGAAGGGGTCTTTTGAGGCCCAAATTGTTACACAAAAAGCCTGTGACAATCCATATCCATGGTTTTGAATACTTCTGGAGTGCTGGTAATGTTTTTTGTTTATTCATTAATACAGCACAGAACGGTGCCATCGGTCCCATTGTCATTTCAAGACCTATCATTCTGAAAGGGTCAGCTGTACACTGCTTACGTGAACTCACACTTCTAACCCTCTCACTTAGTAGAGGAAGGAGCTCTTCTGGATTTACCATTTAAAGGAGTAGTCCAATGCAGAGCTAGAGCTGGGCTTTCTTATTAGCAAGTCCAGCACGCTCTCCAGACAGAATAGGGCAAAGTACCTTACCTTTATTTTTTTGTAAAATAAAAAGTTTCTGTGAATAAATATTAAAAAAAAAATAACCGTAAAACAAAAAAAAAAATGTTTAAAAAAACATTCACAAAAAAAACAGTATAATTCCCTTTAAATAAATTCATGATACACACAATACACAGAACTTATAATTAATATATTCAAAAGTTCAGTATATTTTATAGGGAGGAATATTAAAGGTCCACTGACACTTCTTGGCGCGGATGCGATGCGATATGAGTCAAAGTGTATGGCTCAAACACTGAAGGCATATTTTTTCCATAAAGGACATCAGTGTGGTTCTTGGGGGGACAATGCACAAGGGAAAACATTTCTAAACTGGTACCAGAAGATAGCACAAATGAGAAGTGTGAAACCAGAAATGGATAAATGTTCAGATGCATTTGACTGAGCAGAAAAGAACTTTCAAGATAATGGGACCCAACAAAAAGTCTTATAAAAATTTAAAAATAAAGTTGAGGAAGAAATGAAGTAAAACAATGGAACACGTTATCTTTTCCCAGAGCTAATGACCTAGAGTTCCTGTCACATGTAGGATGCATATTTTTTAGAAAGCATCTAGCTAGCAAAATTGTTCAAAGGAGAAGTTTGGTATTACTAAATAAATAAACATACACACTCCCTTCTATGCTGCAGCATCGCTGTGAGGCTGCAGCTGTCCCCCGCCAGCTCTAAGCCCAAGAACTGAGCGATCACATGACCACTGATCGCTTAGTTCTCTGTTAACACGGAGTGGAGAGCAGTGACTGCACCCTCACTTAACCCCGGCCACTTCATGGGACTCCAGTTGGTGGCAAGCAAAAAGGAGACAAAAAGAAGACAGAGGGGAGGAACCTGAGTACTCACTGTACTCCAAGATAGAGAGACCTTAACTTATCTGACCACATCCAGGAAGTGGAGTGAAATCTCATTAATATGTTTTGGGGCAGGGAATAGGGAAGAGAGGAGATTCAATGAGGTGAAAATAAGAGACCACCTTGGGGAGCAAACAGGGACTGGATCTTAGGACCAATGTAAGACAAGAAAAGGCTCCTTTTACAAGAAAGAGTCACTAACTTGAAGTTACATCTGGCTTATGTAATGGCCACAAAAAAGGTCACCTCTCTCATGAGATCTTTGAATAGGATTGATTCAAATGGAAGTTTTTGAACAACCAAAAGCACCCGAGTGAGATCCCAGAAAGACACAGGAGATTGAAGTTGGGGATTAACACGAGCAACTCCTTGTACAAAAGGACAAGAGTGTGCAAAACCAAATGTTTTTGTAACAGAACGGCTAAGGCAGAGACCTAAACCCTTTAGAGTACTAAGAGCCAGATGATGGCCCAGACCAGACTGGAGGAAGGACAGGATGCAAGGAATAGAAAATATCCACTGTCTGCTTTTCTCCAAGCAAAATAGCCCTTGAAGATGCAATAGTAGATACTAGGAAAAGTACATTCTCCTGCTAAGCAGAGTGGAAAGGACTGTGTCAGTAATGACCCTATCTCTGTGGAATCTGGGATTCAATCAGTCATACCATTAAAGTCAGCATCTGAGAAGCAGAGTGGAACAGAGGCCCTGTGACCAGAGGTCTGGCCTGAGTGGATGAGGCCGTCGTTTGTATGCCAGGAGTCTGTGTGTCTGTATACCAAGTTCTCCTGAGCCAGTTTGGAGCAATGAGGATCACTGGAATCTGTTCTTCCTCTATCTTGTGGAGAAGACGAAGGAGAAGTTTCACTGGATGAAATGCACATACCAATCTGAACAGGGACCAAGGAATCACCAGGATATCCACTGCAAAGATCTGTGAATCCCTGGAATTAGCTAAACCTGTTTAGTTTCTTGTGGGACCTGGAAGTCATGTCAATATCGTGTGCTGCCCATTTCTGACAGAGCATCAGGAAGATCTCAAGATCAGTCCAGGCATTGGTGACTTATAAAGTCTTCTTCTCAATTTTCCACTTTCAGTATTTAAGTAGCATTGAGAGCTGAAATGTGGTTCTCCACTAAACAGAGAATTAGGATTACTTCTTTCAGGGATGTCAGACTTCTTGTACCCCTTGGTGGTGTATGTAGGCCACAGCAATTGCGTTGTTTGATGCTTGCCAGACAAATTCTGACCTGACCTCAGAAAGTCCCATTCTTCCCCATTAATGCGATGGGTGGCCCTACTGACCAACAGGGAGGTGTGAGGGAGGAAGAGGATGTCATGGAAACAAAGTGATGAAGAGGACTGGAACTTGTACATTTCCCCTACAAAGTTCAAGCAGCAATTTAAAAAGGAATTTTAGCCTGGCGCTACTGTGGTCCCACCCCCATTCTTCCATGCCGACATCTTTGGATATCCACAGGTCCCACAAACCTGGCAGAGATCTAAGGCACATCTACACACACATTGGGATTTCCATGCAAGTGCACACACCAAGCTTGGATTAAAGCAAGGCATTCACAAACCTTATCAGTCCATGGTCAAGATCAGAACTTTGCCATTTTACTGAGTAACTAGAGACAGAATCTAGGCAAAATTGATTCATTATATTTATAGATCTATAACATCCTGTGTAAAAAAATTATTTTGATAATTTTTTACTAAATACATGTCATAAGCATGCTAATTCCCCATGCCTAGATTTATACATTTCTTTTGATTGAACTAGAAACCCAGCTATAGTGACATTAACAGAGATGTAACAAACTTTAACACGGCCAAGGGTGCTTGAGTGGTTGAACCAACTGTCTTTTTAAAATAGATTTCAACTATTTAGATAAAACATGATCGTTTACAACCAAGGAAGCTGCTACCTTAGCTTCTCTTTGATCTGCAGCTGCCATTTTGCTTCATGTGTGATCAGTTATGATGACCAGCCATTTGATGGCTCACCAGTTCAGTTAAGAGCACAAGCAACTATACATCCTCATGCAACTGGACATTTTTATAGCTGCTGTTTTTGGCTTTTGGCGGGTTTTTTTCTACAGCCAGTAAACTCCCCAGTATGTTATCCTATGTGTCCATGCACACAGAGATTAATCATCGTTTTTTGGCAGGGGCATTTTTTGGCTGGAAAAAACCCCCAGAACTAGTTGGTTTCTAGAGGAGTTTTTTTAGCTGTAAAAACTCTCTAACGCTGAAAAACATGGTAAAATGCAGAAAACCAGCATTTTGGTAAAAAAAAAAAAAAAACACAAACGCGAAAAAAAGTGACAAAACGCTAATGCAAAACTGCTAAAAAAACCTCACATTTTTAACGTGACTTTACACAGCTAAGGTTACCAGCGTTATTAAAATGCCCCATGTGCATGGAGCCTTAAAGTTATTCACAGCATGCCTTAAAATGTAAAGCTGGCTTTACACTGTGTGGCCATCACTGCTTGACAAAGACCAGTTTGATCGAAGAGACATGCAGGCACACTTTTCTCAATTACGGTAGTTGCTGCAGCTGCTCAGTGTATTCTGAGAGCGACAGATCCTCCATGCAGACAAATCTTAGCATTTTCCAGTCAGCCCGCAGGCTAGGGGGGAATAAAAAAAAAAACTAATCATGCCATGGCCAGCTTAACAGGTTTGGGATTTGTTGGGTTTAATTTCACTTCTCATTAAAGATGGAATGAAGAAAAAAAATATTGAAAGCTACCGATAACATCCTTTTAATATTGCCAGTCTCCTGTCATGCTGATCCTCTGACTCCAATACTTTAAATCACTGAACAGAAGTATGTAAAACAAGAATTCTGATTTTTAAGTACTGTGTGCCACTTTGGTAGTGCTGTTTGTCAATCGTAACTGTAAACTTAACCTGAAAAATCCTTTAATAAAGAATACCCGATAGGGAAAAAAAAAAAGTTTAAATTTCACTCTAAGCTCATCTGATGCATACATCTTATGTCAGTAACAAGACACTGAAGTCAGGCAGCCAGGCAACTAGCATTTTCAGGATGAGGCCAGCAATAGCGGTCCATGTATTTCTCTTATGACAAGTGTCTTTTAAATTAGGTAAGGATGTCAAAGAACAGACACAGTAAGGACAGAGAATCAAAGGAGGAACTTTAAAAGCAGCTGTTCTAGCTCTTATCAGTCTACTCCACCTGAAATAATACTATTGGTTTTCAGATGGAATACTTTAATGCTTTTCCTAAGTTATACAAAGCTAACACCTTCCAGATGGAAAAAGCTTTATATATAGAGGAAAATAAAATTTGAAGCTTTGTTCCTGTAAAAATAAAACTGGTATCCAGGTGGCATTTCTGACAGCTTGTAATCTATGTACTGTTTGCGTTTATTACCCTAACAGGAACAAGCTCAGGTTTCACAGATTACTGGCCACATTTCCAATCATCATTTTACTTTACTGTCATGCTTGTTCTATCTCATCTGCTGACTGCATGTTTTAATTATAAAGGCTTTGAGGTGATTAAAGTGTAACTAAAAGGCAACAATTTTTTGTTCTGGATAGAGTGAAGAGGGATTAGAACACCTGTCAGATGTTATTGCTGTCTGCGCCCCCCCCACCCCCGTTAGGAAGATTCATTATTTATTTGTCCCGTTTACCATTATCATTGAACGTGAACGTAAAAGAAAACTCCCAATTTTGGGTTGACATCAGCACTGTAATAGATGAGAAATCTTCCAATGTGGACACTAGTTCCAGTGACACCAAATGGTATCCCTTCATTTGCATCTCACTTTGTTTTGGCTATGGGACAGGAAGTGAAGGGAAATATGCCCAATGGGACACAGATGAAAAATAAATGGACAGGAACTATAACCCTCCTTTACTCCTTTGCCCCTAGTTACACTTTAATTCATGCTTCGGTTACCAGCAATACCCAGTCTCTGGAAATAAGTTGCAGGGCAGCTGGAGCCAAATAAAGGTAAGATGCAGGGGTAGAAGTTTAGAAGCTTCCACTGCTACTTTTTTTTTTTTTTTTTAACCCAGAGAAATGTAGGCTGCCATTACTGACCTTCTGAAAATGCTACTTGGTTGCCTATCATGCTAATCCTTTTACTTCACCAATATGAAGCAGTGAAGTAGGAACTATTAATATCAAAATTCTAAAGCCACTGATCTGAAAATTTAGAAAAAAGGTCACCAATGGCAGCCTAATTATGTCTGTCAGTAGAAGATCCTTTTAAAGTAACCTGTTCTGAAAGGAATATGGGGGCTGACATTTGTGTCCCCCTGAATATGTTAGTTTTCTTGCCGATATGCTGGCCCCCTGGCTTTCATACTGAGTCAGTGGTAAAACCAGTGACATATAAGCATGCACAGTAAGGGCAGTGGGAAAGAATCACAAATCCTTATCTGTATGTTTGTGACATATGTTTTGAAAATGGAGACAGAATGACAGCCAGGCAGGTATTATTTTGTAAGGGAAAGTTTAGCCATGGTAACTTCCATGTTCCTCTAATGGCAAGTTACCTTTAAATGTCCAGGCACCATGGCTGTCAGCCCAATATACCACTCACTACCTAATGAGTTTCTAAGACAGAAAAGCATGCAGGTTGGAAACTTTTCTGACTCCCCTGGCTACACACCTGTTCAAAGTCAATGATTCACTAGGTAGTAAAGCAGGAATCTAGAGGACAGCCTGAAGCTTGCAATTTTAAAACAAACCAACTTTACTGTGAAGAAAGGATCAAGGTTCACTAAAGTGGATAAAAAAAAAAGCTGTTCCGTATAGACAGGTTTAAAGGAGAATAACAGCCAAAGCTCTTTTGGCTGTAGTTCTCCTGTGGATCACAGCGCTGCGGTTTGTTCTGCACTCCTGTAGCTCGTTTTCAGCTTCCAGAGGGCTGAAGCAAAGCAGAGAGTGGTGACCGACAGTCACTGGTCTCTTCTCACAGCAGCGATGAGAACTCCATGATCAGCGGTCAGGTGAACGCTGAGTTTTCACACTTAGGCTCCATGTACATGAGCCTACCCTGACCGCCGGCTGTAGGAAACCGCAAATAGCAGCAAAACCACGGTACTGCGATTGCTGCGTTTTCCCACAGTCAGTGGTCAAAACATTCCTATCTTGAACACGATTCTTCTGCGATCAGGAGAGGGAGGTCTAAATTCATCTTACCGCGGCAGCTGCTAAACTCTGCTAAAAGCCTATGTGTACATGGACACAGGCTTTTATAGAGTTGAGTTTAGGAGCAAAAATATGCCAAAAGCTCCTGAACTCAAGTTTAGCAGCTGGTCGTGTACATGAGCCCATAAGCCTCCCTAGTGGTATGATTATATCAATATTTCTGTGCTCAAAGCGGTACATTTTTTGCATGGAAATATGTCGTTTTTTTATTGTAGGCCTGTAATTCTTAGGAATACCTCACTGAAATCTGTCCGAACAAAAGTCTAGTAAACATCCCGGGTATGTTAAAATTTGAAACACTTAATAATAAATTATAATTTAATAAATAAGCATAAAAAATATTTTAACAAAAATAAATTTAATTCAATATAATCAAACCAAAAACACTGAAATTTTAAATATAGCGCCAAGTTCGCACATCACTGAGCAAAGTCACAAAATCATTTTCAGTGTCTGATGACGTATTTCCCCACGAATCATTATCACTCAATTCTGCAAGTGGTTCTAATTTACTATCGCTGTTCTCTAGTCGGTCTAAAACCGCTTTTGACCTAAAAGGGACGCTTTTTGGACGCCATGGACATTTCTCAGTTTCCAGGCAGAAAGAACAGTAAAAATGCAGGCAGGGCACACGACAAAGCACTAGGGACAAAATGTATGTGAAATGGTTTGATACAGTAATGTTTTACTATGTGATTTTAGTGAATGTCACTTTTTCACATTTTCAAATTTCCCGCCAGTTCCGTCCCCCGTACGTCCCGACGTCGCAGGGAACGGAACCCAGAAGACAGATGCCGACATCAGCCGGAGGACATTGCCGGGGACACTGCAGGAGGAACATCGCGGGGGCGAAGGACAAGGTAAGTGAAGAAGAAATCCTGGAGCAATGCTGCAAGGTATTCCAGAGTGTAGCTCGGGGTTACCGCTTGTGGTGCTGAAACTTCACCCCGAGCTACACTCGGGAATACCGCCAGGGAGGTTAAAACCGGCGGGGGACAGGTAAATCTAATTTGAAGAAAAAAAACCAAACTTCTCTTTTAAATATGTAATTCTACTACCATGTGTTTTTGGTAGAGTCACTGTTTACAAATTGCAACATTGTCTTCCTTTTTGCTACATGCTCCATTTCAAGTGTTTTTATTTATTTAACTCCTTCCACACTGAATAAACAAAACTAATAGCCAATGCACTGATAGCTTTTGTTCTGCTTTAAATTTTGTCTGCAAAATACACTATGTCTGGACAGATTTGAGAAGCCATGGAAGTACATTGAGTCTTTATGGACTTTTCCACTGCATTTTAATGAGATTCATAATCACTGATACATATTGCTAGCAACTTGCAACAGGCCAAAAGCCACTGACAAAGGCAAGGCAAATTTCCCTTTTCTAAATTAGCTGGCTACTGCTTGTCAAAAGGCTTGGTGTGCATTCTGATACACAGAAAGTACGATTCTTTAAGCCTGAGTCCACATCTTTGCGGTTCCGTATGCCACATTAGCACGTGCACAGCAGCCCGTTCATTTGATTGGGCTGCAGTACCTGCATTTCTTGCAGGAAAAGGTCTCAAAATCTTTTTTTTTCTGGCAACACAGAAAATGCACGGTGCTTTGGCGGAATGAAGGAAACCACACCAAGTTTTACCAGTGCATGGGGATGCCATTAAGAGACAATGGCACCTGTGCATGAGTTCTTTAACCTCTTGCCGACCGCGCATAGCCGAATGACGGCTTCACCGCGGCCGGCCAGTTCTGAGTGGACGTCATATGACGTCCTCCCAGAACGCGCTCTCCTGCGCGCCCCAGGGGGCGCGCACCCGGCGATCTCCGTGATCGCTGTGTCCTACGGACACAGCTGATCACGTGATGTGGTGAAAGGCCGATCCCACCGGCCTTTTACCACGTGATCAGCAGTGTCCAATGACACGCTGATCAGAGGGAAATGCAAGTGCCGGTTCTCGGCTGCACTTTCCTCACGCTGTCAGATCGTGAGGAAAGTACTGCCGAGAACCGGCAGTTGTCAGAGCGGCGATCGGCACCGATCATCAGGGCACTGATGATGAGTGCCCTGATGATCGGTGCCCAGCAGTGACACCTGCAAGTTCCGCCCACCCGTGCCCAGCAGTGCCCCCACCTGTGCCCAGCAGTGCACCCACCTGTGCCACTCTGCAGTGCCACCTACCTGTGCCCAGAAGTGCCACCTACATGTGCCCAGCAGTGCCACCCACCTGTGCCCACCCACCTGTGCCCACCAGTGCCACCCACCTGTGCCCACCCACCAGTGCCACCCACCAGTGCAGCCCAGCAGTGCTGCCAGTCAGTGCCACCAGTCAGTGCCCAGGGGTTGTGCCAGTCAGTGCCGCCAGTCAGTGCCCAGAAGTGATGCCAGTCAGTGCCGTCTATCAGTACCCATCATCAGTGTCACCTATCAGTGCCGCCTATCAGTGCTGCATATCAGTGCCGCCTATCCGTGACCCCTAATTAGTGCTGTCTATCAGTGCCGCCTATCCGTGCCACCTCATTAGTACTGCCTATCAGTGCCCTTTAGTGCTGCCTATCAGTGCCCATCAGTGCCGCCTATCAGTGCCCATCAGTGCCGCCTCATCAACGCAAATCAGTGAAGGAGAAAAAATACCTGTTTAAAAAATTTTATAAAAGAAACAAATAAACTTTTTTTTTTTTCAAATTTTTTGCACTTTTTTTAATTTATAGCGCAAAAAGTAAAGCGCCCAGTGGCGATTAAATACCACCAAAAGAAAGCTCTATTTGTGAGAAAAAAATGATCAAAATTTCATATGGGTACAATGTTGCATGACCGCGCAATTGTCAATCAAAGTGCGGCAGCGCTGAAAGCTGAAAATTGGCCTGGTAAGGAAGGGGGTATAAGTGCCTGGTAGGCAAGTGGTTAAAGCAGTGCAATTTACTTGAGTAATTGCAGAAACGCGTGCGACGTACATGCACTCCTGCACCTGCACAGATGTGAACCTAGCCACAATTATTTTAGTACTTAGAGTTTAAAATTCATACACTGGCCATAAAGGTTAGGTTAAAAACTCAGACAATTTAATTATCTGCATGAGATGTGGCTATTCTCAAAGTTATTAAAATCAATAGAAAGAGAAGCAATACATTTTTGCCAATCCAACTTTATTTTCTCATTAGTTATTCATTCTAAAAAAAAAAAAAAAAAAAAAAAAATGTCCCATTCGGTAAAGTTACCACTTACACAATTTCAGCAATTGATGTAAAGGAAATGTAACCTATTAGATTGTAAGCAGAAGAGGGCAGGGTTCTCATAGCTCATCTCTTGTAATGTTCTGTATTGTTTACACTGAGCATCATTGTAAAGTATAACAAAACACGACAATACTGTACAAATATAAGATTAGCTGATCATACTATTTCATTTAGGGTTTTTAGGTAATATGTTTGTACAAGTGAGAGTATAGGAAATCTTGGTAGAAACATTTTCTACAAAGGAAAGCAGTGTCATTACAAAGAGGAGCAGAGAATGAACATGATGCATGTAACCTAATCCCATGCCTAATCACACACTATTGGTAGACTTCTGTGCTACCCACTTCTTTTCATAGTCTGCAGTGTCTTGCTGCAGCAGCCTCCCCTTCTTTCTCCGAGGGAAACGTATTGTTGCCTATAAGATGTTAGCCATTAGCGGCTTCTTAAAGCAATGTGAAAAACTTTATTAGTGATAAAATGAGCTTTGATCACCAGCTCAAACCCTTACTACAGGCGGCCATACAGGAATCCAAATTTGGTTGGTTCAGCAGGAAATGGTCGAGTTTTGATCTATCTATGGGCAGGCTGGTTGGGCTGAAGTTGATCTATCGATTTCCTTTAGTACAACCAGCCTATCAGGGTTTTTTTTGCCCAATCACTGCAGGTGGCTAGAGCTGCCAACAGTGATCATTGTATTCTGCCGGTGGGGAAGGTTCCCCTCTGGTAGAACACAATAGCGTTGTGGCTGACTATGCTGATGGGGGAATCAAACCAGTTTCTTACCTTCAACCTTTAAAATATCATAATATGATGCAAAATGCAAACATAATAAAATACAGTTTGAGCAGTTTTAAAGGCCTAGATTCTAAAACCACAATATGAATAGTAATGCAGTTGAGAACACACTGAAAAGCATCAAATCAGCTTGAAACAAAAAGCATGCTATGGCAACCTGATAGGGCACGCTGAGGTTATGGGACGCGCAAGTAGTCAGTCATGCAAAGAAGCAGAAAATACCTGTACCGAGCCACCATGTCTGTCTGCTGCTAGGTGAGCTCTTAGGTGGTGGGGGTTGGCCTGCTGGGAGTCCCAAGCTGCCCTGTGGTCTGCCGACTGCCCATTATATAATGCATAAAACATGCATGGAAGAGGAAGGAGAAAAACCCAAAACATATTAAACACCTCATGCGTCATCACAACATGTGAAATTAAATAAAGACAGCAAGCAAATTATACCACAGTATGTGAACTTACAACTACAGCGCACACTACAATTTAAAGCAAGATTTGCATGCAAACTAGGTTCTAATAAAGCAAAAACAAAAGCAAAAGTTTATTAGAATCCAGTGATGTTAAGCTGAAATTACTGCTTAGGAAGTGCCACAAGTGCAGATCTAAAATGCAGCAATCTATAGAAAAAGCTTGTGCTTTATTGAGCTACAGTGACAACTAGAACTAGTGTGTTAGACAAATACACGCATACATCAATGCTTTACATATAGATACGTATGTGTGCATGACAAAGTATATAAATATATGACAGCATATACACATCATAATGTGCAATAAAAGCATATATTTATACATACATTAGATTCTAAATAGAAACCCCAGGGAAAAAAAAATACATCATTGTCTTTTAACCATATATTCATATACTTCAAATATTGTTTTGGAAAGGGTTTTTTCGGGTTTTTAGGATCTATAACCATGAGAGAAAAGTAAAATATGTGAGGAAAAAAAACAAAAGACAAAGTTAAGCATATGTTTACAACATCTTTGTTCGCACATCTGAACATAGTCCCTTATCCCGAGATCCATTCAGTCTCCAGCACTGGATGGTCTGTGGCATCTCACAGCTTAGTACTGACTTATCTTGTACAATATGTTGGATCTCTAGCACTGTGCATAGTCTGTGTTATCTCATGATCTAGTATTACCTTATGTAATATCGTCAGTCCCTAGCACTGTATGGTTTGTGGTATCTCACAGTCTAGTAATACCTTAAGCCGGCCATAGACGGCTCGAATCATCGATCAATCAACTTAGGTACAATCAGCTTGCCAGATTTTACATGCGATTATTGCTAGCGACTGTTAGAACCTCTAGCAATAATGACTGTGTTCTCCAGCGGGGGCAGGGGCCAGCTCAACCCATGCCTCCAACACTGCCCTTGAATGCAAGGCTCCAGGGGGGGAGGGCTTGGGGAGTCTGTGTTGATGGGTGATTTGAGCGAATTTCTTTCCTGCAACCTGCCATCTATGGCCTGCCTTATTTTGTGAGCTATATTCAGCCTCTAGCACTATCAGTCTGTGTAGACTTATAATTAAGTACTGACTTATCTTGACCAATATTATTTGCTCTGTGTCTCTCACAATCTAGTGTTACCTTACCTTATGCAATATCTTCAAGTCTCTAGCACTGTGGATGGTCAGCGGTGTTTCACAGGCTAGTACTACCTTATCCCATGTTACTCCTTCAAGTGGTTGTAAAGGCTTCAGGGTTACCACCTTAATGCATTCTATAATTTAAAAAAAAAAAAAAATCCTTTTATGTGCATCCCCCCCCTTGCCAAGATACTTACCTGAGCGCTCTCTCTTCAGTGGCTTCAGGCTGTTGTTGCCAATCAAATTCAGAGACAGGGGATGGGGGGAAGCGGGGGCACGCACACGCACACACACACAGTGCAGCTCAGGATTGAGTTCGCACAAGTGCCAACATAGGAAGAGGAGTCATCCAGACAACCGAAGGGGATCCCCAGAAAAGGAGGATTGAGGTCGCTCTGTGCAAAACCATTGCACAGAGCATGTAAGTATAACACTTGTTTTTTGTATTTTTTTAAAGAACCTTTACAATCACTTTGAGTCTATCGTTGTGGGCGGTTTATGTTACCTCTCAAGTTGCTACTACCTTATTCTGTATGATCCATTCAGCATCTAGCGCTGAGAATGGCTTGTGCTTCTTTAGGCTGGTATTGCATCACCCTAGGTTCACATCTAAGAGTTTTCCGCAGCGTTTTGCAGAAACACGCTACAGTCCATTTAACATGATTTCCAGTGCCTTTTTTTGGAAAGGGTCATAGACTTTTTTGAATGCAAAAAAAGTTGAGTTTTTGGTTCTATAGACTTCAATGGAAACTCTGCAGAAAAGCATGTAGTGTGTTTTGCTGTGTTTTTGTTGAGTTTTGCTTTTGAAATCTGCCTAGCAACAGGAAAAAAAAATAAAGAAACCTACATCAAAAACGCGGCAAAAACGTGTCAAAACAGCAGGTGCAAAAATGCAAAACACAATGCAGAAACGCAAAATGCATAGGTGTGAACCTAGCCTTATGCTGTGTTATACATTCTACCTCTAGCACTATGGATGGTTTAGGTTCTGCACTATCTTGTGTGATAAATTAAAAGTCTTATGTTGTGGAGAGCTTGTGATGTTTCACATGCTGGTACAATACAAGTGATCCTCTATTAGTTACTATACAATAAGTGTGGATCTCATTGTCTGTAGCACATGACCAGTGTCTGATTCATCACACCGTTTGCTATGCACTGATATAGGCACAGGTTAGTTTGTCTAATTAATATGTAGAAAATGTTGATGAAAAAGGATGCAATTATTTTAATATCATCCTGTGCAGCTCAGCCACACCGACTGTTCTTTAAGGAAACTTCAATTCAAGAGGCTCATGATATAATGGTTTCCATATAGCTCTAATGTTCATTAATTTTCAAATAAAGCAATTTACATTCTTCTGCCTTAGACCAATTTGGTATATACCAAAATCATTGTAACCTGTGCATGCTTTAACCTATATTTAGGTTGTGTAATGTGCAAAAGAAAAAACAAATTAAAAAGATATGACAGAATTTAAAATAAAGGTTTAGCACTGCTTCTTACAAACAAAACTGGATGTATGAAATGTTGGCCTTCAGCTGTAAAAGCCATTTTTAGCAAATCAGAGTGTTGCTAATGAAAGGTTACCATACCAACATCTGCTTCTAAAACAGCTGCATGTGGTGTGAGTGAATGGACCACGACCCCTGGTTCACATATCCGCATTCCTGCGGGCCGCGTTTTGCACGGACACGAGAGCCCATTCATTTGAATGGGCTCCCGTACCCCGGGACAGGCAGGGAAGAAGCCCATGCGGTTGCGATTTACAGTGCGGGCGACGTGCCGTTAGAATTAATGGCACCCGCCCACAGGTCCGCATTCTTCTGTGTGGGTGGTACGGCAGCACGGATTTTTGTGCGGACCCGCAGCGACATCACCCACACATATGTGAACCTAGCCTAAGTCAAGTGGCCAGAGAACGAGCAGAAATATTTATTACACTGGCAAATTCACTAAGGCAATTTTGCCATTTCTGAAGAACTCTGTGCAAAAATGGCGCTGTATCACTGTGCAAGCTACATTTTGGTGGGTTTTAGCCCATTGCCATCTACACACAGGCCTCCATTTGATGGCATGGTAAAAAAAAAAAAAAAAAAAAGCACACACTTGTAGTATAACTTTCACACACTATTTAATAATACATAAAAGATATGTTAAAAAATCGTGCAAATAGCACTGATGTGAAGCTGCACTCTACATGGTAGCAGAAGCTAACATTCATTAGTCTTAAAACATTCATTTTGGCATGCTACCATGAATTCGAGAACATCTCTTAAAGCCCCATCAACCTAAAAATACCTTTATTTTGTGTTGTAGTTTGCAAGCTAAATCACATTTTAACTACTAATTCCATTGATCATGCCAACTATAAAAATGAATGATGGGGTCACAGTCTCCTGAGGGATTTGCCATTATGTAAAAAGCTACTGAATCCAGCAGTGAGCATGTGACCTCAGGTAACCTTGAGCTCCAGGCAAATATACAGTACATGAATACCGGATATTCCATATACATCTCATTTTTGCATAAGCACTTCTATATTTATTTTATCAGACTTCTGTAATTCTCTGCACAACAGACTGCATACTGACTGGTTAGCAGTGTGAACCAGGCAAGGCTCTATTTGCTCTGTTCACAGTTATTAACCTAATGAAGAGCTCATGCCTATGCTTTTCACATTAGCAAGCTTTTTGCTGTCCAGTCACAAGATGGCTGGATCCTGGAGGAGATTCTATTATAAAACCGTATTTTTTGTCTGCATAAAGGTTGAGGACTCGGCTGTTTTGTCTGGCAGGGATGCCTAGAGCACAAGGCTGGACAAGAATTACAAGTACTTTGACAAGTAAAACAATCCACATATATGTGTTTCAGCTGTGGATTTAGCCATTTGCCTGATATTCAATTTTAAGGCCTCGGGGGAAAAGAGTGAAAACTGCAAGAAACTATCAACACACCAGTCTCTAAGAGATAGAAGAGGCTGAATGGTGATTCAACACTCATTAACAAACCTATTCTGAATAACTTTAGAATGAATTTCTCTTTTTAAGGCTAGAAGGACAGGCAATTTAAGCACTGAATGGCTTCTCAGTTAAAATGTGTTATCTGTGCTTAAATTGACCAGTATATTGTCACTTCTCCAATGTTATGGTCCAACAAATTTAAAAAAATAAAATGGTTTACTTGCAATATGTTTTGTAAGAAAACGAAGCAAAACTGTGAGAGTGATAAAAGGCAACTTTATCAAACAGTTAATTAGGCACCATCCCTGGACTCAGGAAGAACAGAGAAATTATGTATCGTATTCACTGCTAAGTCGAAAACACAAATTAATGAGAAGCAGATGGTCACAGAAGCCCATTGGCTTCTTTTTTAATGACACTAGTAAGTTTCTATGGGCAACTGCTGTAATTTTACTTAAGCTTTCTTGACTCCAGCATATGTATATCAGCTGCAGGGGTTCCAAGTTTGTCAGAGACTAAAGTGACAACACTTATTTGTGGCCTAGCTTGGTATGTGTGGGAGTCTTGATATTACAGGAAGACATGTTGAGTTTTCCTTCTATATTTAACTGCCCCTTAATCCAGATGCTGACAGTTGCTGTTTTACTGCACATAAATATTAAAAGGTAAACACTTTTTTTTTTTTTTACAAAACTGAGCACTGACAGAACTAAAAATAAATAAAAATACTACATATTAGAAACACCTTGTGTTACCTCTACAAGTGCAGATATCAATAGTATTATTTGTATTATTTTTTTGAATTACAAAAATAGATTAGTAAGAACATGTTTGTTGATATTAAATGCAAATAAAAGGTTACTATTGCGAGGACTGCAGCTGACAAGGTCACACTTACCTGATTTTTGGCTTGCTGCATCTTATCTCGGTGTTGATGTGCTTCTCTGTTTGATGAAAGAGCTGGATCTGCATGAATGGAGCCAACTGGTGTGGGCTGTTGTGAGGGAAAAGAATATGTTTTAACATACAAGATAGAGATGCAGTACAGCAAAAAGTATTTAATACATCTGCCACTCCTCAATGTTTCCCATGTCTACATCTCTACAGATCTGAGCAACCTACGTATGCTGAAATGAGCTGCAGGACAGAACAATGCAATGTATTCACCACAGAGTAACACATTCTGACATTCTACTGGACTTTAAGGCATTTCTTTGGGCTCAAACATACAAATAACAAATTGCGTTACTACACATGGACATCCAAAGCTGACGTGAAGGTGTCAAGTATCTAATGTCAGATTATGGTACTAGAAAAATTAAACTTTGCACAGACAAGCATTTTAATCAACTGATCAGTATTTTCTGAGGCGGCATTCTGGCCGCATACCTTGTACTCTGACTGATTATATATATATATTTTTTTATCTATTGTATTATTCTATATTTTATCCTTTAAAAAAAATTAAAAAAATTGGTCACTGGCAATACCACACACACGGTGAACTAACAAGATATAAATCACAAACCAGCCCACAACACCCTATAAAAGTCACATAGCATCTTTCCGCATGTTTGCGTTGAGATAAATGGAAGAGGGAAATAGAAAAAAATTGAAAAAACACACACATTGCACCTGGAGTGTAACTAAAAAATTTAAAAATAAACGGGGGGGGGGGGGGCAAAATCATCCGCTGAAGAGGGTTCCTCTTGACCAAACATTAAACTTATTCCTTCTGCCCCTATGGCCAGGTTGTATGTATAGTGATAGAGAGGAAGATTAGCATTATTAAGACATTTCCAGAAAGCAAGAAAGGGGGATGTCGGTTTCTTCCAATGTATGGCAACTGATGTTTAAGCATTAAAAAGGGACATTCCTAGAAATGTTCTCTCTGCTACAATAGGGGCCAGGTCGTTCACCAAATCCAAAAGGCACACCATCGGCTCCAGTGGGAGGTGAGTCTGAGGCACATTATTATTATTATACAGGACTTATATAGCGCCGACAGTTTGCTCAGTGCTTTACATTATGGAGGGAGACAGTACAGTAACAATACAGTTCAATACAAGAGGGCCCTGCTCCTTGGAGCTTACACCATATATTACACCCACCACTCCAGACAAAAGCCAAGAGAAAGACGGACAAGTCCAGAAGACATGAAAAAAACTCATGATCAGCATACAGAAGCCAAAACAGGTATTCGCTTATGCAACATATGCAGAGTTAATTAGGCTCTGTGCAGAAGCTTGCATTGAATGAGCCTATCTCGAGCTGAGACCAGGTGTTTAAAGTGTACATCCCAGAAATCTGACCAGTTTCCATCGTCTAATTCAGGTATACCCCTCCGCCATTTTTCCCCAGAGACTGGAGAGGTCAGAGAGGCTAGCAAAAACATATTGGTAGAGAGACAAAGCTGGTTTCAACAGCTGGTCTAAACGTACTAGGGTTTCTAAAAGGGACCAACCTAAAAGATACATGTCGATGCAAGAACTGACTATGAAAGGCATGAGAAAGTTGCATATACAGAAACTGGTAATAACTCAGGATACTGAACTGGTGCCAAAAGCTATCAAAACAAGAGCAATTCCCCATTAACCACTACATGTGCTGACTGCACTATATTTGACAGCAGCATGGTTCCTGACCATGTGATCACTAGGATGTTATAATGATCACATGGCAAGGTAACAAGTCTAACTTTTTTTTTTTTTTTTTTTTTAAATTAGAAGCGATTCAAAGTAAAAACAGGATCTTTTTCTAGTCTCTGGAAAAAAATCCTAATTTTTTTGTTTATTGGAGGACACAGTTACTGCTTTAGATCATCATCTACTAGCAGTGCTTCAAAGGGGGAAGGCAAACTTAGGACAAAAATAGACTAACCATCTAAAAAGAAAAACGCAGGCTTGTCAAACTGCTGCCTGCAGAAATTTACAGCCAAAATTGGCATCAGCTGAAGATTCCACATCAGTCTTGTAAAATTTGGTGAACGCATGAATAGATGACCAAATGGCAGCCTTACAAACCCAAAAATCGATGATTGATGTTAAAAACTCATGATGTACTTACCAATCTTTCAGAGTGGTTTGCAGTGCTTGAAAGTATGCGCTAGGACAATACTTTGCCAGATCACGCATTAGACAGTTGCAGTAAACAGTTCAACACCCTTATGTGGGCCCTCTCCAGCAAAAACCAGGGAGTCTGACTTATACACCATAATCACCCTGACTGCATTCAAATAAAGTAAAGCAATCTCCTTAGTGTGGACCCACTCAGGACAAAGCAATGGAAGCACAATTTCTTCATTCAGGTGGAAAGCTGGTACTATCTTTGACAGAAAAGGGAATCACGGACACAACCTTATCCTTATGGATGGCCAAAAATGGAGGCTTGCAAGACAATACAACCAGTTTGTAGACGCTATGCACCAACGTAACGGATTCTAGGAACACCATTTTCTGAGATAACATTTGCAGTGGGATCTCCCTAACATCCTTGAAAAGCGTTTTTTTGAACACCAAACACATGTGTGTCCACTTGAATAAAGGTGTGAACTGGTAGTAAAGATGCCAGAAGGCACAGAAATAAGGCTGTCAACACTGACAGCTAACCTTTACCTGTGCCTAAGGCCAACTACTGCTCCTCCCTGTGCTGGATGAAAGCTAAGAAACAGGAATTTATGGCTTCCTGAAAGATAATGGTGTGTCAGCCACTGCAGCGGGAGGATCCAAAAATGATAGGTATATTCCTGATCAACTTAATTGCTGACACCAATTCCTTCCTGGAGGCAAAGTTGATGCTGATGCTTTGTCGATCTCCAAGGGGATGGAGACCATCTTACAGCAAAGCTATGTCCACAGTCCCAGTCGTTTGCCCAAGACATTGGCTGGAAATCACCATCCAGACCCGAGGTGCTACTGGCATCTAAGTGGAACAATGTGATCTACTATTCAGCTAGCTTGTCATATGTGTCTCCCTAGAGAAAGAACTCTGCAGGCTGCTCACAAGAACACCGGACAACTGCAGTTGAATCTGCATGCACTCAATGGCTGCAACTGGGGAGGAGGAGGGTTGTCATCCAGGCTTTCAGCAAGTCAGTGACTTGCTTGAAGTAAAATAAAATAAGGTAGGATTTCCAAGAGGACTTTTCTATGCCCTCCTAGACACTAGGCTAATAACGGAGTTGTTCCACAATGTCAAGGGACTTTTGGCCACTAGCAAGGGCCACCACACTGGGCTGTGTTTTGTTTGTTAGCTGTACCTAGTATTCTATTCCTGCAGGTGGGACTATACCCAGTAAATGATGATATATAAGAGAAGCAGTGTCCTCCAATAAACAAAAGAGAAAAGTGCATTTTGTTGCCCTTTTGTATCCAATCATCAGCATACAAGAAAAAGCACAGCACGGTATATCATTACAATAGCTTATACAAGCTTGAAAAGGGTAAACATTTTAAAAGTAGGAAAATTAAAGTTATAGTCCAGATAAAATAGTTATATGGTCATGAAAGTAGACTGCTTAGCTACTATATACATACATACATACATTTGTAGTAAAGTGTATGTAAACACAATCTATTTTCTAGTGTTTGGCATCATGTCATACTGTATATAGTTTTCCTAAGCAAACCGTGTAAATTTTTTATCTGAAGATACAGCTAAAGTAACATCATTTCTTATAAGCAGAAGTGTTGTCCGTCTACCATGTGCAACTCCTTTAGCTATTGTGCTACTTGATAGACCTGATAAGCAGCTGAACGGGGAAACTACAGGAGCACATACGGCAACCTGCAACAAGAAGTGGTTGCTGAAATGTAAGCTCCACAGCCCACAGAGTTGATTGAATTGTGAAACAGCATCAACACACTGATGAGTTAATATACAACTCTGTTGAACTGGGATATTTTTATGCATTGCTATGTTAAAACACAATAACCAAACATCCTTTAATCTGAATCTACCTTAATCCATAGCAACTATATTGATCAGACTTTTCCAATGGTAGGAGAAAAAGTGCTTGTTACATGATTTCTGTACTGTTCAACCTCTCTGTGATCTAATGGGGGGGGGGTGTCTAGAAACTTGGAAAAGTTGGCCTGCATTTCAGCAGGACAAGAAAAATTCTAAAGCAAGGATAAAGACAATTAGGACAAAGAGAAACATTAATGAAAACAAGAGCCTTTTAAAAAGGTAGGCTAGTCTCCTGAGAATGCAGAATGATCATATTCAACTTAAGTCTACTCTTAACTTTGCACCAAAAATCCAACAGCATGAAGAAAACGAATAAAAATAGTATTGTCAACATTTGTCTATAGTTATTGTACTTACTAGTTGCTTCCCAGTCCAGTCATATTCATAGTCAAACATATATCCCTTTCGATCAAACAAATCTGTAAATAGTTTTCTTAAGTAGTCGTAGTCTGGTTTTTCAAAAAAATCTAGCCTTCTTACATAGCGTAGGTATGTGGCCATTTCTTCTGCAATTTAAAAATAAGTGGTAATTGAGCTGATAGTAATGAACGGGTATATGTCTGAACAGTGAAGAGGCTTCCTAATAAAAGCAAGATAAAGGCAATTAAAACAAACATCACATAGCAAGCTGAAATATTTATTCAGCATACTTGTTTAGGGAACTTGGAGGAAGCTGAGAACAATTCAACGTACATTTGAATTAAGAATACACATTTTAAAATAATTTTTTAAACCAGAATTTAGTGTCACTTTAGCCTGCCTAGGACTTGGCACAGGAAGTACTAGAGTCCCACAACATGCAGTCAGTTAAGGAGGTGAAGAACCTTCTAAATGCCATATAAAGGGGTCCAAGAAGAATAACACATTTTGGTAAACCTGATATACCCTTTAGATAAAAACAATCTACATATAAAGGAGAAAGTGATAGTGCTGGTTTTGTTCATTCTATCTGAAAAAGCCCAATAAATTGTACTTTTTACCTGGGAAATTCTCACAAAGTACTTCTATTGGAGTTGCTCGCTTCGTATCTCCAATTTTCTGATACCTTTCTTTTAACGTGTCAGCCTACAAAACGGAAGCAAAAACAATGTTGAGTGTGTGTATACAATTCTTTATACATACACATACATAGGTGTGCGTGTTTGTGTGTGGGGGGGACACTGTATAAAAAGTAAAATATATATTGGATTAGTATTGAGAATCACAGGCATCAAAAATACAGGTGTATACTGCAGACTAACAAAATATGTACAAACCAACAGTGCAATGTGGCAAGTCTAAAAAGACAAAAAAAAAAAACTTTCAGGCCTCATTCAGATCGTACATGCAGAAAAACTGATGGAAAAAAAACACTTGGAAAAAAGGACTTGCAGAAACACACATTTCCATCAGTTTTCAGATGCGTTTCAACAAGTTTTATACATGCTGCAGATTCCTGCAAAGAAAAAATCTGCACATAATACTAGTACTATCATGTGAACAGGGCACATAGAGAACAATTCTTTTTGGGTTTTTTTGTGCCCTTGCAGAACAGGTGCAGAAAAACCCACATCTCTGCACATGGTGTGACCGAGGCCTTAAGAGTCCTGAACTGGCAAGTTTGGTTCAGAAGAAGCAATTTAGAACGTATACAAGTCATTTTATTTTTTTAAACAAGATACAAATTCTTTTGCTGATAGGAGAAGCAAATTCAAGAAAAAGACCATCCATGCTAAAAGACAATGCAACCATGCTGAAGGAGTACATAATGTAAAAGTTCACAGTGCAGGGCTTTAAACTAGTACACAGCAGATCAGGCCTATAGAGGTCAACAACTTGCAAGCATTACAGCTTCCTTTTCCAAATGAAAAATGTTCAGCTAGTAACTCAAAAAAGGCTAAAAGATAAAATCATGGGGAATCCTTGGAAATAGTACTTAAAAGGGTTACTCCTGAGTAAAAAAAATTTACCTTTAGTCCTTGCCAGGGTAGGCTCCCTCGTAGAAAATACATAAACATATGCCCTAATGCTTCTAAGTCATCTCTTCTACTTTGCTCTAAAGTTAACAAAAAGAAATGAAATGACAGTGGTCATATGCACACATATAATTTATATATTATATTAAATAAATATATATTTATATTACACACACACACACACTCACTCACATACAGTGGATATAAAAAGTCTACACAACCCTGTTAAAATGTCAGGTTTCTGTGATGTAAAAAAATGAGACAAAGATAAATCATTTCAGAACTTTTTCCACCTTTAATGTGACCTATAAACTGTACACCTCAGTTGAACAGCAAACTGAAGTCTTTTAGGTGGAGGGAAGTAAAAATAAAAAACTAAAATAATATGGTTGCATAAGTGTGCACACCCTTAAACTAATACTTTGTTGAAGCACCTTTTGATTTTATTCCAGCACTCAGTCTTTTTGGGTATGAGTCTATCAGCATGGCATATCTTGACTTGGCAATATTTGCCCACTCTGCCTTGCAAAAACACTCCAAATCTTTCAGATTGCGAGGGCATCTCCTGTGCACAGCCCTCTTCAGATCACCCCACAGATTTTCCATCGAATTCAGATCTGGGCTCTGGCTGGGCCATTTCAAAACTTAAATAAACTTCTGGTGAAGCCATTCCTTTGTTGATTTGGATGTATGCTTTCGGTCGTTGTCATGCTGAAAGATGAAGTTCCTCTTCATGTTCTGCTTTCTAGCAGAAGTCTGAAGGTTTTGTGCCAGTATTGACTGGTATTAGGAACTGTTCATAATTCCCTCTACCTTGACTAAGGCCCCAGTTCTAGCTGAAAGAAAACAGCCCCAAAGCATGATGCTGCCACCACCATGCTTCACGGTGGGTATGGTGTTCTTTTGGTGATGTGCGGTGTCGTCTTTGCACCAACCATATCTCTCGGAATTATGGCCAAAAAGTTAAACCTTGGTTTCATCAGACCAGAACACATTTTCCCACATGCTTTTGGGAGACTTCAAATATGTTTTTGCAAAATTTAGTCGGGCTTGGATGTTTTTCTTCATAAGAAAAGGCTGACATTTTGCCACTCTACCCCATAGCCCAGACATATGAGGAATACAGGAGATTGTTGTCACATGTACCACACAGCCAGTACTTGCCAGATATTGTTGCAGCTTCTTTAATGTTGCTATAGGCCTCTTGGAAGCCGCCCAGGCCAGTTTTCATCTCATATTTCATCAATTTTGGAGGGACGTCCAGTTCTTGGTAATGTCACTGTTGCGCCATATTTTATCCACTTGATGGTGACTGTTTTCACTGTGCTCCATGGTATATCTAATGCTTTGGAAATTCTTTTCTACCCTTCTCCTGACTGATATCTTTTAACAATGAGATCCCTCCGATGCTTTGAAAGCTCTCTGCAGACCATGGCTTTTGCTGTAGGATGCGACTAAGAAAATGTCAGGAAAGACCTACTAGAACAGCTGAACTTTATTTGGGTTTAATCAGAGGCACTTTAATTGATGGCAGGTGTGTACTGACTCCTATTTGATATGATTTTGAATGTGATTGCTTAATTCTGAACACAGCTACATCCCCTGTTATAAGAGGGTGTGCACCCTTATGCAAATTACATTATTTTAGTTTTTTATGTTTACCCCCCCCCCCCCCCCCCCCCCTAAAAGTTCAGTTTGTTTTTCAACTGAGTTGTGCAGTTTATAGGCCACATTAAAGGTAGAAAAAGTTCTGAAATGATTTATCTTTGTCTCAAGAATAGAAAAACACCTGCTGATCTATCAGAAATGCACTCTGCTTATATTTTCCTCATGTGGGCTGACAACACACAGCATCTCTGTGTTGTATGTGCGTTGTCTGCCCTGCTGACTAACTTCATCTTCAAAGCAAAGGAACTTGACTTGTAGTCCCAAGCGAAGAGCTGGGAAGGCTTTGAGATAGCACAGAAACATAGATAATTATTTTTGCAGTGATAAAAACAGACCTAAAATACTAAATGTTTTTGATTGTATATTAAATACATGAAGTTAAAGCAAATAGGAGAAATTCATTGTTTGGTTTTATGTACACTGTTTTTCATTGACTAATAAGAGAACATGCAAATTTTTAAAACCAATTTAGCATTTTTCTTTTTGCAAGCACTGGTTATATGAGCTAAATGTATATGTATGCAAGAGGATGTGCATAACCCATGTTATAGAACAGAAAATTGATTAAACTAATAAAGTCATGCTAAGGGAAGTGTCCAAAAATATATTTTATAAAAGAGTTTGATTGGCACAGATACAAGTTAATTCTCTTGTCCTGATTTTTACTGATTTGCCTTGAAGAATGAAACTATATTCAGAGGAAGAGATTAGAGCTCTAACATACACTACCGTTGAGTTTCTGTGTTCCAGATTTACCCCACACAGCCTACCATCTCCCTATGTGTGTGACTTTCCATCACTGGCAGCACCTGAGTAGTTAGAACTCAGTTCTATAAATGACAAGCAGGGAGGCCTAGGTTACATTTTCTTAGGCTGATATTACTAAATGTAGCATGCTGTCTATTTCAGGCTGAAGAGAGGCTGCCTATTATAAGCCCCATTGGAATTTCCCAAAAGTCAACAGTGTAATGCAAAATATTTATCCCATTATCAAAGTTTCATCTTAAATGCATTTAGCACTCTGTGGAATAGAAAATGCCCTAATACAGTGGTTCTCAACCTGGGGGTCGAACGACCCTTTCACAGGGGTCGCCTAAGACCATTGGAAAACACATATTTCTGATGTGTAAAGAGCAGCTATTGTGTAGAAAGCAGCTACTCTGTTAAAAGCAGCTACTGTGCTGAAAGCAGCAGTATTGGAGGTACAACGACATTTCATGAATTATAATTACTGGGTAAACAATTTTATGGTTGGGGTCACCACAACATGAGGAACTGTATTAAAGGGTCACAGCATTAGGAAGCTTGAGAACCACTGCTCTAATATAAAAACACGGCATGTGTCAGCCTGAGTCCATTAAGAAACATTACTGTGATACCCCATTATGATTTTTTGTATGTAGAAAATAGTTTCTCAATTAAGATGGTAAACCAAAAAGAAAGACAACTTTGGCATTTGGATACACTGATTTTAGATTGTAAGCTCCATGGAGCAGGGCCCGCCTAACTCTCCTGTATTGAACTGTATTGTTGCTGTATTGCCTCCCTTTATTTGTAAAGTGCTGAGCAAACTGTTGGCGCTATATAAATCCTGTATAATAATATAATAATAATAATTCTATGAATTCTTGCAACTAAACTCATTAAACAAACATTTAAGAGCTAAATATTTCTCCACATAACAAACATAAGCTTAAGTGTTCCTTCAGAGAAGGCTGAGTCCTCCGATAGTATCGCTGGCATGAACGCTTAGCATTCTTTAGTGGGTGAGAATACAATTGCTTTTCTGTACAAGTGCAAAACTGTTGAATATCAATCAAAGGAAGAAACTCTTTGAGCCATTTATATCTCTGAACTGTGAGTTTCCTTTATTTGAATTCTAGTGTGCAAGATTGAGATTTTTGTTACACTAACCCTAAGTAACCACCAGAGTTATCCCAACTTCCCCTGCACCCAGACCTTCCCCATAGACAGAGCATTTCCTTAGAACCAGAGTGAGAAATCCTCTGTCTGCCAGCAGATGGCAGCATCAAACTACTGTATGAACCATATATTCCATGGAAAGTGAATGACTGGAAGGACCTCCACAACATTTCATTTCTGAGACTATATATACGAGATGTTATATGTTTACATTCTACATTAGGAAAAATTGCGCAAATACGAAAAAAGGAGAAATGGAAGAGTTTCATTGTAACTCACAGGAAAATCCATTGCCAAGATTGAGACGAAACCATAGAAGAGAGGAAATATGTAGTCCAGACAGATCAATTTTAGTTTTCCTGCTCTTAAATTCAAGATCTACTTAAGTAGCACAGATTTCTTTCAAGTCTAGACTAAGGTTTCTTCAATTCAATTTCAATACTAGCTTGAGTACTGGTGCTTCAAGGAACTCTGCCAAATGCACAGAACATCTTGAGGCATTATGGGAATTCATGTATCTGCTGCTCAGGCAGAAATCGCCATGCCATGAAATATGAACAAAGCATATCCCTCTATAGTGTGTACATGTCTCTAACCAGAGCACTAAGTGTCATTTCTGTCTGCTGCTTCCTTCCTTTGTTATCAGCATGAATCACTTCTAACAAGTTTTTCTGACACCAAGAGAAAAATGGTGACAGGGGAGGGATGTCCAGCTGATAACCCGTCTCAGCTCTGTTCCTAAGAGCTGTGTGGAGGGGGGGTGTCCCTTCCTTCCAATCAGCTCTCAGAGTTCTCTCCACTAAGCTCTGCAGAGTGTAAGCTCCCAACCCCACTGATTTCCAGAAGCTCAAAAAAGCTGTACAAACTCTGCACTTTGGATGTAGAGAAGAGGACCTGCAGATGAACAGGTACAACTTATGTAGGAGGATTTGTGTGTCACATGAAGCCAGTCACTTCATTGGGTATTTGTAAGGGTTTACAACCACTTTAAAGCAAGTATTTCCCAAGCAGAATACAATTGTATTTAGAATGTAGTACAGGCACGCCAAAGTGCATGCTCACACTTTTGTCTCGCCTCTTCAGCTCCTCAAACCTGCTGTACTCCAACATGCCAATCTGGCTTGCAGGCTTCCTCAACTCTCCAAGGGTTGTTCCAGTGATGAGCAGCCTCAGGGTGCTGGAAGATGGGGGAAGCCCAGCTTTGGACTAATTTACACTAGTTTACCAAAAAATGATATGCCTTTAAATCACACTTGGCAAAATAGAGAGGGCTGTCATAATAGAGCCCTTCTGATGTTCATTTGAGCCAGTTGATAAATTAACCCAAAAATGACAGCCCACAAAGCCTTGTACCCATTTACAGAATGCTGCAACATGCATGTGCAAACTGAGCTATGAGCACAGACATACAGTGAAAGGCATGAACTGAAGATCCCAACTCTGGTCAACAGGTAGGACAGCACAAACATGCGGCCCACAGCTTCATGTACGGGGTGTCTATTACTGAGCAATAGATACACAATTTCAAACAGGATTTGTGCAGCTGTTTAGGAAAAGTATACACAGGCATTTAAAATTGGTACATGTCAGCTTGATTCCAGTTTGCACTTTTACCTGTCCAAACAAGTCAATGTAAATACATGGTAGATGCATCTCAAATGTCTATGTTCTCTAGTTCTTTAAGGGCCAGTTCACACTACAAAAATGCACTCTGGATTCATTCTTTATAAGTTTTTGCTTCCAGTTCATACCACACGTAATTCCGGTGCAGTTTGCCATGTTTCAGTATGGTTCAGAATAAAATGCAGCATGTTCTACTTTTTTTTCTGCACCGGAAACTGACTGCACTAGTGTGAACAAGGGCCATTGGAATATATGGAAAACACTGTGCATGCATTTTGGATGCAGGAAAAAAGTGCACTAAACTGCATCTAGTGTGAATTAGCCCTTAAGAAAGCTGTTGTGCCTTTTCAAGAAATTTTGCTCCAACATTGGAACATGGGTCTTAAAAATGTCCCTTCAAAAGAGCAAGCTGACTTTTATGCTGCTTCTCCTCCTGCATATACTTGACTTCCCATCACTCCCCTGCTGCTCTGTTCTGTCATCTTAAGCAAAGAATTATGCCCAATAATTCCAGATATTGGGAACTTGTGACTCACTCCTTCACTTCACATGATGCAGCACTGCAAGAACAGCCACTTGCCAGGCACTAGCAACATGGAGATAGATTTCTTACCTTTATGTAAATTTTGACCAGACCAGCAGGGGAAGCAAAGGGAATGTGTATGACATTTAGGTGAACCTGTTGCCTTGCCCTCTCTAAGCAAAGGATGAGTCAACTTTAAAAATGGAATTTTTGGTTTACCTGTAAAATCCTTGTATATTATAAAATATGTTATATTGTCAACATTAAGTGACTGGACACAGGCAAAAAAAGTAAAAATTATCTTTCCCAACCACTTAGGCATAGCTTCAGTTTTGTAGCAAGCCATGAAACCGTAAAGGAAGAAGGGTGGGATCCCCATGTCCTGTGATGTACTCCAAGAAAAAGATTTTATGGGTAAACCAAAATTCCAATTTTCTTAACCATACAACCCCAGTTCACTGGGCATCTTCATATCCATTACGAGGGATGTCCCAAAACACGGAATATGAGGGGAGGACAAGGCTGGGGCTAGAACCTTGGTTGATACTTTGGGAGCACAGGATAGGCCTCGACTACTGCAACTCCCTCCTCACTGGCCTGCCTCGCCGCTGGCTATCCCCGCTTCAGTCCATCCTGAATACGGCTGCCAGACTCATTCACCTTTCCAACCGCTCTGTCTCCGCCACCCCCCTCTGCCAATCCCTCCACTGGCTTCCGATTGCGCAACGGATCAAATTCAAAAGCCTAACGCTGACGTACAAAGCTGTCCACCATACTGCCCCGAACTACATCACTGACCTAATATCCAAGTACCGCCCAGCACGCACACTCCGCTCCTCACAAGACCTCCTTCTCTCTAGTTCCCTGGTCTCCTCCTCCCATGCCCGCCTCCAGGACTTCTCCAGGGTGTCACCCATCCTCTGGAACTCCCTGCCCCAACCCATCAGATTATCACCTACTCTCCTCTCCTTTAGGCGCACCCTGAAAACCCATCTCTTCAGGGAAGCCTACCCCACCCCCTGCTAACTTGCCGACCTCCTCCACTCTTCCTACCACTCTATCCCCCACAGCTATCTCCTCCTGTGCCACCACCCCCTCCCTCCTAGATTGTAAGCTTGTAAGAGCAGGGCCCTCGATCCCCTCATGTTTTGCATTGTATTGGTATTGTTCTGTCACATGTTCTGTCCCCCTTTGTAATGTACAGCGCTGAGCGAACTATTGGCGCTTTATAAATACTGTATAATAATAATAATATTAATAGGCCCAAAAGGAAAGGCCCCAAATTGAAAGAGGCAGTCTCTAACTCCAAACCTTAGGAACCTTTGGTGAGTTGGGAAAATTAGGATGTGCAGATAAGCATTGTTGATACCCACTGAGGCCAAAAAATGCCCCTGCTGGATGGAGGCCACTACTGATCAGAACGATTCCATTTTGAACTTGTATACGCAAGAGAAACCTGGTGAATCTCTAGATCTAGGATGGGGCAAATATCGTTGCTCAGTTTCAGAGCCATGAAGACGTTTGTGTAGAAACTGTGATACCTTTCGCTCTGTAGGACAATCGCTCATCCACAGATCACACAGATAGGTGATCAAAAGCTCACAAATTAACTATCTTTTTTTTGCAGATTCAAAGAAACATTTGAAAGCATAAAGCACAGAGAAGAAACAGACTGAAATGCCAGATTGTAACCTCAAGCCACTATGTTACTGACTCACTTATTCATAATGTTCCCCTACCAAATGAGTGGAAGTGGGTTCTGACACAATCCCACGGTCACAACCACAGTTTGTATGCCTGCCCCAACCAGTGCAAAAGAGACTTTAAGTAAGTCCCCCAAATGCTTGTCCTAAGTATCCTTAAATACTGGGACCTCATCCACTGGCACCGTGAGAGTCTTTTTAACCACTAGCCTACAGGGCACTTATACCCCCTTCCTGCCCAGGCCAATTTCCAGCTTTCAGAGCTGTCACACTTTGAATAACAATTGCGCGGTCATGCAACACTGTACCCATATTAAATTTTTAGCATTTTTTTGTGACAGATAGAGCTTTATTTTGGTGGTATTTAATCACCTCTGGGTTTTTATTTTTTATTAAACAAACCAAAAACCACTGAAAAGTTTGGGGGGAAAAAAACGGTTCTTACGTTTTTGTTATAAAATTTTGTAAATAAGTGATTTTTCTCCTTCACTGATGTGCGCTAATGAGGCTGCAGTGATGGGCACTGATAGGCTGCACTGATGGACACTAATAGGTGGCACTGATGGGCACTGACAGGCATCACTGATGGCCACTGAAAGGCAGCACTGACTGGCCCTGTTAGGCAGCACTGACTGGCACGGATAGGTGGCACTAATAGGTGACACTGAAAGGCAGCTCAGATGAGCACTGATATGTGGCATTGATGTGGCAGTGATGGGGACTGAAATGTGGCACTGATGAGCACTGGCAGGTGGCACTGATGGACACTGACAGGTGGCACTGCTGGGGCTACACAGATCATCAGGGCACACTGATAATCAGTACTCTGATGATCTAAAAATATAAGTAGTGCAAAGAAAGCACAAGCATGATCGCCAACTAAAACACTAGCAAAAAGCTGAAGCTACACCTAGCTGGGAGGGATTATGCCTGGATGAGGATTTTCTTAATTTTTTTGCAAGTGTTTAGTCATCGTAAGGTGGCAGCATAACCCTATCATAATGCATATGACAATGCCCTGTGTCCTGGGATGTGCGATAAAAAAAGCATTTTTTTTTTTTGCTTTTACATAGTTCTCTTCCATGTGTTCGTTATTGTATTTAGACTTCTAGAATAGCGAAGAAACCCTGTATTTCATCTGTCTTTTAGCTTAGCAACTGTATAAACAAAGCTGGCCATACACTGAAGAAAATCTGCCGATACCCTCATCCAAACTAAACAGCATGGATAGAGGAACCTACCCAGCAACTATATTCTGACAACCGTGAGCGCTGTAGATGTAGGGCTAAAATCTTTGTCAGTTCTGTCTTCATTGCATTCATTTGTGACTGCTGAGGATTTTCTATTGCCTCCCCTCTTACTGACAGGTGAAAACACACAGACAGCATTTAGAACACCTTTTTCAGTAAAGTGAAGGTAAGGCTAGAATCTCTGTCACCATTTTTTTTTGTTGGTGTACAGATTTCTTCTTACTTCATAGTGGCAGTATTGTCATGGGACAAATGAGATGAAATCTTCCCAACAAGGCAATAGACAGTGATATCAATGTATATAACATCATCCCCTCCATAAAACTGGAGGCAGAGAGTCGAAGTAAAACCTACTATCCCCAACCTCATTGTTTAATCATAAGTATAATCTCTGCTTCAGAAATACACATCAACTGGTTAGCAGTATGTCCAGACTCAGTTAAGTAGCTCCCAGAGTCCTCTGGCAAATATACAGAACTTTGTATGTCCCACTTTCAATATAAATATTGAATGATCACTTAGTGCTGAAAATGCTGCTCAACACTGCACAGTATTCCCTTTATATAACAACAAAAGACGGGTTGTCTTCTGTTTGCATAGCAAAACTAAATTTAATGCAGCAGTGTACTTGCACTTGCAGAGTAAAAAATTATCAGAATGTTGGACTTCTGTTCCAGAAAATCTTTACAAATAAGAAGCCAGAGCAAACTCTTTCTCATAAAGCCATTCATGTAAACAGCTCTTCAAATGGTGTAGATTCAATTAAAGCCAAGCCCATCTTTGTGGACTTTCTGTATCTCGTAATGGGAACCAACATGATCCTCAGTGCTGTTCAAACAATGCACAAACAAGAGTAAAGGACTTCTTGACCACTACTAAAGATGGATGAAGTATACTTGAGCACATGGAAGCTGGAGGTAAACTTCATTCTGTAACATTGCCATACTCCAAGGAAGGGCTCTGCATGAATCACAGAGGCTTGTGATAGACTAACATCTTTTATAATTGACAGCCTAAATAAAATGTCCATTCAGTTATGAATACTATAGGTTCCTGGTTGCCAGTGTCTGTTCAATGACTGCTGCAGGTATTCCACACTTCAAATTGTGTAACTATCTGCTCCCCTAGCTGCACACACAATAGGTAGTCCCACAGCTTTATACGTCACCAAAGAACGCGCAAGGTGGTGACAACATCTACTGCATGCAGCAGGGATCTGACCCACTAGGAAAGGTTAAATCCCGCAGCAGCTGGGGAGCAAGACACAGGCAGCTGGAAAGGTAAAGTACAGATGGACTTGTACAGGATGGCCTTCTGTTATAAGCGTCCCTGTTGCTAGGAAAAATAAATACATTTTATTTAACCCAAACAATGAATTTCTCTTACTTGCATTCTTTCAGTCTGTTATACACCACTGAGCGGGTTTTGTTATATCCGCTCAGGAAGGAAAAAAAAAAATCTAACACTTATTAGGAAGCGTGTTAGGACAACAGAACACCTGCACCTATGTTTCAGAGAACAGAAAAGGAGGTTTTCTGTAGTCCTAACACTTCCTGTGACAATGTTGCTTCTCCCTAGAGGCAGAAAAAGATTAAGTGATGTTACCCTAGGGCAGGAAGTGCATTACTGACAGGATCAGCAGAAGCCGAAAATCTGAGGAAAAGAGAACTACTGCAGCCACCACATCTAAGGACTGATATGTTGCTAAAAGTAACATTTTATTCTTGGAATAGCAAAATCTTTTTTATCTTGAAGAGTCAAGGCCACTGCTGGCATCCAACATTTTAAGTCCCCTTTTACATGGGTGGAGCCAATCAGGTCTGCCTGATCGTTTTTCAGGTGGACCTGATCGGAAGGTCCATGCATCCCTAAGGACAGGCAGCTGTCACCTTCCTACCTCCGAGTCTGATCCGGTCTGCTTAAAAAAACAAAACAAAAACAAAAAACCATAAGGGGATCCATCCTCTTGCTATTAGGTGGATCGATTGGAGGGTAGTCAGACAGGCACAGTCAGTTTACTTCCAGCCACCCATAGATCTGTGAGCTGATCCCCTGCTGATCGAAACAGATTCTGCAAAGAACCCACCCTGTGTGAAAAAGGCCTAAGGAATGTCAGATGCTATGTATCCCACTGCTCAGGACAGTTCCACTTGCCAGCTGCTATGTCACTAATGGAGACAGTAGAGCAGGGCACATGGTGTCCACCAGACACAGAATTGGCAGATACAAGCAGCAGCCAAGAAAGCAAAGGTTGCAGTTGGTGCCCATAGGACAGGTATTCTTTTTCTTTACAGGCTGCTTCTATTTTCCTAGCAAAATTGTTGGTTTAAACTATCAATAATAAAAAGATAAAGTCAAAATCTTTTCAAGATGCAGAACATGCATTAGACAATGGGAACCAAGCCAAAGCTTTAGAATCCTACACAAATGATATTATTAGCAAAAGCAAGATTATGGCACATCAGTGATTAGTGGTCACACACCTTTTCCTAAATGTGTATTAATACTCATGTATCTAGCTGTTCCTGTAAGGCTCTTGTGTTCTCTGTAAGGTATGTGCTTCTTTGTTTCTGGGTCTATGTATTCTTTTGCCAAGCCAAAATCTATAATGTGAATTATTTGCTGGTTCTTGTTTCCTGGTCGACCTATCAAAAAATTTTCAGGCTTTACGTCTCTATATATCAGGTTTTTCGAATGAACGTATTCCATGCGGGAAATCTGTGGAAAAATGGAAAAGAGGAAAAAAAAAACAAAATTAACATTGAAGTCATGAAAAAAATATTTCGGTGTTTCAATATTCAACAGCAAGAAAGTTTATTGTGAACAGGTTTTAGAGCAGCACATCATCATCAGGATTGATCAGTAACCAAAGGCAAAGAAAAGGTCTATGGTGCCCAATACATTCTCTTTCTTGGTTATATTCAGTTATATTTCTCTCTATTTTCACTTCAATGTGTCCCTTGACAATTCATAAAATTTGGCTGGTAGTCATGAATCTGTTCATAAATGAAGCTTCAAAAGCTGCAGAATAAATTCAACACAGAAAAGTTTGGTTTTACTCGCTAATGGTGAAAATCTGAAAGGCAGTGCATTCTAGAAAGTTTCTTTATTAACCACTACAAGACCAGACTGCTTTACCTTTTTCATGCCCAGGCCATTTTTCTGCTTTTAGCACTGAATGACAATTATGACAACTGAGAAATGTGTTTCCTTAGTTCTGGTTATAAAATTCAGCACATAAATAATCTCTCTTCATAAATTTAGGCCAAATGTATTCCGCTACATTTCTTTGGTAACAATAACCCAAATTTGTGTATATTATTTAGTCTGTAGGAAAGTTATAGCGTCTACAACTGGTACATATATTTGAAAACTGATCAATTCTGATGTACTGACAACCTCATTTCTTAAGGCCCTAAATTGCCAGGACAGTACAAATACCCCTAAAATGACCCCTTTTTTGGAAAGTAGACAGTCTGAGGTGTTTGGGAGAGTTTTCAAGAGGCATGGTGAGTTTTTTTGAATTTGTAATTTTTTTTGTTTGGAAAATAAAGAATCAAAAAATTTTTTTTCCCCACAAAGTTGTTATTTCTCACACACAGCATAGGTCTACAAACTATGGTATATACAGTGGCAAGAAAAAGTATGCAAACCCCTTGGAATTACCAGGCTTTCTGTAGTAATTTGCATTAAAATATGATCTGATCCTCACCTAAGTCACAACAACAAACACAGACAAACACAATGTGCTTAAAGCAGAATTAGGCTCCATGTACACGAGCCTACCCTGACCGCTGGTCGTGGGAAAACGCAAATCGCTGCAAAACCGCGGTTACTGCGTTTTTGCCACGCTTTGCGTTTTCCCACGGTCAGCGGTCAAAACTTTCCTATTCTAAACACGAATCTTCCGCGTTCAGGAGAGGGAGGTTTAACCTCACCAAAACGGGGCTGCTTCTAAACTCTGCTAAAAGCCTATGTGTACATGGACACATAGGCTTTTATGGAGTTAAGTTTAGGAGCTTTGGCAAAAAAATGTCAAAAGCTCCTAAACTCGAGTTTAGGAGCTGCTTGTGTACATTGAAGCCTTATATTCACCTTACATCTCGCAATGCAACATCCCAGGGCTCCCACCCCAGCCTCTAGCCATCTTCGGGCTTTCATTGGCCGGACAGGGGTGGCGATGACATCACTCCTGCGCATGCACGGAGTGCAGACAGCTTCAAAGGGGAGTTTTAAATATTTCTCTTCACAAGACTGCTTTGTAGGATGTCTGGTATGAACAGCTCGCAAAATCATTCCACAGAATTTTTATGGGTTAAGGTCCGGGCTCTGAATGGGTCACTCCAAAAGGTGCATTTGCTTTTTCTGAAGCCAGTCTGTGGTGGATTTTCTTCATTACTTAGGGACATTGCCCTGCTGCATCACCCAACTTCAACTAAGCTTTAGCTGGCAGACAGTTAAGCTGACATTATCCTGTAGGACATTTTGGTAACCTTGGGAGTTCATTTTTCCCTTGCTGGTGTCAAGTGGTCCAGGCCCTGGGGCAGCAAAGCAAGCCCAAACCATGATGTTCCCTCCACAATCATTCACCATTCAGATGATGTTTTGATGTTGATAAGCTGTACCCTTTTTTGCATCACATATAGTGCTGAGCATTCTTTCCGAACAATCCAACTTTTGTTTCATCAGTCCACAAAACACTTTCCCAGTAGTTACTCTTTGGAAACTTCAGGCACACAGCGATGGGTTTTTAATTTTTTTTGGAGAGCAGCAGCTTCCTCCATGTTGTTCTGCCATGGACACCCTACCTGTGCAAAGACGTACGTGTGGTAGGCTCATGTACAGGGATGTTTGCCAGTTCCACTGTCTTCAAGCCTTTAGCTGTTACTTGTGGATTCTTGTTTACCTGATTGAGGATTTTGTGCTGTGCCTTGGGAGTCATCTTGGCTGGGCACCCACTTCCAGGAAGGGTAGCCATGGTACTAAACGGTTTCCATTTATAGAAAAATGTGTCCACTGAGGGATGCCTAAACACTTTGAGATTGATTTGTATCCCTTTCTAGCTTTTTCTAGGTTTTTTTTTTTTTTATGATCACCAGAACAGTGAATTGACAGCAGTAGGCAATCAATTCCCCAGCACTGTCCAAAGACTTATGAACAAATTGTGCAGCGCAAAACTATATGAAACAAGTATAGATGTGTTACCAAACAATCCAATAAATAACCAGTATAGAATGTCCAATAAATGAATGACAGGGACACAAATAATCCACTATGACGTGTCCCAAAAAAACTTGACCGAATATTAGTCCCAGACAATGATGTGATTAAATGGTGACCAAAAAATGATTGTGACTTCTGTGACTTCAGTGTTACTCCTCCACCATTATGCACTCACCAGAAGTAAGTAGCACCCCAGCATTGGATGAAATGACTCTGAAGCATATCTGCCCACTTCCTATCACCAGTCACCGATCCATCCATGGGTGGAATCCCTCCAGCTGGCATCAGCACTCTCTACGTACAATCACTTGGCGTGTAAGACGGGCTCGTCCTCGCCGACCGGTTCTTGACTGGCAGACGCAGTGCGCGCCTCCTTAATCCAGCGTGTTCTTGGGAACCTCACTGACAGCGCGCGACCCCGGCGCAGGGCACTGATAGTGAGAGAGGAGCGTCCCTGTCATTCATATATTGGACATTCTATTCTGGTTATTTACTGCATTTTTTGGTAACACATCTATAATTATTTCATATATTTTAGCGCCATTTGTTCATATGTCTGTATAGTGGGAGCAGAGGGTTTGCCACATTGTGCCAGCTGCTTCCTTTATTATTATTTTCCTTTCGTGCTCACTGTTCACATTTATTACTGTTCAGAGACTGCATTAATGCAGTCTCTCTTTAATACTACATTACAGCATCACTTCTGGTTCCAGTCCTGAAGTCAGGACTGAAACTGGAAGTGACATGGTAACATTGTATGAAAATTACGTAGGTGGTGAGACCGTGATTGGATCGCTACACGTGCTTTACCTGACGCCACTTCATGTCTCATTCACGGATAAGCACTATGTTGATTTTAATTTTGAGAGTGGCTTTTCACTATTTTAATAAAGTTTATTGGTTACCATTGGAGCCATCTTTTTTTTTTTTTTCATATACTGACGGTATGAGTCGGATAGAGAATTATTATGATGAAGATTAATTTCCTGAAAGCTGATATGCAAGTAAAAAAGTGAGTTATACCAATCATGAGAATGGGAGACATAATGGTTTGGTGAGTTTTTTCATAAGGTAGAGGGACTGCACAAGCGGTGCTCTGATGGAGCAAGAGTTTTTTTTTTTTTATAAGGGGAGAAACACTACTTTTCACACACTATTGGCTGTGGACTTATTAGGACGACTCTTTATGCACTCTTCCATATTATTATATCACAGCGCTACTGTAAAATGGATACATTGTGTTTTTAGGTTTTGACTTTTTGGCCAAGGAAAGTGGCAGCAGCATTGTAATATCTGTTTACTACTGTTACTGTGATTACAGTGTACTGATCTGTGGCCCACTGTGTCTTAGGGGCACAGCAATCACAGATCATGTGCTGCATGCCCCCACATGGGTATTGACCTCCCTGAACAGTTCTTGCCCTGCCCAGCCGTATATGTACAGTGGTCGAGTGTGACGCAGTTAAAGGAGGACACCAGTCACAGAAGATGTAGTATTCTGATAACTATAAGCAAATAACACATGTAATCCTAGTACATAGTATATTTTCAGTGTGTTCTTGTTCCCATGTACATGTAGACTAAACTGACTGGCAAAATTGACATGGGCTGGGACAAGACACAAAAAAACTTTCAGGCGTGCTTACAATTACCTTTTATTTACTTGGCAAGCTCCCCTAGCAGAGTTATTATAGCTTATCACCAAGCCTTCAATGACTCCCACTACAGTGTCTAAGCCAATGAAAAGAGAAAGAGCCCAGAGAGCCTCTACTCTCATACACATCACTGGATCGAGATCAGGATCAGGTGAGTGTAGGGGGAAGAGGAGCTGCATACAGAAGGTTTTTCACCTTAATGCACAAAATGCATTAAGGCAAAAAAATTCCAGCCTTTAGAACCACTTTAACATTAACCAAGCTGCCACCAAGAGAGGCACAACTCTGCCATCGCCACCCCCCACTGCAATGATTATATTGCCCTCTTTGCCTAATGGTAGAGCAATAAAAAGTGTAATACTTAACTTGTTTCTGACTCTGACAGACTCCCTCTCTCTGTGCAACAGGTGACTCGATGCCTACTCTCTCAGGCATTCCTGGATGTGGTGGCCCTCTCACCTGTGCACATACAATCCAGGACTGAAAGTCCTGCACTGCATGCGATGTTTCCGAGAGACCACCCACAGTCCAAAGCATCAGGGAGAATAGGAAAGACTTGAAGCAAGAAATACAGTAAGTAATACAGCCTCTTCCCTTATGTTTAGAGTTAACAAACATTAAAACCTTTAATGAGACACATTCAGAAATCCATATCTACTTACCAGCTGTATGGCTATCATGAGCACAGTTTTTAAGGAAAATGTTCTGTCACACAAGTCGAACAAGTCTTCCAAACTTGGCCCCAACAATTCTAGCACCATGGCATTGTATTTACCGCATGGGCCAAAGTAATAAACCTGAGGTACACCATCTAAAATAGAAACAAAGGAGAGAAAAAAAAATTAACTCCTGTAGTGATAAAATACATCCCACTAGGTAGTTACAAAAGGTCAAATGCCAAATGACAGTATGCATCAGCTCTCAAAGAGCACATCTACTGCACCATAATAAAGATTTTTTTAAGGCAACTAACAGAGTTCCAGAAGACTCAAATGATGCAAGTGCATCAACACAGGACAATTCCTAAATGCCCCAAAATACAGCATGATAAAATTGCCTGCCACAAAATGACTCACATTCAACAATCATCGCATATAATGAGTTTCAATAAAATGAAACCTATTGCAGGAAAAATAGTTAAAAAACCCAAACATTATACACCAATCAGCCATAACATTATGACCACTGACAGGTTAGATGAATAACATTGATTATCTCGTTATAATGACATCTGAAAGTCGGTGGGATATATAAGGCAGCAAGTAAATATGTTGTGCATGGGGTGTAAAGGGGTAGTTCCAATTAGGGATACCCTTTTTTGATGAGTGAGTATTGATAGATGCTTGAGATTCTCAGCTGTAGGAAAGGAGAGAAAGCCAATTTCATTTGAAATCCCCACAGCTTTCTCTCCTCTCCTTGCAGGGATGACAGTTCGAGCTAGAGGGCCTTTGATTGGTCATCACCGTTACATGGACGGTGCTGACCAATCAGAAACTGTTAGCCTGCGCAGTCATCCCTGTAAGAAGAGGAGAGAAAGCTGCTTCATAGGTCTGGGGATTTGATATCCGCACGACTTCCTCTCCTCTCCTTGCAGGGAAGACAGTACAGGCTAGATAACGTCTGATTGGTCAGCACCATCCCTGTGATGGTGCTGACCAATCAAAAGTTCTCTAGCCCGAGCTGTCACCCCTTCAAGGAGAAGAGAGAAAGCTGCAGGGATTTCAGATCCTCAGATCTGTGAAGCAGCTTTCTCTCCTCTCCTACAGCGGAGGATGATAAACATCCCGATATGCCCACTCTCCGCTCAGCATGCGATCGGAGCAGGGAGGTTTCGTGCTCCGCTCCTGTGTGAACTCGGGCTATGACAAGCCTGGTTCACACAGAAGCAGTGGGGAAAACGCATGCGATTGGAACAGGAATCGCATTCCTGTTCAAATCGCATGCTATTCTTTGCAGTGTGATTTGCTTCAATGCAAATTGGGCCACAAAGTATCGGTTTCCGGAATTGGAAGCATTTTCACGAGTATAAGTGAAAATATTTAATATCAATACCGGTATTGGTACTAATACTGGTATCAATGCATCCCTAGGTCCAATATTTTATGTCTCAAAACATTTGTGCAAGCGCAAAATTTTTGTAAAAAAATACACTAAAGAGTATAATTTAACACAAATGCAATATATTGTCCATATTTTTTTCTAAAATATAAAAGATGAAGTTGTGCAGAGTAAAGAGATATTAAACACGTCAAGCTTTTTGTGCACACCTGCAAAATGACAACAAGCTATATTTTCCATAGACAACGCTTTATAAGCCCATTGAGGTCAGGTCAGGTAGTGTTAACTGTGAATAATGGCCCTCAAGTATTCCTCTCACTCCAGCATGAGCAGTGACATGCAACTTTTATATCGCAATAACATTTTCACACACAAGTGCCCCTGACAGGTACATTTACATTCATATGCATATCTGGGGACAGGGCATACTCAAGCATTTTTTTACCTTTACTAAAACACGATTTGTGTCACACTGGGGGTAAAAAAGGGGAACACTCAGGGGGTCAGAGAAAGCAATCTGGCAGTAAAACTGGCAGCACGCCTTTTTGAATTTGGAGTAGGACTTGTCAAATTGCCATATCACCAGAAAAGTAGCACAAAAGCTTCACTGAATTCCCCTCATACTGCATTAGCAAAATAAATGTCACTTAGGGTTTAGGTCTATAGCAAGTCAGTATTGGTGTGCATGTCTTTAACAAATATTGATTCATAACACAGAGGCAGAGATGTGAATGATAACACCATATCAGCCTCACCATATTCATTGTTTCTCCAACAGTGGAGTCATGCTTTCTTTTACATAGACATACTGAAGAGAAGAAATTAATGCTTCCACCAAGTATTCAAAGCAAACTTGCAGCGTGTAGGAAAGTTTTATTGTAAGTTGTCTAAACAGTCAGATTTTCTGTTTTATATGAATTCGGTCTAGTCCAACCAAGGCATATTTAAGTGTCAGGCGAGTCTGCTGTATACTCTCTCTTCTCTTGGGGACCTCATCCAACATAATCCTTACTTAGAGACGACCCACTCCTACTGCCAAAAACACCCCCCCACCCAACACATGTTGCAATTTCAATAACTTTACCATTTTCAAGTGCAAAACACAGAGGTCAAAGACATCTTGCAACAGGAATCCCAAAGAAATACAAGACCCTATGGGGTTTATTTACTAAAGCTGGAGATTCCAAAATCAGACTCCCTTCTGCATAGAAACCAATCAGCTTCTAACCTCAGCTTGTTCAATGAAGCTTTGGCAATGAAACCTGGAAGCTGATTGGTTTCTATGCAGAAGTGAGTCTGATTTTGGACTCTCCAGCTTTAGTAAATAAACCCCTATGCATCAAATACCAGTTAACCAAGCGATATTCTGGTTATAATAGTCACTATTGTTAATAAGCGAATTAGTATTGGATTATTAGACATAATCAGACCATAATAGCCATTGCTGAATATTTACAAGCAGCACTTAACAATATCCGCAGCCTTACTATTTCTTTTAATCCATTACCGTGCCCACCAGAAATATGGATATCTTTCTCCCTGGTGCTGGTGGAGTATATGGCATATATACCAAACCAAAACAAGTCTAACTGGGAGTTAAAGCTGGGTGATCTAAAATCCGCAACAGCACTGGGCTCTTCCAAGTCCAGTAATGAGAATGGACTTTCCTGAACAAAAACCATATGCACGATTAGCAATTCATTCATTTGAGAAAAAAAAATTGCTTTCTGCTCCTTCAAATTTTTTTAACACTGCAGTCAAAACAAACATCAGGTTTACCCCAATTAGAAAATCAAATGAAAGTTCGCAAAACAAAACATTTTTGAACAAAATTCTACTAGTGTATTGTCCTCTCAACCAAAACAAAACTCTGCCCGAACATACATTTTTACAGCTTTGTGGAAGATAAGTTTTTACAACCACTTTGCAAAGGCAACACCTGTAATTATATGTTCAATACCTCTGTTCGTGATATTACTGTCAGTAAAGAGAAATCTTTCTAAAATGTATGTTCCATCTACACTTTAGCTCACAAAATAAAAGACCGTTTACATCCCGGAAATTGGAAATGTGCAATGTTTTATAATAAAAAGAGGCATAAACTATTAATGGAAGCATACAGTTGTGCTCAAAAGTTTGCATACCCTGGCAGAAATAGTGAAATGTTTGCATGGATATTGAAAATATGACTGATCATGTCAAAAACTGTCTTTTATTTAACTGATCATATGAAACCATTTTATCACATAATTTTGATCTCCTTTTTAAATCATAACAGAAATCACCCAAAAGGCCCCGTTCAACAGTTTAAAATCCCTGGAATGTTTGGCCTTGGTACAGACATACAAGGTGACACTCACAGGTAAAAATGGCAATTAACGGTTAATTTCCCACATCTATGCCGTTTTAAATTGCAATTAGAGTCTGTATAAATAGCCCAACAACACCTTGACATGCCCACAGCTTCTGGCACACTGTAATCTGGAGTGATGAGACCAAAAGAGAGCTTTATGGTTACAAATGTAAGCACTATGTTTGAAGGGTCAACAAGGCCTACAGGGACAAAAATACCATCCCCACTGTGAAGAATGGTGGTGGCTCACTGATGTTTTCAGGGTGTGTGAGCTGTAAAGGCACAGGAAAATTTGTGAAAATTGATGGCAAGACGAATGCAGCATGTTATCAGAAAAAACTGTCAGACAATTTGCATTCTTATGCATGAAAGCTGTGCATGGGACGCTCTTCAACTTTCCAGCACTACAATGACCTAAGCACAAAGCCAAATTGACCATCTAGAGGTTACAGCAGAAAAAGGTACAGGTTCTGCAGTGGCCATCAGTCTCCTACCTTGATATCATTGAGCCACTTTGGGGAGATCTCAAAACGTGCGGTTCATGCATGACAACCAAGGACTATACATGACCTGGATGCATTTTGCCGAGATGAATGGGCAGCTATACCACCTGCAAGACTCCGACAACTTCTACAAAAGACTGCATGCTGTCACTGACATTAAAGGGGGCAGTACACAGTATTGAGAACTGACGTTAAGTAGATTTTTGAACAGGGGTCATTTAATTTGTTTCCATTGTTTGTTTTATGATTGTGCCATTCTGTTATGACTTACAGTTGAATATGAATCTATAAGAAGTAAAAGAAATGTGTTTTGCCTGCTCACTCATGTTTTCTTTAAAAAAAAAAAAAAAACGTACATACTGTATATCACCAATTTTTCAACGGTATGCAAACATTTGAGCAAAACTGTACGTAACAGTAGCAGAGAAAGAAATAAAGACAAAGTAAGAACAAAATTGTATAATACCTAAGCCAAGCAGATGATGTTATACAGTTTACTTAAATAGAGATTTCATTTCATTTCAGTCACTACACACAAGCCAAGCACAGGCTTAGCTGCGTACTCATGGATACAGTTTAATATACTAGATTAACCAGGATTAAGCATATGGAGTATGAAGGAAAAAAGGATTTATCTGTGCCATATTCCATAATAGCAAAGTAAATGTTACGACTATAGAGAAGCATAACCCTGCAGATCATGACAGGTAGTTCTGGACTTTTTACACAAGGACAAGATGAGCAATCACAGGGTGTCAGTCATTCCTTCATCATATACCAGTCACGCACAAACTACTTTTTTCCCTATTTCACATCAAGTCACCCTATTATTCCCATGTCAATTTGTCAAAACACAATTTGTATGAGATAGAATTCTGATTAATCCGAGTGTCAATAGCCTCACTGTCAATTTGCAGTAGAAAATTTTAAGCTTTATTTAAAGGAGAAGTTCACTTTTTGACCAAAAATAATAAATGTACCTTATTTGCGGGTAAACATTGTGCATTTAATATATTTGGTTGTAGGAATCTGTAAAGCACTGCAACAGCGATCAGCAGATTGCTGGTGCCATGCCGGTCTCCTGCTGACCTGTCAGTACATCTGCTTGCCCATACGGGATGTAAGGGAAAGGAGACACACTGACAGGAAGATTCAATTAACTTCCTTGACGCTCCACAGCGCTGTGGTAGTTCATTGAGTACTACAAGCCGCCATTAAAGCTGTCAGGGCTTGTAGTTCATTAATTCTCAAAACATTTTAAATGAATGGCCCACACGGTCACGATTTTTGTTTTTTTTAAATGACAGCTAGTACAGGGAACTTTTGCCCAAACTTCTGTCACAAGGAGGAGGGAAGCAGGCAGCGGCTGCAGCATTGGGAACATGTTACAGGCTCCTCCCTACACATGTTCCCAATTCATTTCTGAAATCTGTGGGGTAACAAACACTCTTATTTCAGATATATTCATAAGTAAGAACCAGTGAAAACCACAGAAAAGGACACCCTTGTAGAATACCCATTACTACACCGTTTGGAAAGTGCACCCAAACTGTAAAACAGCAGGTTTGCAGTGTGAACAATCAAACAGCAAGGGGAAAGACCCCAACAAGAAAATTAGATACTAGATGCCACCACAAATGAGTATGAACAGACTATCAACGAAAAATTAGGGAGTACATTTCAAGTACTCAAAATGTGTGAATAAATCTAATGCCAACATTCACTCTGGAGTATTTTGAAGCATGTATCCGAAAGCACTTCAACAGTCAACATTGAAATCCTATTGGAGGAAATTTACTGAAACTGAAGGGTGCAAAAACTGATGCAGGCTGTTTGAACCGGAGCCAATCCGCATGACATGTGAAAAAACATTGCTTCCTATGGTTCCTGTTCACATATGTGTGGTGCACTGGCAGTGTGGATTCAGTGTGGTTTGAAAAAGAGCCATGTCTGATTTCTGAGCAGTGTGTCTGGTTCAGGTGCGGATTACAGGCTATTAACTTCATTTCTAAACCGCATATGTGTGAACAGGATAATCCTGAGAGCTAATCCTGTCCTGAACCTGATGTAAACCTGACATGAACCAGTTAACAACTACTGTATCAATTAGCTGTGAAACCTGAGCTTCAATCCACACCGCACATGTGTGAATCAGCTCTGATTGGCTACCATGTACAGCTCCACCAGATTCTGAGTGCTCCAGTTATAGTAAAATTTCCCCCATTGCATCCTCACACCTGAGAATTCTCAAACCTCAAATAAGTACAAGCTTCTTTGGGGCAGAGTTGTGTTTTTGGTCCCAACAGACTTCAGTAGCAGCACCTGAAAACACATTAGGGTTGTCGTGTGATTTCTAGCTCTGCTCCTCCTAGTAACTAGCTTTCAAATGGCTACAACAGATATGCTCAAGCCTGAAAAGCCCAAAACTGCACCTGCAAATGCTCAAGCTAGGCATAGAGTGCTTACAGAATGGTATTTTTAGATAGATTATTATAATCCAATATGGCACTTGATGTTCACAGCCAAGACAGAAACTGATCAGATGACTTCAGACGCGGGCATGTGCTGAGGGCTTGTTATAACACATCTTCAGAGGCAATGGCTGTTACATCAGTTATATTATACAATGTACTGGACATCCAGTGGAAGGCCTCACATCCAAAACTACTATACTCCTGCTGGCAGATTTTTCCAGCCACAGAATACAGGAGCTTTGTTTAAAGTGGCTCTAAAGGCTGAAGGTTTTCTTACTTTCATGCATTCTATGGATGAAGGTAGAAAAAAAAAACTTCAGTGTGTAGCTCCCCCAGCCCTTACCTGAGCCCGATCTGGATCCTGCGATGTGCACAAGAGAAGTGGCTTTCCCGGGTCTCTCTCTCCTCACTGGCTGACACACAGCATCGGGAGCCACCGGCTCAGACGCTTACTCTGGGGTCACTCAGCCGGGGGGAGGAGCCTGGAGCACCGGAAGGGGACTAAAGAAGGGGAGGATTGGGGCTGCTCTGTGCAAAACCACTGCACAGAGCAGGTAAATATACCATATTTGTAGGCTTGAAGTGATACTAAAGATTTTTTTATTTTTTTTTGTAATAAACAGGTCTTCTGACATTTTGTTCATCTGCTTCAGCGCTCAGTGTGTTTTTTTTTTCATTTTGGAGCAAGGTAAGAGGTTTATAACTCCTGTCAAATTTTGTTTTCATTATGTATCCAATTTCAGAGATTTCCTTTCACTTCCTGTCCCGTAGCCAAACAGGAAATCCTTGCAAATTAAGGAAATTCCCTGGGGACCCCCAGGTCACCAGAACTAGTGACCCCATTGGAAGATTTCCCCTGTACAACTTTTCTGGGGACAACCCACAAAAATATAAAAGATGATGTCACACAGAGTTAATAGATACCAAACATGTCACACTTTAAAATTGCACGTTCCAGTGCAACGGCAACAAACTATGTAAATTTTACTAACCACAGTCGACGTTTTAAAAGCCTTTACAGGTTACCACTTCAGTTTTACAGAGAATGTCTAGTGCTAGAATTACTGCCAATGATTGGACATTGGCGGTGATACCTCACATGTGCGGGCTGATCACCCTTTGTGTGTGCAGGACCAATACATTCCTTCAGCTATGCGAGCGAACGGGGGGGGGGGCCTTACATTTTTACACTGTTGCTTTAAAATTCTTTTTTTTTTTTTAATCACTTTTATTGCTGTCTCAAGGAAAGTAAACATCCTTTGTGACAGCAATAGGCACGTGGCAGGTACTCTTCATGGAGGGATCTGGGGTCTATAAGAGCCCAAATCCCTCCTCTGCCCTTAAAAGCGCTCAAATAAACCAAGATTGGTAATTGTGAATAGTCTTTTTTTTTTTTTTTTTACAAAAAATTAATTTAATGCTGAATAAACTGGAAGTGATATCAGGTCACTGCTTCAAGGTTATCAATACGGAGAGCCAATCAATGCCAATCCCAGTTTTATTTAGCTGTCTGGCCAGCTGGCGGACGTGCCAACTGGTCGCTTGGGTCTCCTGGTGGAATGAGAGATCCCAACAGAGTGGTGGAAGGTGGCAGGAGGGGGGTGGGGAGGTGGTTTGGGACATCCTGTCTCCTTGTCCTGCTGCTTATAAAAGCAAATTGAGTGGCTAGTTGGCTGCTCCAATTGCTTTTACAAGTCAGCCCACCGCTGGCTCTAAAAAACTGTATCGGAATAACTGCTTGAAGTCCAGCGTCATGGTATGTAGCTGGTCCGTAAGTGGTTACTTGCATTTTCAATGATAATGGTAAACAGGACAAATAGAGGTGGTTAATATCCCTAACGGGGGCACAGACAGCAATAAAAACTGACAAGGGGTTTTAATCCATCTACACTCTGTCCAACACAAACAAAAAAAAAATGTTTTGCATTTAGTTATACTTTAAGATGTGTAATGTTACAGTATGGGCACTTTACAAAAGTTTAACATTGTGACTAATTTTGCTAAAATGCTGTGCTTGCTAACAGCATGGAAAAGCACGTGGGAGTATGTGAAACAAATTTGTTTAGAAGCCATAAAGATTGTGAAAAAAACACAAGCAGAAGTTGATTTAATGGATTTCTATAAAATATAAAACACCCTTGAATGTCAGTGTCTCTATGTATTCAAAACGGATACAACATGTGGTATTAAACTCATTTAAGAAAGAAAAAAAAAACGCTGACAGTCAGGGATTTTATGACAGAAAAGACCTCATCAGTCTCTCCTACTATAAATGCTCCTCCCTGGTTCTCAGCCGTAATGTACAGTGAGCCATGCCTAAGCATTTACAGCCCCCGCTCTGTGCCATGATGAAATGACTCCCGTGCACATACATAGGAGTGACCTCCCAGCCATTCAATGGAGCGATCCTGAAAGAAAGACTGGGAGAAGATGGAAGTATCCAAGTCTGTCATAATAGACTAATATGCTGTGCATTTATTAGTACATTACGGCATAAACCTGCAGCAAAATGCCTGTCACTCAAAAAAGTACTTGTGCTACTGTTCAGGCAGATCTGAGCATTTTGTCCCCATAGACTTGAATGGAAACGCCTGAACAGTGGGATTGAGCGCTTTTTTAGGTGTTTTCAGCTCAAACAGCAGCGGGTTTTTTTTAGGTGTTTTCAGCTCAAACAGCAGCTATTGCTATTGGCCACAGTAAAAACGCCTAAATGAAAAATGCCTATATTAGCAAATCTGATAAAAAAACGCTCAAAAATAATTTTAAAAAAATGCTCAGCTCAGTGTGAATGCAGCCTGAGAGGAATAGCTACTTTCTTATAGCTTGTCTATGCAGTTAAGGATCTGAAATGCATGTACGTTTCACTATTATGAATACTTACTACTAGTCCACACGCAGGAGAAGCACATTGCAAAAAATATATAACTTATCCTAGAACCATATCAGTAAATCTTTTAAAGAGAATGCTGGTGCACCAGCTGAGAGCAACTGTCACCAATGAAGGACTGCCCAATCAGCAGCACATGTACAAATGGCTTCATTCAAACAACAGCCATACCCTTCTTAAGGGATACCTGGTGGATCTCAGAGGGCCTAAATCTAGCTGGCATTTGGCTTTCTGCTGTAGAGCTCCTTAAATAATAAGTTATTATTTAAGTTTAGAGATCATTGGAAGGCAAAAGAAATTTTATATCTTATCTTTTGATTTTAACATCTACACCAAAACTAGATACGGCAGAGTATAAAAAGGATAACATACAAGCATGCAAATCACCAGCTAAGTGATTTATTACAGCAGAGATAAATTATTCTTATCCAAGGAAACACCCACATAAATCACTTTTCTTCCCTTATGGCTTTTCATATTGGCATAAAATAAATGCTACTTATTCTCCCTTCAAGTCCCTGACACAGTGTATCTACAACTTGCTGATTGTCCCTTTAGTTGTCCACCTCACAATCCGGCCTTGCCTGCTAAAAACCCAAAAGAGAAGCAGCTCAATGGCACAGAGAACAGACAACTGAGTACAGCTGGTTTCAACAGCTGTCAATAAATCTGCTTAGATTGTTTAATCCTTACATTATTCCAAGGGTAAAACATGATTTTTATTTCCCCACAAAATCTACTGAATGTTCATTTCACAACAGATTTTTATTTATTTAATACTAAACTGATCAGTTTAATGAACAATCTGCCAGCCCTACATAAGGTCACACTAAAAACTGGTTGTGGTGTGCCAAACAAAGTTTAATTGAATATCACAGCATCAGAGAAGTAAACACCAAAACAAACATGAATAACATTTTGCTGTTCTTCCGACCAATATTTCAAGGTCTGGGGCAGCATCTATAGAAGTAGTGATGGAACAGGACTTTATCAGGAGTTACAAGAGAGGGACCAGGGACACAGCAGCCAATCAGGAGAGTAGGAGCTCAGCAACTACTAATTAACAACTTTACTGAATGGAGGTATATAGCTACAGTAACCTATCACAACTAAATACACCTGAGAAAATGGTAATAACATGAGTATTAGAGAGTACGTAACCCAACAGTTCATATTCCTGATATGTGCCTGCTGTACCATGTACTTGTATGAAAAATTATCCTGTTCTCTTTGTATTGCTTCTTTTGTGTGAAAGCCCCAATGTTCCTGCAAGTAACTCTGCTTTCCTATTAAAAACTGACCACACCAGGCATGAGAACAAACCGCGGTCAGTTCTCTAGCTATGCTGGCACGCTGTGTAATCTTCTCCAATGACCAGGCATCTGCTGACACAACCCTGCCCCCCCCCAAAGCTATTCACTGGAATGTTCAGTGTACTATTGTTTCTGCTCCCCCAGCTCTTAATGGGACACTAAAACTTTGTTTGTTTTAAATAACAAACATGTTATACTTACCTGCCCTGTGCAGTGATTTCACACACAGCAGCCCCGATCCTCTTCTTTTCAGGTCACTGCCTGCCCTCCTGGCTCCTAGCAGCTGTTTACCCTGGGGGCACCACTGCATGCTTATCCCTGAGCCGCTGCTCTATGCGTTCATAAGAAACAAAGCCGCGGCTCTGCCAGCCCAACTCCACCCCTGCTCTCTCCTCATTGGCTCACTGGCTGTGACTGAAAGCAGCAGGAGCCCACTTCTGTGTCAGCCAATGAGAATAAAGAGTCCCCAGACAGCAGAGGCGGTTAAGAACGTCGCTGGATCGAAAAGTGGCTGAAGTAGGATAGGTGGGGGGTGCTGCACACAGAAGATTTTTTACCTTCATGCATAGAATAAGCGCTCTGTGAATGGTCCCACGGTCTTCTGGGACCTGTGAAGTTTCCCAGAAGACTGTGGGGGAAGGAGGGCTGCCGAACTTCTGGCTCAGGTTGCCTTGGTGCAGCTGACCGCAAGTGGAAGCGGGTACCTGTCCAAACCCCCCAAAAAAGTGCCAAACGTGGCAGTGAAGGGAGGGGGGGATACAAACGAGCACAACGCCCCTTTTTAGGTGAAGTTCCACTTTACGTAGCTGAGAACACAAGGAATGTGATCACTTGTGAAAACAAGGTATTTAAAAAAAAATTTTTATATCTATACACAATATATTTTAGGCCAGTGGTTCTCAACCTGTGGGTCGCGACCCCTTTGGGGGTCGAAGGACCCTTTCACAGGGGTCGCCTAAGACCATCAGAAAACACATATTTCCGATGTGTAAAAAACAGCTACTGTGTAGAAAGCCGCTACTGTGTAGAAAGCCGCTACTGTGTAGAAAGCAGCAGTATTGAAGGTAAAACGATACTTCATGAATTATAATTACAGGGTAAATAATTTTATGGTTGGGGGTCACCACAACATGAGGAACTGTATTAAAGGGTCGCGGCATTAGGAAGGTTGAGAACCACTGCTTTAGGCTAATATTTTAGTTATTTGACACAGAGTTCCAGCTAATTAATACCATCGAATGGACAATGCAATCAGCCTCCAGAAGCCTAAAGTAGTTGGCAGTATAAAGACACATGAACATGGAGCTTAAAATATTGTAAGCTCCAAGGAGCAGGGCCCTCCTATCCCTCTTGTACTGAACTGTATTGTTGCTGTATTGTCTCCCGTTATATTGTAAAGTGCTGAGCAAACTGCTGGTGCTATATAAATCCTGTATAATAATAATAAAAAAAAAACGTAGCTTATCATGGTGTTCAGTGGATTTTTTTTAATGCATGTAAAAGGCACCTCTATGTTACGCTTGTTGCTGTGCACACATCATACTTTATAGGAGTTTTAAAGAGAAGCGTTTATGGGCTGGAAAACATACATACACCAATAGCAGGTTCTGAGAGGAGCTTTTGTGAGGAGTAAATGAGTCTTAACGCACATAAATGCATGCGTATGCCCAGAAATATATTCAATTATGAGATACAATTATGAAATACATAGCTGTACGAGTCTGCGTGGATGCAAGGTCACATCATATACAGTGTTTCCCACATCACATCTCCAAATATAAGAACATGAGATACACAAAACAATCTAAACACCAAGAATAGAGAAAAAAATGGGGGGGGGGGGGGTGGGACGACAAGTATGCTGTGAGCTGCCAATTTCAAGGTCTTTTCCACAGAGATTAATTTTTAGGTCTTTAGCAGGGGCAGACTGACCATGTGGAAACTCGGGCACTGCCCGAGGTCAGTTGGGGGCCCCATGAGATGCCCCTGGTACCTTTTTCATAGGCTTTTTTGAGTTTGGGCAAGGACACAGGGGCCTCATGATCCCCTATTGCCCGGGGGGCCACATGAGTTGTCAGTCCGCCCCTGGTCTTTAGGTCCAGCACCCATTTGACACATCCAGCAAGTTTATTTTAATTGCTTTGGTAATGAAGAAATACTCCAAGTCCACCATGTAGGTCTGGTAGGGACCACTAATTCACTGCTGCAGATGTGCACGCCCCACTTCTGGATTCTGAGGGCCTGGCTGCTGGACAGCCCACATTAACTCTCCATATCACGCAGGCAATGACATGGACAACTGAACACCCCGCCTCATGTAAATAGGAGCGTCAAGGGACTGCAGCTTTTGGTAGGTATAAAGGCACAGGGGCGGGGAGGGGGTTACTGTTCTGCCCAGAGATGGGTTTTAATATTTAATTTTTTCATAACATTAACTAAGGGCTCCCAAGATTGGAATAAACCTCAACAGTAAAGCAGAACTAACCCCACTAATATAATGGGTTCCCAAAACGGTTGCATTCAAGGCATGCTGTAAGGGATACCTTTCAGTTGCTTGTGCTCTCAACTGAACTGTCAAGCCATCAAGTGGCTGGGGTCAAAACTGATCACATGTACAACTCCATTGCAACTGCAGTTCAGAGGCTGAGTTGGCTGCTTACTTGGCTGTAAAGGAATGGGAATTTAGTTTCTCTTTTGTTACGTAGGTCACCTGCCTCATAGCTGAATCACTGCATCTAAAAAAAGTATCACCTCAAATTTATTTATTTTTTCTTTCATGATATATAAAACTGCCATTGACATTACTGTTGTGTGCACCAGCCATAGAGCCAGCAAATGTACATCCCTCTCTGAAATGCCTGGTTAGTCTGTAGTACATTTCCCAGCAAGCAGCCAATGGAAGGGACAGAATGTCATACATGTACTTGGGTGAGAGGTGCTGAGTCAGTGGACGAGGTGCAGTAGTACAGCCTACAGTGCACAGCATGACAGTACGTGTCAGCTTAAGCAGCTTTGTCAACCTGAAACAGGAAAAGGAGATGAGCCAATTACTGACAAGATAAAATAATGGAATTGTTTGAAAATAAAGCAGAGGGGCCTTAAGGCCCCTTTCACATCAAATAGAATCCTCTTTGTTCAGCGGGGGATCTTTCCTGCTGATTCCCTGCTGAACAAAGCAGAGTGGGTGGATAACGGGTCCTCGTCCGCTCTACAGAAACTGTCCAAGGCCGCTCTGCTCTATGGAGGGCTGGATGTAAACCAACCGGCTGTCTGTTTACACACGACTGCCCTCCGATCTAATCCACTTAGATGGAGGGGACAGATCCCCTTGAGAAATTTTTTTAAGCAGACCAAATCGGAGGTAGGCGGGTGTAAATGGAAAGTCTGTTTACACACGCCGATCCACAGGGATACATATGTGGACCATCCACTTAGTTCTGCCTGAAAGACTGCCAGCAGACCTGACTGGATCGCCCATGTGAAAAGAGCCTAAAGTTGCAAAAATACTATAGCATAGTAAGCATCCTTTTCAATCAAAATTTAAAGGCTTACATGTATTTTTGAATAAAAGCAATTTTAACAAACTACACTGAATATTTTATACATAAAACGTGTACTAATTTTGGCACCTTCAGGTGTTCTCAGACGTACATTAGTAGTAGATGTATGATGGCTCCCTTCTAAATTGGCCATTAAAGGTGAAGTGCTTGTTTGGTTGTACTTCTCTTGTGGATCACAGGAGTGCAGTTCGTTCTTAAGTCTGCTGTGACATCAGCCGTTTCAGGCTGGGAATAGATCCCGACCATATGGTCAGAATCCACCCAGGAGCCTGGACCTGCACTAGGCTCAGCCTCTCAGCAATCCACTGAGTCTGAGTGAGCTGCTCCTGCCCCCTCTACAGCCCAGTGCTCCAGTGAGCGCTGGAGGAGCAGAGCGGCTGGGGGAATTGAGCCATCAGAAGTCTGATGGCTCAGTTCTCACCTTTAGACATGGTGGGGGACAGATGCACTATCGGACAGATGCTGCATCCACCTAGGCATATATGATTTAAAAAAAAAACAATTTCCATTACTACTCATGCTACGATGCAGTGCGTTAAAAATATACATATGATGAGCAACTTCCTCACACAAGCAATGCAAAAATTCCCCAGTACACTCTGCAGCTAGTCAGCACAAAAAAACCTATTTATACGGTTTCTACATTTTAGGTTAGAAACAGACAAGGACAGCTTCCTAGGAGACTTTTGGTATTTTACCTAAAGTAAACCCCTCCCCTGGATAGTGTGGTCACCCATTTCTGTCTCTTAAAATTATTTCAGAGATCCCACTGAACTGTGGAATACTAAGGCTTCATTCACTTCTGCACATTATGGATGTCTTGTAATGGAAAAACATTCCGCTTGATGCATCTTTGATCCAGTTTCCAGCATGGTAGATATTAATGGGAACATTTAAAAGGCACCTAAAAAGACACACGTGTGCACAACGCACCACACATACAATGCGCCTATTATAAGAGCATAGAGGATAAACCATCTAGCTGACATTTCTCTATAAAGTACAACTAGGGAAGTCTGTACAAAACTTTATTGATGTTCCTTACGGTGATCTGTTATTACAGTATTACAGGTCCAAGTAAAATCCAACTCCTAAATAATACAGTTATCTAGGTAAAAAGCCACCATCACCTACAAGACAGGTTTTTCAATCAGCCATCCCTTCCTTTTCTAGCTTTAAAAGTACTACATCAGCTAAATATCCAGATCAGATTGCACGAGACCAGGAAATGTGCATTAGGCATAGTAAAACTCTACAAAGTTACAGAATTACTGGCAGAAACTTACAGCTAGGAACTGCCTCAAGGCTGTGTGCTATTTTGGGCTGGAGCTATAATCGGCAGTTCAAATTCATCAGAAAGCCAAAAAGTAAACGTAACACAAAGAAATACATACTTTCCTTATTCACACGACCAAGTTTAAGAGGAATACAAAGTGCAAAGCCAACCTACCCACTACTTACTAAACCGAGGACCCTGCATTCACTATGGCCCCATTCACACAGGGCGGACCCGTCAGCAGATCCACTTTCTCAGAGGGGGATATCTCCGCTGATCCCCACTGAGCAAGCAGATGACAGGTCCGTGTCTGCTCCGCTGCTGCATAGCAGACACAGACACAGCCTGCTGTCCTCTATGGGCGGTCGGATGGAAACAGACTGCCTGTCTGTTTCCATCTGACTGCCATCCCATCCGATCTGATGGACGGAAGAGTAATGGATCCCCATCCGTCTTTGTGGCAGATCGGATAGGATTGGATGTCGGCGGGTGTAAACAGACACATATCTGTTTACACCCGCCGCTCCTTAGAGGAGAATAGAGGATCAAATCGGGTCTGCCTGAAAAACGGGCAGGCGGATCCGACTGGAACGTTTGTGTAAAAGGGGCCTATATCTGGTCTCCCACAGTACACACTAAGCTGCTGTAAAAAAAAAAAAAAAAAAAAAACCCTCCCAACAAGGAATATCTTCTCCTCCACTGAGAAACATTTTTTCCTTGCTATTCGTGTCTGTAATCTGTAAATTGGGAGAGAATTCTGTGACTCTTCTCCATTCACAGATCGTGTTACAGGCAGGGAAAGGAGGGGATGGGTCCCTGTAAGGTGCTTCCTTCACAGGGGCTCAGCCTAAAGCTATTAAAGTGATACTAAAGATTCTGATTTTTCTTTTAAATAACAAACTTATACTTACCTGCTCTGTGCAATGGTTTTGCACAGAGCAGCCCCAATCCTCCTGTTCCTTGCTGGCGCTCCTTCCACCTGAGTGCCCCCATAGCAAGCTGGTTGCTCTGGGGCATACGTGCGTGTTCGCTCCCAAGCTGCCTCTGTGTCTTTAATACACACAGACCATGGTTTAGCCCCTCCCCTGCTCCTTCCTCACTGGCTGTGACTGACAGCAGGTGGTGTCAGTGGCTTCCACTGCTGTCTGAGCCAATGAGAAGAGAGAGACCCGGGAGAGTTGCTGCTCTGGTGCACATTGCTGGATCAAGATCAGGCTGGAGTAAGAATACGGAGGGGGGAGCTGCAAACTGAAGGTTTTTTTTAATCTTTTTCGCATTAAAGTAAAAAAAACCTTGAGCCTTTAGAACCACTTTAAGCCCCTCCTGCAGCAAATATTTCTCCAGAATCCAACTGCCTGCACAACGTAGGAAGAAGGAAGGGAAGGGGAGGGAAGAAGGAAGGGAAGGGGAGGGAAGAAGGAAGGGAAGGGGAGGGAAGAAGGGAGGGAAGAAGGGAGGAAGGAAAGAAGGGAGGAAGGAAAGAAGGGAGGAAGGAAAGAAGGGAGGAAGGAAAGAAGGGAGGAAGGAAAGAAGGGAGGAAGGAAAGAAGGAAAGAAGGGAGGAAGGAAAGAAGGAAAGAAGGGAGGAAGGAAAGAAGGAAAGAAGGAAAGAAGGGAGGAAGGGAGGGAGGGAGGGAGGGAGGGAGGGAGGGAGGGAGGGAGGAAGGGAGGGAGGGAGGAAGGGAGGGAGGGAGGAAGGGAGGGAGGGAGGAAGGGAGGGAGGAAGGGAGGGAGGAAGGGAGGGAGGAAGGGAGGAAGGGAGGAAGGAAGGAAGGAAGGAAGGAAAGAAGGAAAGAAGGAAAAAGTGTGTACGGTTCAGTATCATCCCTTTAATGATTACTTTCACTTGTCTAGAACTGCTCTACAAATACAAAAGCAGCATGCACGAAATGTGCCTGACAATAAGCATTGTTAGCTCCATGTTAATGTGAACCATTAAAATACATCAAGTTTTCTCGCAGGTACTGAGCCCCTGCTGGGATTCCCATCAAAGGATAGCAGAAACCCTCGAGTCACTGGCTGGTGAAAACTGACCCAGACTGCAGACATGCAATATATCACCACATTACAGAGGCTATAACAAGACTGATCTTCAAGAAATGCATCTGTTCAGATACAAGAAAGTAAAGTTACAAACACAGAACATTTTCGAATAAGATGGTTTGGTGGAAATGTGGCAGCAGGCCAAATAGCTGGAATGTTTCAGCTATGCCATAAGGTTTTGAAACACCACATTGAAGTCATTTTAGAAACCCTTTTAACATACAGAAACAAGTATCTCTTGTACTTGACCGTGTCTGAAATACTCAAAACCACAGTAAAAACATACATTACGTTGTACTTGCAGCATTCTACCTAGTTTCTTACAAAAAAGAAAAATAACCACACATTATTCCAGATGGTAATTGCCCGCTTCCTCATCTGATGCTTACTGAATAACTCACTCTATCACGAAGGTTACGTAACAACCACAAAGGTTACATAACTACAGGATTGGATACACATAGTCTGGTGGCAACACCACGGTTTTTTTATTTGCACACTTCTCTCCCATCTCATTTAATGTTGGCCTTGTGAGCCAAACCCTATCGGAATATGATGGTACACCAGGCAAGAAAGGCATTTGCTCTAACAAGCCATGAAATGTATTTCCTGGGGCACCTAAAACAGAAGAACAGCTGCTTGATGTCCCTAAATGTATGAAGAACTCAGAAATATATATTCTTTGTCATTCTGTTCTAAAAAGGACAGAAACAGAAGAAAACAATTTTTCCTCCCGATTGTCAAAGATGAATATGTTCCTACAGCAGAACATTTATGTGTGAACTTCTGAACTCTCATTTACAGTAGAAAACAATATAGTAATGGCTTGCAAATGTACATACTGTAACAAGAATTCGATGTTAAGGAATAGAATGTTTGTCACCCAAACTCAGAACTGATCTACACAGGAATAATAAGACATTACAGCTTGGATTATACCAGAGCTTTAAAAAGGCAACAAAGTTTGAAGAGAGAAACCATACTGAGGGCTTTGCACACAACAGTTGGGTGCCCAGCATCACTGGCACTAAGGGCCAAGAGCAAACTAATGATTTTTTTTATTTCCAACTTGATAAAAAATAATGTTCTTTAGCAAGGAACATACATTCCACATTAATAATTATGCTACCAAAATGAGTGTGTGCTGTAAATTGCCTCCAGCACTGTTCCTATTTGTTCTTGCTGGAGGCTGTCATTTTGCTGAAGCCCAGAGCCTCTGAGCAGCAGTAAATCTTTAGGCTGTAAGCAGATCGGCTGTAGGCAGCACAGTGCCTAAAAATAGACAGCATCTGAGCATGTGCAGAGCAGGGTGAGACAGTCAGTTGCTCCCACCTCTGTTCATGACCTCTTTGTCACTAACTCCTTTAACCTACTTGCTGCCACTGAAACCTGGCTGCATGAATCTGACACTGCTTCTCCTGCTTCCTTCTCCCATGGTGGCCTTCTATGGACTCACTCCCCCAGACCCAGTGGACACAAGGGTGGTGGAGTAGGAATCCTCCTATCCCCATAGAGCACCTTTCAGGTTCTTCATTCTCCTCCCTCTCATTGTTTGAAGCTCACTGTATATGTCTATTTTCTCCAACTTCTTTAAGAATTGCTGTGATCTACTGGCTCCCAGAACAGTATTAACTTCATCTGATGACTTCTCTGCCTGGCTACGCCACTTTTTCTCTTCTAAAATTCTCACAATTCTTGGCAACTTCAACATTCCTGTTCATACCAACACTCCTGCTACTTATAAACTTCTTGTTCTAACCTCCTCATTTGACCTGAAGCAATGGGTACATGCTTCTACTCACTCTGATGGCAAAACCTTCAACCTTGTACTCTCTTATCTATGCACTCCATCTAACCTCTCCAACAATCCTTTTCCTCTCTCTAAACATCACCTTATTAGTTTCGCTTTCTCCTGATCTTCCACCACCTCTACCTCCAACCACCTAACATTTCCTTGGACCTTCTCTCCTCTATTCGGCTACTGACCACCTCTATGACAAAATCTCACCCCTGTCCTGCCCCAATCTAGCCACTTCTGTCTACAATAGATCCCTGACCTCTGCCCTGGTCGAGCCCACCCCTCTCACTGCACACATAATCAGGCCTCAACCCCTACAACCAGGGCAAACAGACGACACCAGAAGTCTCAAAAAACACAGCAACACTCATGAGCGTCTGTGGCATAAGACCAAGATTCAGAACGACTTCAACCAATATAAATCCGCCCTCCCAAAACACAACTCTTGCCTCCACACAGCCAAACAGACCTAGTTTATCACACTAACACCTTCTCATCCAGTCCTTATCAACTCTTCTCTATCTTTAACCCTCTACTTCATCCTCCACCACCTCCACCCACTAACTCATTCACTGCCCAGGAGATCACCAATCGCTTCAAAAATAAGATTGATACTCTAAGCCTTCTCAAATACTGCGGTTACCCTTTGGCTCAGACCTACACTCTAACTCACATCTTCAATCTCTCCCTCTTTCCCGACATCTTCCCCAACTTTCTAAACCATGCACTAGTTACCCCCATACTTAAAAAAGCCTTCCTTGGACCCAACCAATCTTAACAACCTACGCCCCATGTCCTTGCTCCCGTTTTCCTCCAAGCTCCTTGAACAACTCGTCCAACAGAGTGACCACTTTATTAAGAAAAACCTTCAATCTGGATTTCGCCCTTAACACTCCACAGACACTGCTCTCCTAAAACTCACAAACGATTACTGACAGCTAAAACCAATGGACACTATTCTGTACTCCTACTTCTGGACCTTTCAATTGCCTTTGATACGGTTGACTAGAAGTTAGCACATCAGATGAGTTTTTATTGCTGTCTGTGACCCCATTGGGAAGATGTCTCTATACTTTTTGCCCCTGAGAAATTAGAACAAGAAATGTGGGCAATAAATGTCATTATAACAGAAAGGCAGAGACTGCAAAAGAAGAGATGCTGCCCCTTCCTAGCACAATAAAAACTAAAGTTTCGGCTTTAAAGAGTTACTAAACCCAAAACAGTAAAATCAATCTGTATATGCAATGAAGCATGCTTGTTACACTCACTGTGGAACTTGAGGGGTAATCCTCTGAATTGTGTAAAAAGGAGGTCTGATCCTGTCTTCTCTGATCCTCCCCTTCTACTGTCCCCAGTTCATCTCCTGGTAGAACAGAGCCTTGAGGGCAAGCTGCACATGCTCAGTTTAGTGTGTATTGCTAAGGAGTTTTGCATTTTTCTTGGGAGAGTACATGTGATCATCACAGGGCCAATCGGCGCTTTCCAGAGGGTCAGGGGTCCTGCAGCCTCATAGGACAGTGATAGGAGAATGAAAACTCCTCCTAAACTTTAACCAGTGCTCTGCTGGACAGTGATAGAAGTCACAAGACTGTTGTAACTGCTGATGAGAAAAGGTCTGTGTACTGTGGGAGACCAGATGTAAATGCTGGGTCCTGGGTTTAGTAACAATTTAAGTGGCATGCTCAGATGTCATCACAATAGCAATTAGTCCTGTCATTGGACCTGCACAAGGAAGCCACCAAGGGGAACAGGACCTGGTGCGTGAAAAACTGCTAAAAGCTCCAGGCAGCAATCCTTCTGAGTTTTTAGTCATTCACCTTCACCATCATCTTTTATAACCAGATATGACTTAAAGTGGAGTTTCACAAACTAGATACACGAAGCAACATTACTCTCTTTCCCTCTCACTCAATCTAAAATGTAAATTATACATTTTTTTGTTTCATCTATTTACCTTTTTTCCTGGCTTGCCCCCAGCCTCATTTCTTGCCTAGGTGAGAATGACATCTACAGAGCTCTAAAGTCTCCTAGGATAAGCACATCACATATCCTATGGTGCCTTATGTTCCATTCATGCATCTGGAGGGTGGCAGACCCCATGGCGAGTCATCAAGGGGCCGGGTTGCCTGACCCAAGAAGAAGCAGATGGCACCCAATGAAGTCAGCAACAAATATGGTGGTGTGGAACCTGGCCTATGACTACAAACTGGCGCAAGACAACAGCGTTTTTTCTGAATTGTGCATGCTACTGCCTAAAAAAAATAAAGGGAATCACGCTCTTCTTTTAAGCTAGCTATACACGTTGATTTCTTCCATTCAGCCTGTGAACTGAACAAAGAAATGCAACATATTCCTCTATCAACACTAACAGCATGGATAGACAAATCTCCCACTGCAGACATTGCATAATGACAGCTGGTGTCATCGGCTGTCATAATACCCAAACAGTGCCTGCTTCTGAATGAATGCAGGTGCTGTTCAGGTGACAATGTTTCACCCGTCTGCTTCAACGGAAAAAAAAATGTGACTTATTTATCAGGTGTCCCCGAGTTAATGGTCAGCTTTAGTTGGCATAGTGGATCCCATATTAACACCCACATAAATAAAAAACGCTTATTTATCAAACCACCAATAAGAGGAGCTGTTTGATTTGCTCCACTGTAGAGAAATACAGACAATTCCTATTACAGAGACTTCGATAAACATGACCAGCTGTCTTATACTTTCTAAAGAAATTCTTCATGCATGGTATAGATAGTTTTGCGTTCCTGTGGTATGAACGTCTGGGAACATTAGCTTAGTAGTAGTCTTTAACATCTATTCTGTAACAGAAGACAATTTACCAATATTGAACATTTTCAAGGATGCTGTTTAACCACAATAATAACTGATTTAAATCAGGAGGTTTTGACAGTGTTGCAAGAACACATGGTATGAGAATAGGTTAAACACACAAAGCTACAACCAGTTCAGCAACATCCATTTATGACAAGGGAGCAGGCAGGGTATAGCTGTATGCAATGAAATGTGTATTTTTAGTACTTGGAAGGAAAGAATACAATTCTTGCTACTTGCATACTTTGTGCATTTGTATTCGCTCTTTAGACGTCCTAATCCTAGAATTTAAGGATGATTCCGTGAGTTCACAAACCTTTACTGACGTATATACAGGACATTGACATCACTATGGCATCTCAGCTCCTCTATCAAGCAAGGTGTACTTCAAAGTTTGTGTACAAGATTACTGCGCACAAGTGTGTGAATAATTAAAGCTGCAAGCATGAAGTGAAAAAAAAATCACTTGGATGTATATAAAAGAGTAAATGCTGCACTATCACCAATAATTTATCCTTTGGGGGTCAATACTGAGAGGTGAAAGTTTGCCCATAAGGGATTCACCATGGAGGCGTTTTCTACTTGCACGTTCTTGCAGCACTTACCTGGGAGTGATATATATCACAAGTTGTATGGGATCACTACATTCACGATTATATGGACTTTTGCTGTTTTATTGTCTATGATTGGTTGATTTTTTCCGATTAATTGATGATTGCTGAAAACACATAGAACACCAGATTACAGACATTGGTTATTACTCACAGATAAATTATTAGTGATAGCGCAGCATTTAATTACGCTTATGTACTTAGACGTTTAGTGTGGATATCCCAGGTGGGAACAAAAAGAGGAGTACAGTAAAATGTGATACTATTCCCTAAATTAATCCTGAAAGCTGCACCAAAATATTTAGGGTGACCAAACCACACTGTCTATACACAGAGCCATTTGCCTAGTACAGAGGTCTCCAAAGTGAGGCCCGCAGGCCAGATGTGGCTCCTTTATCCAGGCCTTGGTGTAATAATCCTTCAACTGATACAAGGCACTACTCGTCTCACTAACACCAACAATGGGGCACTATTCCTCCAACTGACACAAAATGATGGTTCACCATTACTTCCACTGACACCAATGATGGTTCACCATTCCTCCCACTGATTTAAAAAGTTGGAACACTCTTCCTCCCACTGACACCAACAATGGTGCAGTGTTCCTTTGACCGATACAAACGGAGCACTATTGCTCCCACTGACACCAATGATTGCTCCCCATTCCTTCCATTGACACCAATGAAGGGAGCACTATTCCTGTCACTGAAATCTATGAAGGGGGCACTAATCCTGCCACTAACACCAATGATAGGGGAACTATTCCTCCCACTGACACCAATGATGGGGCACCATTTCTCCTCCTACTAACCACAGACATTGTTTACTGACACTAGGGCATTTTCTACTCCCACTGGCCACAGTCCAGCCCTCCAAAAATCTGAAAACAGTTAACTGGTCCTCTAGAAATTTTTAAGACCCTGGCCTAGAACATTAATCAGAAACCTAAAATAATTGTTTGGTCCAAGTCAATGATTAGTCAGATAATAAAGGATAACAGCAGTGAAGCATGTATGCATCTTCACCAACAGGTTAGCCATAAGCAGCTTACTACAGCTTCCAATTATTGTTCACCTGTGTCATAACGCAGGACTGGACAGATGTCAAACTGCAAAAATGTCAGCAAAAATGGTGGGGGAGTTTTTGTTTCAGCTTTTATTTTTAGCTGGCGATCCTGCCATTAATACACTTTCTGTCCTAAGGTCAGTGTTCAATCACTATCTATGGAGGAGCAAAATTGTTACACTATACAGGAAATGTCCTCGGACTAAACTCGGAGGGAGATTTACTAAAACTGGAGCACAGAACCTCGGGCAGCTCTGCATTGTAACCAGTCAGCTTCTATGTTTAATTATCAATGCTGAAAGTGTTACTAAACCCACGACCTTGCATTCACTAAGGCTGGTCTCCCACAGCACACAAAACATGGAAATGCAATTTTAGTAAATATAAACTAGTGGTGCACCAAAATGAAAACTCTGGTGTCAAAACTGAAAATTCAGGATGCACTTGGCCAAAAACGTTGAACTTTATTTATTTTACATTCTCCCTTTAAAAAAAAAAATGTTTTAATCACTTTTATTCCTATCACAAGGAATGCATGCATCCCTTGTGATAGAAATAAGCAGTGACAGGTCCTCTTTATGGAGAGATATGGGGTCAATAAGACCCCAAATATCTCCTCTACAATATAAAACATCAGATCAACAAAAGCATTGATCTAGTGCTTTAACCACTTGCCCTCCAGAGGATATACCCCCCTTCATGACCAGGCCATTTTTTGCTGTTCGGCATTGGTAATTGCGCGGTCGTGCAATGCTGTACCCAAACGAAATGTATGTCCTTTTTTTCACACAAATAGAGATTTCTTTTGGCGATGTTTGATCACTGCTGCGGTTTTTACTGTTTGCGCTACAAACAGAAATAGCGAAAATTTAAAAAAAAACCCTGATATTATTCACTTTTGGTTATAAAAATATCCAATAAACTCAAAGTTAGTCATAAATGTAGGCCACAATGTATTTTGCTACATGTCTTTGGTAAAAAAAAAAATCTCAATACATGTATATTAATTAGTTTGTGTGAAAGTTATGGCATCTACAAACTATGGTATATATATTATTTACGTAGCTGGCTAAAATGCCAGGGCAGTACACACCCCCTACCCAAATGACCCCTTTTTGGAAAGTAGACACCCCAAGGATTTTGCACAGAGGAATGTTGAGTCCATGGAACATTTTATTTTTTGCAACAAATTTTTTGAAAATTAAAATTTTATTTATTTTACACAAAGTTGTCACTTTAATGATATATTGCTCATGCATGCCATAGGTATATGTGGAATAACACCCCAAAACACATTCTTCTACTTCTCCCGAGTATGGAGATACCACATGTGAGAGACTTTTTGGCAGCCTAGCTACAAACAGGCCCCCAAAATTCAAAGACCACCTCCAGGCTTTCAAAGGGCATATTCCTCATATCACTTCCCCACCACCTATCACAGTTTCAGAGGCCCTGACATGCCAGGATAACACCAACACCCCCCATGCCAGGGTAGTACAAACAACCCCCCCCCCCCCCCCCCCCAAATGACCCCTTTTTGATGAGAGGCATGGTGAGTATTTTACAGATATCATTTTTGTCACAGGGTTTTGAAGAAGAAAAAAATGAATAAATAAATGTTTGTTTTCTTTCATCGTTTTCCAAAAACGAATGAGATCTGCAAAATACTCACCATGCCTCTTGGCAAATACCTTGGAGTGTCTATTTTCCAAAAAGGGGTCATTTGGAGGGGGTGCTTCTACTATCCAGGCATTTCAGGGTCAACATTAGAAGCTTATGCCACACATCACCCAATCTTGAAGACCAAGCCTTTTCTGACACTTTTTGTTCACACGAAAAAATTGTTTTTCTGCTAGAAACATACTTTGAAACCCCAAACATTATATATTTCTTTAAAGCAGAGGCCCTAGAGAATAGAACAGTGGGTGATGAAATTTTTCACGTTACCCAGTATTTGTGCATTGATTTTTCAAATGCAAATCTGCTGGGAAAAATACACTTTTTAAAATTTTAATGCACAAAGTCACAATATATCAGGGGTGTGGAAATTTTTGAAAAAACTACTGGTCCAGGGACTAAATCGGTGTCCCACTCTACTTGTCCCTCATGACAATCTACTTGTCCGGATAAAAACAAAATAATAATTTTTACACCAAAACTGTATTTAAATCTGAGGTGCTGTTAGAATGTCTGGGACCTTTAATAACAAAAGGGGCTCTATGGCGACTTAAATGTTTACTTTTTTTTAACATTGCACTGTTTATCTCCTCCTCCCCTCCCTGCCTGTCTCCAGTACCGCACCTGGGGACTAGCAGGGTGGGGCGAGACCTTGCAGTGTAATGAGCAACGGGTGCTCGTCAGGAAAGGGGAATGTCCGGCTTCTCCTTTATCCCTTTTGCTGCCAGAGCGGTTTTTGCGCGTTTAAAAAATCATTTTAGGCTTGAAGATTACACAAAACTCCCCCAAACATTATATATTTTCTGAAATCAGAGACCCTAGAGAATAAAATAGCGGTAGTTCCATTGTTGCATATTACTAAAAAAGGTCTAGAAAACGCAAAATTTCAGTACAAAATACACAAAATTAATTTCAGGGCACAAAAAAAAAAAGCAATAAATTACCCTATTTTTTTGGTAAAATATAAAAGATGAGGTTCCACCGAGTAAGTAGATATACATGTCAAACCTTATATTTGTGCGCTTGTGAAATGGCGACCCTTTTTATAGGTAACCTTTTAGGTCTTCAGTATAGTGTTACAGTACTAGAATTTTTGCTCTTATACTAGTGTGTACACGATATGTAACATGTGTATCGCAATCGTCATTTTCATGCGTAGGTGCCCTGGCGTGTGCTTTTACTTTAGTACGTGCGTATATATAAAAACATTTCTTTTTGAGGGGATGTTATGTGCTTGTGTGCAACTTTGATTTTTTTACTATTAAAAAAAAATTTTTTTTTCATCACATAGGGGACAAAAGGTCCCCTATGTGATGATTTTGTGGTGACAGGTTCTCTTTAATGAGACATCCAGGGTCTATAAGACCCTGCATGTCTCCCCTGAATGTAATGCGGTGCACATTGCACCGCATTACATTCTTTCCCGGCCTCAATGGCCAGGAATCTGTGAATGGGAACCTGGAAGCGATGTCAAACGTCACTTCCGGACGGGGAGGGGAGCAGACGTGTTTGGTCTCCTCTCTCCCCTCTAGATGCCATTGCACACTGAGTCAGTCCCAGGCCCGCAGATGGGCAAGCAGAGCCCGGGACACTTCCAAGGGGAGGTTCACATGGGAAAGGGGGGGGGGGGTGGTTGGGGGTTTGAAGGCTGGAACCGTGGGCTGTGTGGAAGCAATCAGACGGCAGCGGTGCCGCCCAAATGCTTTAACCTGACAGGGGAGCCCTGCTGCTTGCCCACAGTAGGGCTAAAGGTTGAATAAAGCTACCTGCATAAAACATGCATAAAGAGGGGTGGCTCCCTCAGGTCCACCTGCCCATGATCTATCCATTAAATGCATGTGCCTCTACTATGGGGACTCACAAATTTTAGAGTTAGGACCACAGATGATCAGGGTGCCGTGTCGTGGCTCTGTGGCTTACGTATGTATTTGCAAATGTGTGCTAACTAAACCCCTGTTATAAACGCATACTGTTAGACAGGTCAATTCGGTTGTTAGCAAGCTGGCTGGCAAGTTGTCCAAGAACATTGTTCTCTCCCCTTTATTCACTGAATAAAGCTACCTGCCCGATGCACGGAACTACATGTCCCGGGTGTCGGACAATACAAATTCAACATCCCTGTATATTGTTTGATAGAATATAAAAGATGATGTTAAGCCGAGTAAATAGATACCAAACATGACATTTTTTAAAATTGCGCATACCCGTGCAATGGCAACAAAATACATAATTTTTATTATCGATAGGCGATGCTTTAAAAGCCTTTACAGGTCACCAATTTATATTTACATAGGAAGTCTAGTGCTAGAATTACTGTTCTCGATTTGACGTTTGCAGCAATACCTCACATGGTGCAACCGCTGCTTATATACTGGCACGGGATCAAAGCTTGCGCACGTGCAAGGGGGGCAAGGGCACTTTTTATTTTATTTTTAGTCTTTTTTTTAATTATTTTTACACTGTCCCTTTCTTTTTTTTTTAGCACTTTTATTGGTATCATAGGGAATGTAAATACACCATCTGACTGCAATAGGCATTGACAGGTATTTTTCTTCTTTTTTTTTTGCGAAATTTGAGGTCTATTAGACTCTAGATATCTCCTCTGCCCTTACATCATCTGATTTCACCAAGATTGGTGTGTGAGATGCTTTCCCAATTTGCAAATGGCGCTGTTTATATCCTGTGAAACTGAAGTGATGAAATTCTGATAGCTTCCGACTATAGAGATGACTGGAGCCATTCTGGTCTCTGACCAGCTCTATGGTCAGCCAGTGGATCTGCCAGCAGCATTCTCGGATTTCCCTGTGGGACAGGAGAGCCCAAGAAATCTGAGGAAGGCGGCAGGAGGGGGGGGGGGGGGGGGGGGGGGGAGGTGCCCTCCCGCTGCCTGTAAAAATAATTCAGCTAATTGGTCACTAGGATTGCTTTTACATGAAAGTCGACCACCAGATGAAAAAAAAAATTATACCAGAATGATGCCCATAGCTGCAGGCATCATCCCGGTAAAACTCAAAGTCCAGCAACGTACCAGTACATGGTCCATGTTGGGCATATATGTAACAGCAGAGAACACGGGCATATGATAAATCGGCTCTGTGGATCAATATGACCGCAATTCATTCTTTTTTGTAATGTCCATGTTGAAGGTTAGGCCAAAAAAAGTTTAAAATTCAGAAAACGTGATTCCATGCGAATTGTCTGACAAGGGCTGAATTTGGGTGGGCGGCAATGTATTGTTGTGCGTATAAATTGCTTTGGCCCACAATCATATGGTACAAATCTTCGTGAAAAATAGCGGAAGGGCTTAACGCTAGAGCTGGCAGCGAACAAAGCTGATCCTGCTAACACTGCATTTTTGGGGACACTATACTAAGCAGGCACTAGTATAGTTCTGTTCATGATCAATATATTGATCTGTACAAACACTATAATAGTAACGGCGGTGATCAGCGACCTATAGTGTGAGTGTGATAGTATGCGGGCAATCTAACGCTAGCTGACCCTGGCTGGGTGGGGCGCTTACTGACCCTAATGTTATCGGATATTGCTAGTTGCAGGAATGCAGTGATCAGTGAAAAATTTTATATACCGACACCGTACTAATGTCACTGGCTGGGTGACCGGGCGATCAAAGGGTTAATAGGGGCAATCAAAGGGTTAAATGTGCTAATCCAACGTGTGTTTGTGTGTGTGTGAAATGTAGTGCTTTTACTCGGTGCCGTGTTCTCTCTTCTCTCCCTGCACTGAACGGAGGGGGGGGGGGGGGGGGGTTGGTGGCACAGGCACGTTCACACCCCAAAACAGGAAGTGGCGCAAGATTACTTCGCTTTGCCAAGAGGTGCTGCTTGCCGGCAAAATGCAGGTGAGCGGTTGGCAAGCAGTTAGGGAAAAACATAAAACCTTACATTTTTTTTAATTCTCAATATGGTATTTTTTTATTTTTTAATACTTTTATCAGAATGGTACATTCTTACCATAGCAGCACTGTACTACTCAGGGGGGGGTCAGGGATTTTTTTTTTGAAAGGTTTGCTGTCATTCATTCATGGAGGTTTTTGCCAACTCAAGATAGTGATCTGTGATTGGCTGGAGCTGGTCACATGGTAAAAGGTGCTGTGATTGGCCCGACGTATCATGTGACAGCGATGGGAAAATCACAGCTCACTAGGAGGAGAAACAGAGCTGTTATGAATGAGATTGATTCATAACAGCTTTGCTTACATTGTGATCATGTGATCACATGATCACTGGGTCCTGTTCACCGGGCTCTTCATTCTGCTGTGTCTGTCAGACACAGCAGTTGTGGGCACTCAGCGACCCCCTGTGTTAGTACAGCTAGAGCGACGTACGGGTACATCACTTTGCCTGTAGCTGCTGCCCTGCTGCAGTACATTGTAGGCGGGCGGTCGGTCGGTCACAAAGCAGTTAAAAAAAAAAAAAAGAAAAGAAAAGAATCTGCACTGGAACCAGAAGTGACGTAGCTCTGGTCCTCCAAGAGCATAGAGATGAGTGGAGGCCATCTTTCCTTCACTTATCTCTATGCCCAGCACTGTCGTCATTCAATAGTTTCTCAGGTAAGGCTGAGAACCACTGAGCAGCGGGGGCGGGGTTATATTCAGCACCTGTATCGGTGCTTATTTTCATATCAGCCAAAGGCCTATAGGAGTGTTTTCGACCATTGAAATTTCGGTGCATCCCTACTATAAACTGCTAAATACCTTTTCTCATCAGCAGTCAGAGTAGTCTTCTGACTTCTATCAGGGTCCAGCAGAGCGCTGGTTAAAGCTTGTAGGAGGAGTGTTCATTCTCCCCTGTTTGTCCTATGAGGCTACAGAACCCCTGGCCCTTTGTCTAAACAATGCTGATTGGCCCTCTGTTGATCACACGCACTCTCCTGAGAAAGAAAAAAACCTCTCTAGCAATACACATCAAACTGAGCATGTGCAGCTTGCTCCCAAGACTCTGTTCAATCAGCAGATGGATTGGGGACACTGGAAGAAGAGGAGGATCAGATTAGACAGGATCAAGCATCCTTTTTACACAAAGCAGAGGATTAACCCCTTAGGTTCTACAGTGAGTATAACAAGCATGCTTTACTACATATACAGACTGATTTTACTGTTATGAGTTAGTAACCCTTTAATTGAACATGCTGCAGATAGAAGCTGATTGGTTACTATGCACAGCTGCACTAGATTCTATGAGCGCCAGGTTTTAGTAAATCTCCTCCATTGTGTAATCCACAGACTTAAACTAAGAACGCTCATAACATTGCTTAAAATTTCAATGCAGCCAGAGCACATGAAAATACAAGCTTGCTGGATTTATAGCAGATCAAGTTATTTTTCTGTACTTGCAGGTTTTAGTCCCAGAAAGCCCATTGCAACTGCACTGTATGAAACATTAGACTAGGCCCACAAATGGAGAATGGGCAACAGAACACCACCTCTAATGCTGCATGTAATTGTGTTCAACAAACAATAAGCTGGGGCTGCATACGACAAAATCAGCTGCAAAAGGACAGAATTTTCTTGATCTTTTCGCAAAAAAACAAAACAAACACAAGCACCCCCTTAAAAAACACTCAATGGGCTTCAAACATGTTACAACTGCACTATGTTCACAGAAAGAAAACAAAAAAATAAAAAACAAAAAAACAAACACAATCACCCCCTTATAAAAACACTCACTGGGCTTCAAACATGTTACAACTGCACTATGTTCACAGAAAGAAAACAAAAAAATAAAAAACAAAAAAACAAACACAATCACCCCCTTATAAAAACACTCACTGGGCTTCAAACATGTTACAACTGCTCTATGTTCACAGAAAGAAAACAAAAAAAATAAAAAACAAACACAATCACCCCCTTATAAAAACACTCACTGGGCTTCAAACATGTTACAACTGCACTATGTTCACAGAAAGAAAACAATGCTGTTTTCCCAGATGACTTCGACACCTACAGATGTCCTTGTGAAGTATGCCTGACACAATGAAAATGAACATTTGAGATCGTTGTTCACCTTTATGATTTACAGATCATTTCCTACCACATTTCCTTAGATTATACACTGAAGAAAAATGACCTGTTAGGTTTCCGAAACTGAATAATAAATAAATCAATTTATATAACCAACCAAAATATTTGAGATCGTGCAGTCCAGGGCAATTTCCTTTCTCAAGCGCAGTTTGGAATTACCCTGCAAGTGTACTTTGTGTTCAGCATCAACAGGACTCGGGAGAGTCCCATGTAAGGCAATCCATAGAAAGGTTTTATAATCCAGCATAAATAAAAAGAGTGTGCTACGGACAATGCAAAATGTATATATTCCTCGTCTGAGCTATCTACATTATGATTTAGCCTACTACCTTTGCTAAGTACATTCCATCATGAAGGCCTAAATAGTCAGTAGCAAAAAAAAAAAACCCTCTTAAAACAGAAGGTAACCACATGTCTCACCCAATTACAAATCATTCCTTTACACTCCATTGGCCAAATGCACATCCAGAACTTCAGGTGTCTAGTGCAAACACAGCCTAATATTCTGGGACCATCAGTGCAGTATATGGAAACCATAGTGAAGTAGGGTTTGGGACCCAACCAAACAGTATAACCACAGAGTCTATGGTATACGGTCTTGTAAAGACGTACATAGTCATTTTAGTAGGGTTAGACCAGTATTTCTCAACCTTTTTTCAGTCAAGGCACCCTTTAAACTTATGACAGTCTCGAGGCACCCTTTAAAATTATGGACAGTCCCAAGGCACCCCATTCTAAAATGGGGTGCCTCAAGACTGTCCATAATTTTAAAAGGGCGCCCCATTCTAAAATGTGAAAAACTATTCTAACAGCAACATCCACAGATGTAGGACACCCAACATTAGAGGTAATTTATTCTTCCAAAGCAAATACATTTTTGCACGTTGGTACTGGCTAGTATTCCAATGTTTCTCTTCTCCCTCAGTTTTTCTCCATCACTGAGCAAATGTGACCCCAGCACTGCCGGAGAGGGGAAGGGGAGGATCAAACTAGGATGCTGTGCAGGCAGCTGACATCCTCCTTATCAATTGAAGATGTAATTGGTTGTCAGGACGTCGGTGGCTAGAAGGTTGTAATGGCGCACAATGAAAACCTGTGGCTTTGTGTAACTAAAAGGCAGGCTTGTTCCACCCACTAGCTTGTATACAAGTTTTGGGCAATTTTTATACATTTTGCCAAGGTACCCCTAAAGAAACCTCAAGGCACCCTGGCTGGGTTAGAGACTAATGGGTTTCCACACAAGTAGTATAAAATTCCAACAGATACATAAATAGCTCACTCATGTGAATGTCAATCTTACTTTACAATGATTGCCCATTTAGGTGTTCAAGTGAATATAAACCATATAAATGCTGCGCTACATTCAAATCAAAGTGAATGTGGAATCCAATGACACAAATCCAATATAGTGACAATAATATGGAAATAGATATATAAGTGCTTGATAATAACAAAAATCGTCAAATCAAACACCCAAAGGATGAAAAAACAAACACTTAAATCTATACGCATGTGCATAAATTACACATACATATAGTTACATCACACGTGCAAATGTGAAGTGAAATAATATTTACTTATTAAGCGCAAAAAAAAAGTCCAATATATAGATGTTAAAGGTGAAAAAATGTAAACGGTGTTTCCAATAATATTATAAAGTGACCACAGGTGACACAAATCGTGCAGGTATCTGAGTGTAGATAGAACTTGTGAATCCAACCACCTTCTGGATTAGCCTCTCACCTCATCACTTCGACCCTTGCGGATCAAAGAGCAATAATGGATCCCTCTCACAGATCCTCCAGGCACCACAGCACTCCAGAAACGCTTTTCAGAATTCAATATTCCCACTTAAACTCTTCTCCAGGTATAGATGAAATATCAATATCTCAGAACAAAAAGAGGAATCCTCCCATAGTGTAGTATATTTATTATACCATAGGAACATAGGAACATAAAACTTGTTGGTAAAAAATTCCACTTACATAGCAGCCAGTCCACACAAGACCCTCATGCTCTCAGATGAGGATATATCTGTGTTTGTTGGGTGTACAGCTGAATAACAGGTGTACCAAGATGGCCGCCACGCCGGAAATACGTCACCGCGCTTACGCCGACGCGTTACGTCACAATATCACGTGACTTCATCAGGGCTGTCAATCACAGTGACGATAGCTCTTTATATACCCGGCCAGGATAGAAGGAACCACCCACATCAATATTCCATTCAGCCTAATCGCAACGATACTTCCTGCAGCCATTAAACTGAAGACCACTGGGGACTATTATGCAAGGATGCCAGACTTACATCTACAATGGGCACATTTACACAGAAAAACGAAGAGTGTATAATGATGCACCAAAGAAACCTAGCAAGAAAATATATATATACCGATTCTGCAGTAGGCACATTTACACAGGAAGAATATAATAATGTACCAAACTGCAATGTTAATTATATTAAACAAAAACAACCTAATACCCATTCCCTTTTAAAATATTTTAATTAGTTATTTAAAAAATAAAAATATATAAAGAAAGGACCATATCTCACATAATTGTAGACCAAACTATAATGATCTCTAACTATGTATGCCTATAAGCAGCCCGTACCTTATTATATAAATATAATTGACATTAACCGGAAATATACATATACTTCTGCATATAAGGACGCATACGTATATATATAATCCTACAAATTGAATAATCATAAAATATATTAAAATTAAATAATATATTAAAAAATATATTATATAATCATCATTTAGGTGTTGTTCAGCCACTTCTGTTTCCTTCACATTCGAGAATTTTGGTTCACTTATCTACTTTACAGACTGATTAGATTTGGCCACACTGCTGCAGCTGAAAATATAAATCTGATACAGAATACGGCTGGCCACACATTATACAATTTTCTTGTACAAATTTCCTTTAGATTTACCACAACTATATATTATTATACAGGATATGAGCTCAAACCTAAATGCTTTCCATGTATATGCAATCAGACAGGACATTGCACTACATAAATGAAGGTAAATCTAAAGGAAATCAATTTTAACAAATGTGTATAATGTATGGCCAGCTTAAGGGTCCTTTCAAATGAGTGGAATAAACGACCGATGTATTTACACAGGTTCTTTAAAGCAGAAAGATAAATAAGATCCGTAAATTGCTTCTGTTTACAGACGCAAAAATGCCTATGTGCACAAAATTTACTCATGAAACCATACATGTTTGTACATGCGTTCAACCATGGACACAAATTTTTCTATTTTTTGTTGACAGATCTGGAAGTGACACAATTTTAGGCTTCATGTACACTAGCAGTTTTTTTTTCTTCTTAAGCTAAAAAAATGCTGGGAACACCTCTGGATAAAAAACACTGCTAATAGCATTTTTTTGTAGCATTTGCATATTAGTATCATTTTTACAGTACGAGATAAAAAAAAAGAAGCTAGAAAAAGCTGTTAGGAGCATTTTAGTAGAGCTTAGCATTTTTTTCTGCTGGAAAAACGCTCCCAAAAAACTCTACAAAGAACATTTTTTTCTGCTTCTAGACGCTGAAGCTCAGAAAATGCTAACAGCCTAAAGTAGTGTGCATGGACACAGCATACCACGATTTAGCTTCTAGGAGCAGAAAAAAATATGCTGATAATAGCTTCTAGGAGCTTAAAAAATGCTGTTGTGCATAGCGCCTGACTGATATTTATGCACTGTGAGAATAATTGATCAAAACTGGAGTAGCTAGAATGTGAAGCGCCTGAGCATGAGAGCCAATCAGCTTCCATCTTTAATTTTTAAAGCTTCAGGGTAGGCATGGGCATTTTGCCATGGTATGAATCTCAACAGTAGGCATTCAATGATTCCTGCTGCTGGGTTTGAAAGGAAAAAAAAAAAAAAAAAAAAAGATTGTTAGAATGTACCGTAAAGGAGAAGTAGAAGCTAAAAGTGGATTGGTCACCATACACAACTGCCCCAGACTCCAGTTTTGATAAATTCCCCCTTGTGCATATTAACTCATAAAAAAAACAATGCTGCACTGCTAAAAATGCTGCGTTCCTGTGGCTGTGTGCAAGGACCCTAATCAAGCAGATCACCCCCAGTAAGTTCTTGGATCAATTCCCCAAGATGTTCTAGAGACCCATAAAGTCTCAATAAGTAAACCATGAACCCAGTAATCTGAGGAGACTAGTTCTGGGAGACAATACAGTCCACTTTTATTATAAAATATATATTTTATTTTTGTTAATGAGACATGCATTGTAAAGGATGATGTGAAAACACAAATTCTCATTGGCCTGGAATCATATGTCCAAATATTAACCTGCAGACCTGCCTTTATGATCTATCATATGAATCAAATCACAAAACCGTGGAAAGCATTTTAGCTGGTACATTATGTTCCAAAACACGTTTCTATGACAACAGGATGCTTACAATGTATTAAATCCAGCTGTTTACTAATCTTTGACAATGCCATAAAAAAAAAAAATGAAATAAAAACACACAATAGCACAAGAGGACAAAAGTGGGAAGGACACTCTCAGTGGAATAGCATCAAATACAATAAAGAATTATTTATTAGTTTGCAGTACTGCGTTTATATAAAAATGTCTATATTTCAAAGTAGGAAAACAGAAATTAATTTCCAATAAAGAAGTTCATCTTTAACCAATTCAATTCCGGGCACTTTTACCCCCTTCCTGCCCAGGCCAATTTTCAGGTTTCGGCGCTCTCACACTTTGAATGACAATTACGCGGTCATACAACACTGTACCCAAACTAAAATTTTATCATTTTGTTCACATAACTAGCGCTCTCTTTTGGTGGTATTTAATCACTTCTGGGGTTTTTATTCTTTGCTAAAAAAACAAAAACAAAAAACAAAGAAAAACGTGTTTTTTTTTAAATTTTTTTTAGTTTCGGTTATAAAAGGTTGCAAATAAATAAATTCATCATAAATTTAGGCCAAGATGTATTCTGCTACATTTCTTTGGTGAAAATAACCCAAATCAGTATTTATTATTTAGTCTGTAGGAAAGTTATAGAGTTCACAAGCTATGGGATATATCTGAAAATTGATCAATCCTGAAGTACTGACAGCCGATCTAATTTCTTGAGGCCCAAAAATGTCAGAGCAGTCCAGATATCCCCCAAATGACCCCTTTTTGCAAAGCAGAAAGTCCGACGTATTTAATTTTTTTTTTACATACTGTCACCAGTGCAGTACAGCATCATCATATAACTGGTGTGGCGGTGATCAGTGACACTGACTGGTGACAGTACAAAAAATAATAATTTTTTTAAAATATTTTTTTTCTCTCTTTTTAATATTTTTTTTCATATTGCAGTATGACCAAAGTAGTATAATGTAACATTGTACTACTTTGAGGAAGTGATAAGTTTTTTTTTTTTTTTTACACAATTTGATTACTGATAGCATAGAATTTCTTTGCTATAAGTATTTAACTGAATGAAATTGATTCATTCAGGTTTTTTTTGTTGTGATTAGCTGTGAATGGTCACGGCTAATCACATGACACAGATGGGCTGTGATTGGCCCAGCCTGTGCATGTGATCGCTGTGACCATTCACAGCTAGACAGTTGTATACAATGGATGGCATGAAAGGAAGCCTTTCATTGTATACAACTATCATGTGACCGGCGGTGATTGGTCACAGCCGGTCACATGGTACTGGCAATGGGGCTGGTACGCAGATCTGTCATCGGTCGTGTACGAGGTACACGGCCGGTGACAGATCTCTCCGCAGTGCAGCCCTGCGGGCACGCACAAAGCGCGATCCGGGAAGGTCGTCATATGACGCCCTCCCGGAGGGACAAAGTGTTCGTCCAGCCGTCATATTACTATAGGCCGGGCGGGAAGTAGTTTAAAAAAAAATAATAATTAATGCACTTTAATTTGCAGGTAAAACGATTTGCATTTATTTATTTTTTTCAAGGGGCCTGCTGAGCATAGCACCCGCGATCAGATTGTACAGGCAGGCAGTTACCTAAGAGCAGGATGAATCAATGAACTACCAGAGCATTCACTAGTGTCCTCATAGTTCATTGAGAACTACAAGTGGTCGACTGCAATGGCTGATGGTACTTGCAGGCTTTCAGTGACAGGAAATTGTGAATGAATGACGCAGCTGTGTGGGCAGAGCCCCGCATGGCCGCGTTAGTTTCCAATAGTGACAGCAGGTGCAGGGAGAGGATCCCCCACCCGATGTCACTGGGGGGAGGGGGATCGGGGAGGAGAGGCTGTAGATGCTAAAAACGGGTGGAACATGTAACACATTCCAAAAGGTGAACCTATCCTTTAAAGTGGTTGTAAAGGCTCAAGGTTTTTACCTTCATGCATTTTACTGCTGTGTGCAGCAGCTCCCCCATCCTCTTACACCCCCCCCCATCCTTACCTGAGCCCCCTCAGGATCCAGTGATGTGCATGAGAGCCTCGGCTCTCCAGGGACTCTCCCTTCTCATTGACTGAGATAGCAGCGGTAGCTATAGGCAGTGAGCCAATGAGAGGGGGCAGAGCCAAGTTGCAACTGTGTGTGTGAATGAACACAGGGCAGTGGCTCAGCAGCAAGCCTGCTTGTGTGCCCCCATAGCAATCTGAAAGCACTTAGCAGGAGACAGGGGTCAGGAGCACTGTTGGGGAGCATCAGGGCTGCTCTGTGCAAAATCACTGCACAGATAACGTAAGTATGGCATTTTTTTTTTTTTATTTGCCTTTAATATCACTTTAAGGAACCATTTCTCTCACGTTAAATGGAATACATTTAAGTGACACTAAAGGTAACCCTTTTTTTTTCTTTTTAATTTTATTAAAATAATAAACATGTTATACTTACCTGCTCTGTGAAAAGGTTTGGCAGAGATTGGCCCCAAACCTCTCTTGTAGGGTTCCCCTGCTGGAGAGCTTGGCCCCTCCTCTTGTGTGCCTCCATTGCTCCCCAAGCTGTGTGTGTCTATGGAGACACGCTCTGTATACACACAGCGGGGCTCAGCCCCGCCCCCGCTTCCTCCTCACTGTGTTTCATTGACAGCAGCAGGAACCAATAGTTACTGCTGCTGCCGAGTCTTAGGCTACGTTCACACTAGCGTTGTGTGCAGGCGGCAGAGAGGCATTTGGGAAGCGTTTTTACCGCTTCCCAAACGCCTCTGCCAATTCTGCACATTACAGCACATGGTGCTGTTCTAACGGGAGCGATTGCGTCGCGTTGTGGCAAAACGGACGCCTCTGGTCGAGTCAGGAGGCGTTGAAGCCTCCTATTCTAGTCTATAGTGCCGCTCCGCAATCGCCCGGCCATTGCGGGGCGTTTGCGGAGCGGTAACACCATTCAAACTGCATTATAGGAGTTTGTGGGGCGTTTTTAACGCTCGGCAAACGCCTAGCAACCGCCACTAAACCGCACATGCGGCGTTTGCAGAGCGTTTGCCGAGCATAAAAAAACGCTCTGCAAACGCTGGACCAACGCTTGCCAAACGCTATAGGGGCGTTTGGCAAGCGTTGGTAAAACAGCCAAGTGTGAACGAGGCCTTAGTGCGGGTGTCGGCAACCCGCAGCTCTTTTTCACCTTTGCTGCGGCTCCGGAGCACACTGCCCACCAGGTGACAGGCAATAGGGTTGCCGTAGCTCAGTGGTCGGCAAGCCGCGGCTATTTACACATTTTAATGCGGCTCTTCTGTGTGCCGGGCGCCCGCTCCCCTCCCTCCTCTCGGGCGGCCGCCCCAAAAGTCAGGACTCTGCAGCTAGCCCAGCAATGGGCAAACTACGGCCCGGCGGACCTTTTAATCCGTCCCGCGGAGCGTGGCAAACATTGGCTGTCAGGATGTAGGCGGGGCAGCGTGACAAACTCCTCTCCTCTCACAGTCCGCCCTGAAGACCGGAACGGCGCGGGAACGCGGCGAGAGGAACGCGCGGAGTACAGGTAAGTGAATTCAGACAATACGGGGAATGAATTACTATAGGGGGGATGAATTACTATATGGGGGATGAATTACTATGGGGGATGAATTACTATATGGGGGATGAATTACTATGGGGGATGAATTACTATGTGGGATTAGGGCTAAAAAACCTCTAGAAACCCAGTCCTGGGTTTTTTTTTCAGCCAAAAAAATGTTGGATTACAGTCTATGTGTGCATGAACACATAGGATAACATGCTGGGGAGTTTATTGGCTGTAGAAAAGAAACGTCAAAAGCCAAAAACAGCTGTAAAAACATCCAGTGTGCATGAGGACTTATGATACATTAGCTGCTACAGCTTTAAAAAGTGAAATTATTGCAATCATCACCCGGCTTACTGCATCTGGCACAGCAGCTTTACCTTGCACAGTTCTACCTAACATTCACTAAAGCAAAGTATGAGAAAAACTGCCAGAGCTTAGAAAAACCAAATGTTTATCATTCAAAGTAAAGCAGGAATGAGCAAAAAGAAAGCCATTCAACAGACATGCATGCCAATCAAGCAGCTATATTTATTCAGCACCAGATATTAGCAAGCTCCCACTGAAATGTTCCACAACATATGCTTCTATTAAACCAAGGACACTCTTCTGAGCAAATATAAAACTGCAGAACTAAAAAACACCCAGCAGTACATTCAGTCTAAACACTTTTTTTTAAAGCAAAAGCACAAGTCTTTAAATTACAAGATGACTCGGTCGTTGACTTTGCTAACTATCCAGTGGAATTCACAAAATGTATTAAATAAAAACAGACACTCGGGAATAAACAGGAAGAGACTTGAGTAAAGCCAGATTTAATGGAAGCATCAGATACAAACGATCAATACAGAGACCACTAGTGACTGACAACACATGAAGTCTCCACTGTTTACAGCAACTGTGGACAGTAAAAAAAAAAACACCACACTACATCCCTACTGATTAACAATGACTCCTACAATTCAGGCACTTTTTGTGGATTTTACAAACATTGTTTTCTACCTTCAAACACAAAATACCAAACACTGAATTCTATGAATCTACATCTGAAAGCTGCATTAGCACATGCATGCACTGAAGAGCTGTGTTAGGGCTCGTTCACACTCGACTTTATTTCTAACTCTTGCCAAACGCCCCTATAGCATTTGACAGGCATTTGGGAAGTGTTTTAACGCTCCTCAAATGCCCCCTCCCAAACGCCCTACGCGCGGATTTGAGGCGGTTGATAGGCATTTGCCAAGCATTAAAACCGCACCACAAATGCCTATAATGAAGTTACATAGTATTAACGCTCCGCAACCGCCTGCCAGGCGTTTGCGGAGCGGCACCAGAAACTTGAATGGGAGGCTTCAACTCCTCCTGACTCCACATGAGGCGTCAGTTTTGCCGTGACGCTAACGCTTCAGTGTGAACAGCACAGTGTGCTGCCATGTGCAGAATTTTCATAGGCGTTTGAGAAGCGTTAAAAACACTTCACAAACGCCTGACACCTACTGACAAAGCTAGTGTGAACTGAGCCTTAGACCAATCCTAAAGTGGGTATTCCAGCAACTAGAAATCTGAATGAATAATGCTGACTGATATGGACAAGAAATAAGAGAATCATTTTTAAAAAGAGCTCTATCTTATGGGGGGGAAAAAAGTCCTTGAGCTCTAGACAGGTGACTTAGCTTAAGTTAAGAGGATTTTAACAGTCTGCTGCAAGCAGGAGGAAGCATTTTCCTAGTCTCCTCTCCCCAGTGATCAGACTATAACATGGCTACTTTGTAAAAAGTCATACGGTGAGAGGCTGCAGCAGGGGGCTTTGTCAGTCATTTGTGAACACCGCCAAGAGCTGCACAGGCAACAGCCTTCACGTGATTGCATTATTTCTGAGGCAACATCTCAAGAACTACAGAATATGACCACCCTTGACAATGCCTGAACAAATATGGCTCCATCTTTCTACAGAGAAAAGCAGATTAGGGTACTTTCAGGATGGATACTATAATCTGTGACAGGTCATCGAAATCTGTAACACTTCTACGTTACATACAGTGAAGGAAATAAGTTATTGATCCTCTGCTGATTTTGAATGTTTGTCCACTCACAAAGAAATGATCAGTCTAAACATCGAATGGTAGGTGTATTGTAACACTGAGAGACAGAATAGCAACAAAAAATTCAAAAGAAATGCATGTCTAACAAATTATGCACTGATTTGCATCTTCATGAGGGAAATAAGTATCTGATCCCCTATCATTCAGCAGGATTTCTGGCTACCAGGTGTCTTTCATACAGGTAACAAGCTGAGATTAGAAGCAGTCTCTTAAAGGGAGTGATGCTAATCTCATTTTGCTACCTGTATAAAAGACACCTGTCCACAGGAGCAATCAAACAATCAGATTCCAAACTCTCCACCATGGCAAAGACCAAAGAGCTGTCCAAGGATGTCAGGGACAGGATTGTAGACCTACACAAGGACTGTTTGAAAGTGCTGTGGTCAGATGAGACCAAAATCAAGGTCTTTGGCATCAACTTAACTCGCCATGTTTGGAGGAGGAATGCTGCCTATGACCCAAAGAACACCATCCCAACTGTCAAACATGGTGGTGGAAGCATTCTGCTTTGGGGGTGTTTTTCAGCTAAGGCAGTGTTTCTCAACTCCAGTCCTCATGGACCCCCAACAGGTCATGTTTTCATGATTTCCATTATTTTGCACAGGTGATTTGATCAGTTTCACTGCCTTAGTAATTACCACAGCTGTTTCATCTGAGGGAAATCCTGAAAACATGACCTGTTGGGGGTCCATGAGGACTGGAGTTGAGAAACACTGAGCTAAGGGGACAGGACAACTGCACCGCATCAAAGGGATGATGGACAGGGTAAAATACCGTCAACTCTTCGTTGAGAGCCTTTTTCCCTCAGCCAGGGCATTGAAAATGGGTCGTGGATGGGTGTTCCAGCATGACAATGACCTAAAACACACAACCAAGGCAACAAAGGAGTGGCTCAAGAAGAAGCACATTAAGGTCCTGGACTGGCCTAGCCAGTCTCCAGACCTTAATCCGATTGAAAATCTGAGGAGGGAGCTGAAAGTTCCAGTTGCCAAACGTCAGCCACCAAACCTTAATGACTTGGAGAGGATCTGCCAAGAGGAGTGGGCCAAAATCCCTCCAGAGAAGTGTGCAAACCTGGTGACCAACTACAGGAAATGTCTGACCTCTGTGATAGCCAACAAGGGATTTGCCACCAAGCACTAAATCATGTTTTGTGAAGGGGATCAAATATTTATCTCCCTCATGAACATGCACATCAGTGCATCATTTGTTAGACATGCATTTCGATTGAATTTTTTGTTGCTATTCTGTCTCTCAGTGTTACAATACACCGAACATTCAATTTTTAGACTGATCATTTCTTTGTGAGTGGGCAAACATTCAAAATCAGCAGGGGATCAAATACTTATTTCCTTCACAGTAGCTTGCATACACCCACTTGATAAAGAATTCTGATATTTGGTCCACTTTCTCAAACCACAAAAACCCCCTCTAGGTTAGAGTGTAATTTCGATAGCTGCTGTTCATTATTGGCCTACAGCTCACTCAAAATATGATCAAACACATACCACAGTGCTATGCAGTAATACGTACACCACCACCACCACATAAAAGTGCCTAACACTCCAACACCATTAGAAATGCTTAAAGTGTAACTAAACCCAAAAAGTAAAATCAGCCAGTATATGCAGGAAAGCATGCTTGTTAGGCCTCATGCACACCGGGAGTTTTTACAGCTGCTGTTTTGGACATCAGGTGTTTTTCTACAGCCAGTTTTTTCTACCCCAGCATGTTATCCTATGCATCCATGCAAACATAAGCTTTTATCAGTTTTTTGGCAGGGGCGTTTTCAAGCTGGAAAGAACCCAGAACTACTGTGTTTAAAGAGGAGTTTTTCAGCTGTAAAAATGCTCTAACGCTGAAAGACGCTAAAAACCAATACTAAAATGATAAAAACGTGCAACAAACCGCGTGTTTTTAAACACAGCATTCTACAGCCAATGATACTGGCATAGTAATGTCCAGTGTGCATGAGGCCTTATACTCACTGTGGATCTTAAGGGGTTAATCCTCTGCATTGTGTAAAAAGGCAGTTTAATCCTGACTTCTCTGATCCTCCCCTTCTTTTACTGTCCCCAATCCATTTTCCATATTACATGCTCAGTTTGGTGTGTATTTCTAGAGGTTTTTTTTTGGGGGGGGTGTGGCACAGGGGCACAGCACTATCCATACAGAGGATTAGGGGTCATACAGCCTCATAGGACACTCAGAGGAGAATGAAAACTCCTTCTACAAGATTAAGCAGTGCTCAGTCGGTCACTGATAGAAGTAACAAGACTGCTATACACTGCTGATGATAAAAGGTATTTAGCAGTTTACATTTACTCAAATAACTACATTTCCATGTCTGTGTACTGTGGAAGACTGGATATACTGAATGGATGTTCATGGGTTTAATAACACCAACAGTCCACAATGTGCAATTCACTCTCTTGCCTAAACAACAAAGTCGTGGGTGCAGAACTTCACCAATAACATGACCATATTGTTCTGCGTGACCTGTGACCCTTTAGGCCTGGTAGGAATTTTAAAGGGGAACCCACCCCATAAAAAGTGAGGAAAAAGAGTGGCGTCCCCCATAAATTCCTACCAATCCCTTGATCTGAACACCGGCCCAGCAGGGCAGGGCGGGCAGGAAGGAGGGGGGGCTTCGATCGAGCGCCCCCCCCCCCCCCCTTCCTCCAGCTTACCAGGCGGTGTCCCCATGCCAATTGGGACAAGGGCCTCTTCTCCACAACCCTGGCCCAGTGGCTGTGGGGGTCTGCGGGAAAAGGGCTCCTTAGCATCAGGGAACCCCTTTAAATAAGGGGCACTCTGATGCTGCCCCCTCCCATTCACTAAAGGGTTACATTTAGAAAAAAAATTAAAAGACCAGTCTTTTGAAAAATTCCTTTAAATGAACAAAAAACAAAAAAACAGTTTTTGACAAGTCTTTTAATTAAAAAAAAAAAAAAAGCCATAAAAATGGTTCCATTGCTGTAATCCATTGTCAATCATGGTATCCAGCGTTGTTACAACACCAACTAGCCAAAATGTAAAAAAAAAAAAAAAAAAGACGACGCCCACCGACCTTTCCGCACTTGTCGCAATATGACAGGTCTGACATTTGCCAGTCACATGTAAACAATCGGGCGGAGCTAGCGGTGGTGAAGTCGCCTCCCACTGACTTCAAGGCAAAGTCGCCTCCCACTGACTTCAAGGCAAAGTCGCCTCCCACTGACTTCAAGGCAAAGTCGCCTCCCACTGACTTCAAGGCACAGTCACCTCCCACTGACTTCAAGGCAAAGTCGCCTCCCACTGACTTCAAGGCAAAGTCGCCTCCCACTGACCTCAATGCAAAAACTCCTGTCTATAGTTTTTCTCTCGTTAATGTGGTATTAACTGGGTTTTCCCAGGGTTGGTAAGGTATAGAGAAAACCCTTTCCGGGCAATTAACTTAAGTATGATAATCTCTCCTGCCAGCTATTGTACTATGACAGTCTACACTCCTGGCTGCTATTTAGCTGAATATTTTCAGCCAGGCTCCCTCAAATTTCCAGATCAAAGGATGGCTGGCAGGAGGGTACCCAATAGCCAGCTGGATCTACTTGTCTATTATGATCTACTTGAATCTACCATAATCTTTATTGTAAAAAGTTGGGGGGGGGGGGGGGGGAGATCAAAGTCACAGAGGTAAACAATAGGAAATAATGTGCTTTTTACAATGAATATTCTGACACTCTTAGGAAGACCTATAATCATACTGACCAACTTTTTTTTTTTTTTTGTACACGTTTCACTGCATGCTAAAATTACAAATTAAAAAAATCTCTTTCAACCATACATCTTATGTGGGTCACACCAGTGCACTTACTTTTGCTCTCCAGTGACCCAGAATCAGCCAACAGCAAGCTAAAAGGCCGCTGTCAGTTGATGGTCGCTGTCCGTTGATGTCACAGACCCACTCCAGACTCTGGAGGGATCCCGAAAATAATGTCAGAATCCACCCAGATGGCAGTTAGCTCAGCATCTCAGTGCGCATCTCAGAGTCTGAGCCAGCTGCTCCCACCCACTCCTCTGCCAAGGCAGCGCAGAGAGCTGCTGACTGACAGTCACCGCTCTCCACTCAATGTAGACTGAGAACTGAGTGATCATGTGAACGCTCAGTTCTTAGGTTAGACACAGAGAGGGACAGCTTGGAGTGCCAGATTGAGGCTGCAGCAGGTAGAAATGTGTGTATTTTTTTTTCTAAACTTGCACATTCTGCTTTAATGCAGCTATCAAAGATCCTGTCCTTTTCTCTACTGGAACTCCAGCATAAGAAGCATAAAGACATTAAGCATTGATTGCTGGGTCTCTATTTTGATCTAGGACAGGGGTCTCCAAACTTTCTAACCACAGTGCCAGTTTACTCTCCTTCAAACTTTAGGGTGGCCAGACAGCAGCCAGTGGAAGTAGAAAATGACCTGCGTCAGAGGGCATAAAAAAGGTCTCAGACTTGACTGTCAGTGAAAGTACGAAAGTATATTGCACCTGTGGTCAGTAGGAAAAAGAATAGTACCCATCACTGGTATCAGTCAAAGGAACAGTACCCCATCACTGGTGTCACTGGATGGAACAGTGCCCCATCCATGCTGTCAGTGGGTGGAACAGTGCCCCTTTGTTGGAGTCAGTGAAAGGAATACATAGTTGGTGTCAGTGGAAGAAATGGTGCCTTGTTGTTCGTGTCAGTTGGAGGAATAGTGCCCTGGGCCAGATCTGGCCTGTGAGCCGCAATTTGGGGATCACTGGAAGACTGACATCCAGAGACCCCTCAGGTACAGCCAAACACTAGATGGCATTTTATGCCAGTGCAATGCTCTAGAGTAAAGCTGGCCATAGATTATTATTATTATAATACAGGATTTATATAGCGCCAACAGTTTGCTCAGCGCTCTACAATATAACGGGAGACAATACAGTTCAATACAAGAGGGTTAGGAGGGCCCTGCTCCTTGGAGCTTACAATCTAGGAGCTATAGATGGATCGAAATTAGGATGGTTCAGCAGACTCCTACTGAATTTTAACCACTTTCCTGCCGCCCTACAGCAAAACTACTGCTACATGGCCGCAGGGCTGCGCAAAATCACATATACGTGATTTTGCATTTCCGGGTAGGGGGCGTGCTCGCCATACCAACACCGATACTGGTGGCCTCGGCTATCAATCACCGGGTCCCAGCCGGTGATTCCCCACCCGGCGATCGCTGAGTATCACTGACAGGGAAGAGACCTGTATGTAAATAAAACTGATCTCTCAGCGGTCAGCTACTGCATAGCAGAGCAATACAATGCAATGTTCTTACACAGTAAAACAGCACACAGAACATAGTTAACCCTTTGATCGCCACAGATGTGAACCCCTTCCTGCCCAGTGCCATTAGTACAGTGTCAGTGCTATTAGCACGGATCACTGTATTAGTGTCACTGGGGATGTCTATGACAGTTAGTCAGTTTCCCCCCAAAGTCAGAATGCTCACCGCAGTCCTGCAATACGCCGCTGATCACCGCCATTACTAGCATATACAAAAAAAAATACCAGAATATATATATATATATATATATATATATATATATATATATATATTGCAAACAATAAAAACGCTAGGCGATAAAATACCACTGAAAGAGAGCTCCATTTGTGGGGGGAAAAGGACATAAATTTCATTTGAGTGCAGTGTTGAATGACCGCGCAATTGTCAGTAAAAGTAACACGGTGCCATATCTCAAAAACAGCCTGGTCAGGAAGGAGGGTAAATCCTCTGGAGGGCAAGTGGTTATTACATGTGTAGACATTCCTGTTCAACAGAAGTCGATCATTAAATTGACTTCAATTGAAAGGGAATGTTGAAAAACTTTGATCAATCAGCAGCTGAAGCTTGAGAGTCCTGGTGTAAGTATAAAATGTCTCCAAGAGGGTACGGGAAGGGAAGGAGCAGGTTATTCCCATCATCTATGGCCAGCTTTAGGTTTTCTCTCTGAGCACTGATCCTGAACAGGACTTCTAGGACTACTAGTTTTCTGCATTTTAACAAGTGCATGCTGGGTAAAAACTGATAAGTGTGGGTTCATTTCTAACAATAAATCCGCTTTATATAAGCTTTCCGTACTCTCCCTTTCCACTGCTGTATAAACAGAAGTATAAGCTGTCATCTTATTAACATGCCAGCTAGTGCTGGAAAAAAAAAACACGTGATGTAATGTCAGTAATCAAGCTAAGTGCATTTTATCTCATCCCAAACCAAAAATACTGGACACTGCCACCCCACATGTAGCAAATTCTGCAGGTCAGAGCATTGTTTTCTAGGAAGTGAAGAATGAGACAGGCGGATTTAGAGTCATTAAGTCACTTCCTGTAGAAAGACCAAAGTGTCGTTAACCTACAAGACACATAGCCTGGAAAAGAGAATTCAGTTGACATCACTCACTTCCAGGAGATACAGTGCTCAATTCCTGCTTAAATCCAAAATCATCTGATTGTTGGTGTAATACAATCAAATGTAGGTTTATCACTGGTAACATTTTATGGGGCCTTAGTACAATATGGTACTGCAGCCAACACATGAACCACTTGCTCTAAAGATGTTCTGTGCCTCACCTGCGAACACAGCAATTCCCTCTACAACTTGGGGCTCATGTACACTGCAGCTGATAAACTGACGTTCAGGAGATGTTCAGCATTTTTTTTTTTTTAACAGCCCCTGAACTCTCCCTAATATTTTTCTATGTGTGCATGTACACCATGTCATTTACAGGCAGTTGAGTTTACAGTCTTTTTTTGAACGCACCAAACTTGCGTTCAGGAGTAGATTTTACCGGCATTTCAAATGCCAAACGCTTGTAAACGTGGTTAACCGCGTTTATAAGCATTTGCGTTTAGAAGCATTTTTTAACTGTTCCATGTCCAGATGCTGTCCAGAGCCTTTTTTCATCATCAGAAATGCATGCAAAGTGTTTTCCATGTATTCAAATGGACCTGGTACTTCAGCGCAGTCAGTTCCAGGTTTCACGTGAAGGACAAAATGGTAGAATGTGCCGCATTATGCTCATGACAGGATCCATAGTGAATACAACCATAAAAGACAGGTCATCTCAACACATACTGCTCTCTCTGCTACTGCTCTCTTTATTCCTCTCAAAATGTCTGAAATTGTTAATTTTTTTACTGTTTTTAAGTGCATTCTGGGCATTTTGGAAGGTCTCCTGAGGTTATCTTTAAAAAACGCTTCTTCTAAATGCAAACGCGGTATGCAAACGCGGCTAAACAGAAGTTTTTTAACCTGCGTTTTCCATCAGTCAGTTTCCATCGTTCAGAAGTCTTTTCCAAACGTCCCATGTACATGGAGCCTTAAAAATGAAGGAGTCTGTTCTAGCTAGTAAAGTAAAGTAGCCCCCCCCCCCCCCCCCACACTTTGCAGTCTATGTATAAAATGTTCCCTTTGTGGATATCTTAAGCATTTGCACGAGCATCACGAATATCTGCTGTAATGATTGTAATATGATCATCTCTTAGGGCCATCAGTTCCAAAGTTCCAGTTCCGGTGACAAAAAGGAGGTATATTTTTTAACAATTGAATTTGGTTATGGTGACATGCTGCCTACTCATAAAAGATGTTTTGGGGGGTTTTTTTGGTTTTTTGGGTTTTTTTCCCAGCAACAGGCCCACTTTTCCAGATACAGATTGTTCACGATTCTCAAACATGGATAAATAAGAAATGTTAATACACCCAACAGGAAACTCCGTAAAAGCAGGAACATTAACTGCTTAGCTTAGTAGTACTGTACAGTATTGTCAATATGTTCCCTGCTACAATTTTACAACGTATCCAAAAGTATAAACTACAGGAAGTATGTATACAGATTTGCTTTTAAGCACATATAATACATCCCGTCTTCAGCTGGCCTTCCTGTAAATCTATTTTTAGGGCTATTGGCTTTCTGCATCCAATAGGAAATCATTTTGAAAATGTAACACATGCTGCAATAGGTAATAGCATTTCAGAAACAATGCAACGGTTTGAAAATGCAGCCAAGCTTTCTGCAGACCACAAAGAATATTTACAGATTATTTTACTGCAGGCAATAGTTATGTATGACAGTGGTAAACCATGCATGAGACACCCCCAACAGTATGACCTATGGTTATTCAGCATGGCAGCAAATAAACACAATGCAGTCAATGCCTCAATGCAGGAGGAGTTTGTACAACAAGTCCACAGCATAAAACAAAACATCTGCTCATCCAAGCCATTAAACACAATGCAGTCAATGCCTCAATGCAGGAGGAGTTTGTACAAGTCCACAGCATAAAACAAAACATCTGCTCATCCAAGCCACTAAAGTGGAAGAAATGCCTAAAACCAACCAACGATGGATTGAATTTTGATCAGTTCAGGAGGGATCGCCTTAGATTTGATCGAACTCCGGGCAGGCTGGATGTACTGAACTCAATCCATCGATCGACTTCAACACAACCAGCCTGTCAGATTTTTTTCATGGGATCCCTGCAGGCAGCTATAGCTGCCAGCAGTCATCATTGTGTTCTGCCAGCAGGGAAGCCTCCCCATGGGCAGAACACAATAGCACTGACTGTGTTGATGAGGGAAGCACGCAATTTTCCTTCCTTCCATCCGTGGTAGAAGGAAAGAAACTGCATAATCTATGGGATGCTTAACTATATCTATTTTTAAAAATGCCCCCCGCCCCCCTTATCCAGCCTAACCTGTATAAAAAAAAGATCTGCATACTTATTTGTTTATATTCTTCTTTGGTCCAGTTACACAATCCTGCAACTCCACCTCCCATTTTAGAAAGCAACTGCTGCAGGGGAGAGGAGGGAGCGCCAACAATGGCTGGGCTATGGGAGCCCATAGGCGACATCATGAATCAGGAATTCAGAGCAGTTATCCCGCGATCCCTTACACAGAGCTGCAAGATCACAAGACTGGACCAGAGTTAATAAAAATAGCGAACATCTTTTTTTATGCAGGATTTGCAGGATAGGTAAGAGGAGGGAACAGATTGAATACATATAATTAGACTTTTCTTTCACTTTAACCACTTCATTCTGCAACCCGTACATCACCAAATTCAAGTGGTTATACCAAGATGATGCCTGCAGCTACAGGAACCATTCTGGTATTTTTTTTTTCTACTGGCAATGGACTTATGTAAAAAGAGATTCTAACGGCTCATTAGCTGCTGGATCACTTTTACAAAAGTGCACACATAAACACGCTGTGGTTTAAGATGCATGGTTGTTGCGGGTGTGATAATACGTACAATTTACATGTGTTCTTGAATCCACAATATCACCTTAAACACTGTGTCTTTTCCCATCGTGGTTGTGTATTGCTAGACCTTAGTCTACTGCTTTCCTGCAGCTGTTTGTTTGGCCCCATATTGGAACTATATGCCAGGTATCTGGCAATCTGCACAGCTGGATAGACCCTTGCCAGAGAGGGTTCATTTTGATGCAGTTGGCTATGATGACATCACTCCCATGCATGCCCATGGGAGTCATGTCTGACAGTGCTTTGAATTGACGGCTTTAAAAGCTCTATAGGCACTTAATGCTTCCTTTTTCTGTATATATTCAGGATATGACTGCTACAAACGTTCCTTCTTATTCTGCCAAATATAGCACTTGACTAGTCTCATTAGGGATGAAAATTATGGGATATCAACCACAGACGTTTCAAACGTACACATCCTTAAACAGACGAGTTTGAAGCTGAAGAAGGCCACCCATCATTTAAAACCGAATGAGAGACATCTTGACACTTGCAATACAAGCAACAAGAAAACCTGGAAAACCAATAATGTATTCTGTACAACACAAAGTTCACAAGCAAGGCTCAAATGTACTTAGCTTGGGAAGCCCCTTTAATTGGATATTTTATAACAAATGACAACAAAAGCAACTCAGGAAAACAGACCGTTAACAGTATAAACAAAGTACTGAACATTATGTTGTGTAGAGGTTAGACAGCCTATGTAATGCATAGTTCAAGAAAATGCATCAATGTTTATTTCCCTTGTTGCTTACTTATCCCTCTCCTCCAGCTAAACAGCCAACTAAACATTACAGGCAGACATATTGACTGTAATCGCTGGTGAAGATGTACAAACTGAAGTAGCTGTATGTAATCACTCAGTAGAACAAAACGGTTTCACACATAAAACACATCTAAGTCTCAAAGGGGCCTGAGCAGAGGTGTATCCTTAGTGATGTATAGAACATTGAAACTATGGATACCAAACACTTGGGGCTTCTCCAAGCTTGGCACACACTGTGTATCACACCGCTAGGAAGAGATCGGAGAGGACTCCATGTGCAAAAAAACCGATGTATGCCAAGCACAAAACGATGCTAGGGTGCTACAATACATGAATATTGAAAACCTGGGAGACTTACCAACAGATCCTAATTGCTTGTAGAATCTATATTCCAAATGTAGCTGCGGTGCCCTGGATTTCATAGGTTCCTAATACAGAATAGAAAAGATTTACAAGTGAGAAATAATACAATGTAACATACATATGCATCAAGAACAGTAAAGGTGCATTACGAAGAAAACAACCTAATAAGACATCAAACCTTTATGACACCCTCTAATATAGCAAAACAGGGTTCTATTTATTAATATCAGTATAGTTTTAACAGATACAGAAGAAAGCATGCCATTTATGGACACACTGTTACAGCTGCCAAAAACCATAACCCCAAAAAGAAAAACAAAGTTTGTTGGTCTGGCGCTAGGATTATAATTCTTTGGGGAATATGTACAGTGCAAGCAAATACAAAAAATACTGTAGTTTGAAACTGAACTCCAGGCCATATTAAGATACCAATGAACACAGTATTCCTTAAAAAAAAATGTGTATATATATATATAAGTATCATAAACAGCATAAGTCTAAGGCCTCTTGCACACGGTATTGATGTTTGAACATTAGCATTTCTGGACATAACTTTAGGCATTTGCTTTGAACGTATTTGCATTCTCACGCACAATACATTCCTAGGGAAAAACTGTTACTATTTATGCGCATACGCACATATTTTCTATTTTTTTTTTCTACTCAAGAATATGCAGCGCTTGTCCACATGCTTGTGTGTACAGGCACATTGTAAATGATGGGCTGCATTTTAGGTCACTAAAAAAAAAAAAAAAAAAAAAAAAAAAAGAAGATGCAGTGTGCAGGAGGCCTATAGCTGCCCATAGATGGATCAAAATTCATCCGGCTCAATAGGGACTACTCAAAATTTCATCCATCTATGGCCGTTCCACTGGACTGCAATCAAATGACTGACTTCTGTCAGGCAGAACTCTTGAAGAATTTTCTTGTCTGCAGCCACTCAGTGTATTCTGGCAGTGGACAGAATATAATGGCACAGTGGGATGAATCCCTCCATCCAACTCACATGTTCAAATAAGGGAATCTTTTTTTTTTTCTCCAATTAGCTCTCTGGCTAAATGCAAAAAAAATACAGCAACAAACGCCACACAAGACATGTACAGTGGGGATCGAAAGTTTGGGCACCCCAGCTAAAAATTTGTATTAATGTGCATAAAGAAGCCAAGGAAAGATGGAAAAATCTCCAAAAGGCATCAAATTACAGATTAGACATTCTTATAATATGTCAACAAAAGTTAGATTTTATTTCCATCATTTACACTTTCAAAATAACAGAAAACAAAAAAATGGCGTCTGCAAAAGTTTGGGCACCCTGCAGAGTTAATATCTTGTACTGCCCCCTTTGGCAAGTATCACAGCTTGTAAACGCTTTTTGTAGCCAGCCAAGAGTCTTTCAATTCTTGTTTGAGGTATCTTTGCCCATTCTTCCTTACAAAAGTCTTCCAGTTCTTTGAGATTTCTGGGCTGTCTGTCACGCACTGCTCTTTTAAGGTCTATCCATAGATTTTCAATTATGTTGAGGTCAGGAGATTGTCAAGGCCATGGCAAAACCTTCAGTTTACGCCTCTTGATGTAATCCCCCGTGGATTTCGAGGTGTGTTTAGGATCATTATCCATTTGTAGAAGCCATCCTCTCTTTAACTTCAGCTTTTTCACAGATGGCATCAAGTTACCATCCAAAATTTGCTGAAATTTTATTGAATCCATTTTTCCTTCTACTCGTGAGATGTTCCCTGTGCCACTGGCTGCAACACAACCCCAAAGCATGATTGATCCAACCCCATGCTTAACAGTTGGACAGAGGTTCTTTTCATTAAATTCTGTGCCCCTTCTTCTCCAAACGTACCTTTGCTCATTCCAGCCAAAAAGTTCAACTTTAACCTCATCGGTCCACAGAACTTGTTTCCAAAATGCATCAGGCTTGTCTATATGTTCATTTGCAAAGTTCAAACAATGATTTTTGTGGTGAGGACGTAGAAGAGGATTTCTTCTGATGACTCTTCCATGAAGACCATATTTGTACAAGTATCTCTTTATAGTGGAATAGTGTACCACAACTCCAGTGTCTGCCAGATCTTTCTGGAGGGATCGTGCAGTCAAACGTGGGTTTTGAATTGTTTTTCTCACAATCCTGCGAGCTGTTCTGTCTGATATTTTTCTTGGTCTTCCAGATCTTGCTTTAACTTCCACTGTTCCTGATGACTGCCATTTCTTAATTACATTCCGAACAGAGGATATTGACATCTGAAACTGCTTTGCTATCTTCTTATAGCCTTCTCCAGCTTTGTGAGCGTCAACTATTTTCAGTTTCAGTTTTCTAGACAACTGCTTAGAAGAACCCATGGTGCTGATTGTTGGGGCAAGGTCAGATGAGTCTGGGCATTTAAAACCTTTGAGATTGACATCACCTGGTCTTCCCAGACGATGATTGAGAACAATCCATGACACTGGCAGGTCTCAGCTTGGCAAAGGGGGCAGTGCATGCTATAAATTCTGCAGGGTGCCCAAACTTTTGCAGACGCCATTTTTTGTTTGCTGTTATTTTGAAAGTGTAAATGATGGAAATAAAATCTAACTTTTGTTGACATATTATAAGAATGTCTAATCTGTAATTTGATGCCTTTTGGAGATTTTTCCATCTTTCCTTGGCTTCTTTATGCACATTAATACAAATTTTTAGCTGGGGTGCCCAAACTTTTGATCCCCACTGTATGTCCAGCCTAAGACTAACAGAAGGAGGGCAGAACTCTGAGCCAATGAGGTTCTATTGCAAGAACATGTGCGAACAAGTAACTTGTTGAGAGCAGAGGGATGACTTCAAAAGAACCCTTCTGCTCTTCATTGTCTAAGCAAACAAGAATTGGAGTTGTAGGACCTGCCTGTGCTTTCTGGCTGGAGTGACAGGATCATAAAACCGACTCCACTGAATTACAAAACCTTTGGTAGGTAGAACAGTTCCCTTGTATACATATCAACTGTGCATTTGGATGCTATCCTGCAGTTTAGCTTCAATGTCAGCTGGAGGTGTGTAATTAAACACTTAACTTGTAATAACCATAAAAACGGAACTTACCAGTTTAATTGCCACATATTCGTTTGTGTACAGATTTTTCCCTTAAAAAGAACAAAAAGAAGAATGTTATGGCTTGCCAAGGCAGGGTTTATAGCAACACATTGAGAAACAAATGAGCAATGTGCCAGAATACAAAGTCCACATAAACTGGTAATGGGGCCACAACACAAAGCCTATTACTTAAAATACTGGTGACGCAACACAGAAAGTAACATTTAGTTTTCTCTTTATTTTATTAGTGAAACATTTTAAAAGTAGGTAAATTACTTGGTGTCACAACACATGTAAAAACCATTTGCTGTAAACAGAAATAATATTTCATCCATAGGGAATCAATCATTTGTTAATGCGACTGGAGCCACCAGGTACTATGCGCAGGCTGGCCTTGTACATCTATGGGGATGCAGCAGCTGTAAAGACACAGCCCTAATTTGACAAGCATACAGGTGAGCAGCCACAAATGCAGGCTGTGTGCATTCCAATTTGCTCACCTGCTAAAGTAGGTCGAGCAACTGACTGTGCATCCCTATAGACTTAAATGGCTACCTGCATGCAGCACCTGGCAACTTCTGCCACATAAGCAAATGGCTGATTCATAGTGTACGGCCTTAGCACATATGTAAATGAGGCCCAAGGGATATGTCATTATTATAATACAAGATTTATATAGCAAAAATACAAAATAACGGCAGACATTACAGATACAATACAATTTGGTACAAAAGGGAATCAGAGGGCCCTGCTCGTCATGCATGTATAGATAATGTTATAGAAATGAGGTGTCCATATAAATTTTATGTGACAAATCCCCCTAGGTTTCAGCCACACATTCACATCTCTCCTGGTCAACTGTTTTTTTTTTCTTCTTAAAAAGGCCAGAGACCTAGAACAGCAGAGCACTGTTGTTCTTCATCCAAAATCATTTTCTGTCCTCAATGAGCCTACCATTACTGAGCAACACAAAAAGAGGGACGTGACAGAAAAGTAGAGCATGCTGACCTTTCCTGACATGTATTTATTTCAGGTGCACGGAGGACAGAGGATGCCTTTTTTGCATAGAAAACAGTACTCTATACTGTCCTCTTTCTGTAAAAGTCGTGATGGGGAGACGAAGCTTTGGCAGTCCATACGAACAAGCCCTAAAGCACGCTACGGACTCAGGAGAGCATTACTATGCCTATACCAGTGTCAGTGTCATGCCTGTAAGTGGACTATGAAAATAACCACACACAGGCTGATACCCAGCTGTAATACGTGGTAATCATCCAGCTGATTTAGAGAGCGTGATTATAGGGCAAGGCTGGTATTTCTAGGTCATGCACTGATATCACACCAACCTCCTACACAAGGAAACAGAGGCTATAGAAGAACAGTTATATCTCTATAGACCTTGAAGATAAAAAGATCTGTACATAAAAAAAAATTTAAAAAAATGTAATGTAAAAAAGTGCTTCTGTTTACATGAGTTCTGATGCATAAATGCCTGCAAACTGTTCACATCCATAAAATTCTTCTAGCTCAGTTTTTAATCCCAGCATGTACTGATGTTTAAATGTGTACACATGTAAAGTATGCAAAAATACTGACCCCAGGTGCTATATTTTCTACTTTGTCTTTAAACGGTACAAGCTGATTGAGCACGAGGCAGCTGTGAGTATGGGTATAGAATATACAGTACTACTACATTCAGATCTATAAAAAAAAAAAAAAAAAAAAAAAACGAAAAGAAAAATAAAAACTACTGCATGCGGTTAAGAACCGAATGCAGAATGTTAACACCTGTGTGCATTAACTCTGGGGGAAAAAAAATACAAACTTAAAATTAATTTACAAACAGCAACCAAATATATTTATGAAAAAAACAAACAGGAATTTTTAGGCAATGTCTGTTTCTTTTCACCTTTTCGTAACCAGAGTTCATTGATGTCTAGATGCACAAGCCAAATTTAGCAGCATCAACAAGCTGTCGGTTAACTAATCAATAACTCTTGACTCTTTTTGAATATGTAAATAATTATTATATAAGGCTTTTAGTACATTATTTTGTTAAAAAAAAATATATCCTTTTCCCTGGTCATCATTTTCATATATATGTATGTGACACACAATCGCCCTGATGAGGATACATGCCAAGAATTGAAATGAGTCAGGTTTATACATATATTGCTCAGGTTTATGTTTTACATTGTGACTGTGATATCTAACCAAGGACCTGAATGTTTTTATATGCACAGTGTTTTTAAATGAAAAATTATACATTTTGTATTTTTATTTCTGCCTGACAACATACTTTGCCTGTTTTTGTTACTCCTTTATTATTCAATATCCTTTTCCCTAATATCTTTTCTTTATTACGATTGTATGGTTAGAGGCAATTTTTTTTGTTAATGCTCAGGAGTGTTAATCACCAGTGATTTTATCATTTTATTAGTCTCTTAAAAAAAAATTATACACACACACACACAGCTGTTTTTATTATAGGATGACAAATGTAAAAAAAGAACCCAATAAATTTTTTTTTACCATTTAAATTTTAAATAATGCAACTGCATCTGACAATAAGCTAATTAATAGATGACACCAGGGATAATACTGGGGACCACTAAAACATCTAAAACAAAAATGTAATATAATGCACCTTCCCAGTACTGAAGAGGCAGCCCCAGATGACGTGCCTACATTCCTCATTTTCTGGCTCTCTCACTTTTGTTCACTTGGTAATCTTGTGCGTAAACACACTGCATGTCCCTGGGTTGTTACGCTCACTTCTCCACTTTATCTATGAAGAGAGTCATGACTGCCATCCAGGCTAGGCTTCAAAATTGTCTGCCTTTGTTCTTCTCTATTACATGGGGGACAATGGTTTTAATATTACACATAAGATCCCGAATTGCTTTTGCTTTTCAGTTCATCTCACAGAAAGAGACTAGGACTAGCAAGTATTTTCTGTACTTGCTTTAAAAAAATAAAATTAAAATAGTTGCTAGTTTAAAAAATGCAGACACCGCATAGAAATAATGGTAAGCAGCAATATGATACAATATTGTTCTTGTGTTTAGTTATATTTTATTACACAGCCTGCAGACAGAATGCGGTTAATGAATTAGCCCCATCTCCCAGCTTCAGAGAATGTTTATACACCAATCAGGCAGAACAGTATGGCCACTGACTGGTTAAGTGACTAACAGACTATCTCCTTACAATGGCATCCAAGAGTTGGAGGGATATATTAGGCAGTAAGTAAACATGCTGTTACTGAAGTCAATGTGTTGAAAGCAAAAAAAACAAAAAACAAAAGGGCATCACAGTTTGTTGTGTATGGGGTCACAGTATCCATGCTGACCTGTGTCGACAGCCATAAGAGTCTACAATGGGTATGTGAACATCACAACTGGACCAAAGAGCAATGGAAGAAGGTGGCCTGGTTTGGTGAACCTAGAATCAGAAAAATTGTGCACTATCTTAACTTGCATGGGTGGTGTGCCGCACAAAAAGCTTTTAATGTTGAAAAAAAAGAGCAAGACTACAGTTTGCCATTGAACATACAGGCAAAGACAAGGCCTTTGGGAAAAATGTGATGTGGACTGATGAATCAAAGATAAAGCTGTTTGGCCATAGTAACAGACATGTTTGTTCAAACCAAATAGAAAATTTCAGAAGAACCTCATACCAAATGTGAAGCATGGTTGTGGAAATGTTATGGTTTGAAGTTGCATTACTGCAATAGGTGTCTGGCCAGCTTGTGGTCACAGAGTCAGCTATGCATTCTGCATATCCAAGCATGCTTGACATGAATGAGAGGTCATCTGTCTTAAAGTTTTAGCACATTTGCGATAGCCGTTAGAAGGTTGAGAAACCATTTGCCACTGGCAGGGGTGCTTACAATGATCAGCTTTTATTTATGCAAAACCTTTAAAAATAACAAAAAACTGTTGTTGTGACTGCTTATAAAATATTGTCTGGAGCTTGGCTTTAATTTGTTTAGTCACATCTAAATTTGCTGATTCATTCACCACTCCCCACCCCCAGACAAAGGTGCCCCTGTGCTCCTTCATGCAAAGTGGAGGCACTCTAATACAGGAGGTGTGTTTACTTGCCAGATTAGCAGGTGAAAACAGATGAAAAAACAAACAAACTGGTGAGCTGCAATATATTCCGTTTTTGGTTTTGGGTTTAAATAGAACTTGAAGCAATGGAGGATTATGAACTGGCCTAGTCAAAGTCCTGACTTGAACCCAGTTTAATTGTAAAGTAGGGGTTAACAAAGGGTAGCTCATGCAAAGAAGCTCAAAGAAATTCTGCATAGAGAAATTGTCAAAAATTCACCTAATCAATGTCCAATTGGTGGACAGGGCAAAACCAGCAACTTGAGGCCAAGGATGTACTTACTGTTTCCACAGTACAGCATTACAACTATTGATATTTTCCTTAATTTATTCAAAATGCAATTTTCCTTGTGTTTTATTTACGTATATCACCTTATCTGTAGACGCTATTTGAATGAAGATCTAATGTTTGCCTTTTCTGATATCTTAAAAAAGTCAACAATTTTATGAAGTGTACTTTTCACATGATTAGCTAAGAGTAAACCTACAGGTGACCATCCACAGACTGTACAGGGTATACTAGCATTGCCCCATTTCCCCCAGCACTTAAAGTTGCCTACAGACACTGAATGGAGGGTTAGCGTTGTCTGTACTATATGGCCACTGGAACATCTGACCTATAAACAAACCAGGAGGCATCAAGTGAACTTACCTTGTAGTGCCTATAAGGAAGAGAGCAAGGAAAATAGCTATCAGCCTTGGAAACAAACTCCAGGCTTGTTCATTACCCCAAGTCTGCTCAGCCAGCAGGCAATTACAAAGGCCTATAGACACATGAACATTTCTAAATCCAAAATAAACAGCCAGATCTAATGAATGTTCTTTGATGCCTGTACTTTGCTTTTGAGAGATCACAGAATCACTCTCATCCATCCTTGATGCAGCTTCACCTGGCCATACACAAGTTGTTAGAAAAAAAAATTGGTTTTGGAAAGTTCATTAGATTGTCAAATAGTTAATGGGGTTAAATCTACGATCAACAAATTTCATTCGTTATAAAATTAGATGCTGAAAGCAAAAAAAAAAAAAAAATTTGAAGTACTTTTGAACGGCATTAGTCAACTCTCTGCTGGCATTATCAAACATACTGATGAGATTTTATGTACAATCTTATGTCCCTATCGCAAAATTCAAAATGCATATACAGCAGGTCCAAATGTGGAAACAGAATGTGCAAATGTGGAAACTGATTTGCACAAGGGCCAGTAATATCTCTAGCAACACCTCTAGTAAGATATTTAGCAGTCTCATAATGGCGTCTATATCATCTTCTGAAGCATTTTCATTGTCACCCTCACTCATGGCTTACACCTGTTGCTGCCTAAAGTGCGGGGAACTACTTATCCATCTCTGCGATGGAAGCTACAGGCTACCGATCCCCTGCCAACCCCTGTGCTGACGTCAGTCCTCTTCTATCTCCTTAGAGGACACCACCACTAGCCATTCGCTATTGAGTGTCAGTGCCATGGACACCCAAAGAGGGACCCCAAGTAGGAAGTAAACAAAAGAGAAGGCCTGTTGCTATAGTGTCATGTGACTGTGGCTTAAGGTGTGTAAAAAGATAAAAAAAAAAATTTAATACAGAGATTAGGCAAATCTGAAGTTTATGAATAAGCGCTATGGAGCATGAAACGCGTTAACTTTTCTCCTGATTGTTCTTTTATCTGCGTGCTAAATGTTTTGACAATTGTCTATGAGTATTTCCATATATATCTACCAGCAGAGTGTGCAGCCATTTCCTTTGGTTTCTACTTTTTTTTTGCGTGGGGGGGGGGTAAACACCTCTGCATTTGCAGTGTTGGCTGAATCATGTCACACAGACCTGGAGCTGTGTTTTTTCTCTATGGGCGATTAGGCAAATATCTTTAGTCCTGAGGGGGGGCTTTAAAGTACACCTGTGCTTTAATACAGGTTGACTTTACTATGCACCTGTGCCCAGACTGTGAATGATAAAGTACTTGCATATCGTTACAGTAGAACTGTTATAACCCCTGTCATTTTTTGCCATCTATGTCCCACAGGGAAGATTTCCTTTTCTCCTCCTGTCTTATAGTCAATACAAGGAGAGGAAATCCATCCAAAGTGAATGAATCTCTGGTAGTCACCATGGTCACCGAAATTAGTGTCCCCATTGGAAGATGCCCCCTCTACATCTGTTTTGGTGAGCACTCAAAATTTGGGATTCTCTTTCATTTTCAGTGATAGCGGTCACTGGGACAAATAGGGAGGGTGAATCTCCCCAAAGCAGACACAGACAGTAATAAAATAAAAACCTGACAGGCATTTTAACCCCTCCCCACTCTAAACCTGGGGGGGGAAAAAAAAAAGCTGTGTCTTCAGTTATACTTTTGCAAGCAGCAAAAGAGCTTACTAACCTCTGCAGCTGGATGAGCTGTGAAGAAATTCTTCTTAAAAAAAAATAAAAATAACAGACTTTAAATTTGGACTTCAGTGATTTGTAACAGCTTACAAGCACTTTCCATTTGCCTACATTTAAAGGATGACAGGCTTCCAAGGTCCTCCTGCCATAGAAAAAAATGAGGAAGAGAGTTGTCGTTTTTGGAGCTTATGTTGTAAGTTTTGAAGATATATTTCTCCACAATACCTTTATCTACAGAAGTGAATGTGGGCTTGTTTTAGGCTCCATGCAAACTCGTTTTTTTTTTTGTTTTTTGTTTTTTAAGATCCAAAAATGCTGGAAAACACTGGATAAAAAACACTGGTAATTTTAGTAGTGATTTAGTAGATTTTAGATGAGTTTAAGAGCGCTAGTGTTTTAGTAGCATTTGTACATGTAGGGAGAAAAAAAGCTAGGAAAAAAAAAAAAAGGAGTTAGGAGCTTTTTAGAAGCGTTTAGCAGTTTTTTTCTGGCAGAAAAAGACTCCAAAAAACTCTAGAAAAACATTTTTTCTCTGCTCCCAAGTGCTGAAGCTTGAAACATGTAAATAGCCTAAAATAGTGTGCATGGACACATAGGATAACACTTATTAGCTTCTAGGAGCAGAAAAGAAAATTGCTGATAACAGCACCTAGGAGCTTAAAAAAAAAAAACACTAGTGTGCATGGAGCCTTAAAGTAATTTCAGTACTTGTTCAGAATATGTAAATAAGTACATGAAGTGAAGTTGGAGAAAATCTCTTCAAACTGAGCACAATGCTCTTAGACAGTTGTTACCGATACAGTGTTCCTATTAGACTTTTTTATTTTGGGGGGGGGGGTCCCTCCATTTCTCTTCTGGTGATAACCTAAAAATTCTGCATTCTTTCAGTCAGGACAAAATATATTTTACAAATGAAGATAAACAATAAAAACCTGACAAGTTCTAACCTGCCACCTCCGCCACCAAAATTGCTATAGATACCCTTAAAGTAATGGATCTTTTCATCAAATTGCCATAACATGTTGAGGAACAATACATGCCATTTACCAACTCCCTATGATCTTTAAAAACATCAAATGAAAAATAATAAAAATCCGCATTATAAAATGATCAACATCAGCATTTGATTTTGATTGATTCTTTTTTTAGCACTTTTTTCTTGCTTGATCTCATTTGGTTTTTCTTTGTGAAACACAAACCAATGAAGCATTTCTGATTATGGTGAACAGATGTTCTCATAAAAAAAGCATTTGACAATGATGAAAATGGCATATAGAATTTTAAGATTTAGGGAACAAAAACAGGTTCATTATCCAATGATTTTAAAATACTATGCAACATCTTGTTAGGACCACCTCACTACTCCAACTTAACCAGTTGAAAAAAAAAATCTGAAGGAAGAAAAGCACTGGCAAAGTGTTTCCAAGTTTCATATAGGCAATCTTGTTATATGACACTAAACGGCTGGCATCTAAATTGAGAGAAAAAAAAAATCACCCAACATGATGTGCATTTATGAAATATGTCACGCTAAATAACAGTTTTTTTTTTTTATTTTTGTTACGCACTATAAAATTCCCTTCTCTGAGTTCATTGACGGACACCGCCTTTACTTATTCTCGACCAGAAGATTATAGCACCACCTACAGGAGTAGGACACTGGGCAGAAAAACTTGGCACCGCCTATAGGCAGCCCTAGCTGGTATAAACCCCATCTTTGCAATAGGCAATCCAGTTTTGTAACAAGCAGTGTCAGAGGTAAACTACACAGAGGGGTGAGTGCTGTGTCTGTAAATGAACTCAGAGAAAAGGATTGTACACTCTGTCACAAAAAAAATCCTGTTTTCTCTTACATTCATTGACTGACAGCCTCTTCCTATTTTCGGCCATAGGGACAACTACAAAGCAGTGTCAAAAAGAAAGGAAAAAAAACAAAGAAAAAAAAAAAAAAAGGTGAGGAGTAGGAAAAACCAAGGCCAAACAAAAACCAAACCAGGCCAACCAAAGCTCAACCCCAAACTACAAAAAAACATGACCACCAGGATCCAGACCACAAGGTGGACAGACCTCAGGAAAGATGGTTACCACCCCAGGAGGAAAAAAACCTGCCACGCCGATCGCAGGGGGAGTCCAAGTATATGAATGCACAGAGGCACTAGGCGCCCTCCCCCCAGACAGCCCACACTCTGTCAGCAGGGGCACAGGACTGGAGACCACAGCACCTCTGCCATCAGAAAATACGCCCCATCCAGGCACCAAAACACCAAAAAGGGGGACCCAGGTTGAGTAGGGCCAAGAGGTAACCGGACAGCAAAAGGGGGGCCTGGATGGAAGGAGGGGAACTCTCAGCTTTGACCGTCCCAAAGAGCACCCACGTCCACCCGACAGCGAGAAGAGGGGGGAACTGTACTTACTGATCCACAGATGTGTGTATAATGTTAAATAGAGAAATCCACCTCACCACCACAGTGAGGGGGCACAGAAATGCTGTGACATGGACAATGTCTAAAGGGGATGTGTCGCAGGCGATCTAGCAATTGGATGAAAGTTTGCTCGTGATCGTTGTCCAGACTGGGTTGACCACTGGATCTAGCTCATCCAGCCTATTGCCCAGCCCAGCAACTGATTGCAGATCTCTGCAGGAGAAATCCAGGGAAAAAGAAAAAAAAAAGCTATGGAACTAGAGGTCCCAGCAGGGAAACAGGTCCTTTCTCCTGAAACTAGGCAAGAGAAAAAAGAATGGATTGCCTATAGCAGAATGGGGGTTTATAACAGATAGGAATGCCCATAAGCATTGCCAAGTTAATTTTCTGCCTAGTGTCCTACTCCAGCAAGTGGGGCTATAACCCTATGGTCGAATGTGGACATGTGAGCAGTGGTGGGACACACTGTATATGTCAAGATTGAACCATGTATGGTGAATTTTTGTTTTTTGCACATTTATTTGGCTGATTTATGTGTTGTATTTTTAACTAAATATATTGCACAGTATATCTGTGTTGATGCATATGGTATGGATATATAATCACTAATATAGGGTGAGGGAGGGCGCAGCAAGATGTATTTATGATAACCCTATGGTCGAGAATAAGAAGAGGCTGCGTCAATGAACATACGAGAAAAATCAATTCTATCGAGTGTTTTAAATCATATGCTCTATATCCACATACCTACAATACATCAATTGCAATAACACATAACATTATGTACCACTTGAATAAAATAAAATTAAATTGTGTATCACATTAGCAAAAATAAAAACACAATAACAAACCTTCAAATATTAACACAGAAAATCAAAAACTTGAAGACAATGTACTGCAAACAACTGACAGCGTTATTATTATTATTATGCAGGATTTATATAGCACCAACACTTTGCTCAGCGCTTTACAATATAACGGGAGACAATACAGCAACAATACAGTTCAATACAAGAGGGAAAGGAGGGCCCTGCTCCTTGGAGCTTACAATCTAGTTCATAAATTACATCTAATATCCTTGTGCAATATGTGAAGTCATAAATACACACTGGTGCCAAAGTGATTGTGATCTCCACCTTTCCCAGTGGACACATGCTCACCTTCTTAGACAGACCTTAGTATCAGAAGGTCATGAAGAGCATGTCCCCTTTAAAGCCAGGACAGGGCTAACTCTAAAGGCAAATTTAGCTCACTTGCAGAGTGATGAACTCAAAAAGATAAACAGAAACCATAGTGCTCTCCATAACATCCAACAGCTTTATTACAAAGATAAGAGTTACACTAACATGTATTTTAAAACAATCAGGCTCTTCTGACTGCAAGTAAATCTCTCTCAAGGGCTGGTGCAGTGGAAACTCTCAATGCTCACAAACTGAGATCCCCTCCAGGCACTCCTACGCAGCACCTTCCACATGCACAATCTCCATGTTCCACCTGAGTAGTTTCATCAGAGACATGGGTCAAGGTGATATACTGCTGTGTAATTAGATTATTTATTACTGGTACTTATACAGCACCGTAAATTTACACAGAGCTTTACATATATATTGTACATTCACATCAGTCCCTAACCCTCAAGGAGCGTACAATCTAAGGTCCCTAACACACATTCATAGATACACATACTAGGGCTATTTTAGACAGGAGCCAATTAATTTACCAGCATGTCTTGGGAGTACCGGGGAAACCCACACAGGCACAGGAAAAACAAACTCCATGCAGATAGCACCATAGTTGGGATTCAAACTTACGACCCTAGTGCTGCTAGGCAAAAGTGCTAACCACTTAGCCACTCCAACACCTAAACACACATCCTCATAGGCTAAATATATAGATAAGGATACATTTGTGCAACATTATAAATGAAGTAAGCAGGTGAATCTAGGGGTTTCATGGCCATATATCCAATAAAATATCTGGAAATAGACAATAAAGAACGAGCTTAGATTCTGGAACAAAAAGTGAATGCCTTCAAGAAAATGTATAAAATACAGAACCCCATTACAGAAATGCAATATTAAATAGGGGGAAAAAAATTGCAATTGAAGACAAGTTTGAGAGGCCCCAATAGGCAGGAAGACCACTTATACCAGATTCCAGAATAGATTTGGACAATTATGAGGACATAAAAGAGTCCCATTCTCCTCCTTTTTTGGAGAAAAAGAACTTTCAAAAAACAAACTAAATCAAGAAGAGAAGGGATGGATTTTTGGTCTCCCAGAATAGAAAGAGAAGAAAGAGAGAAGGTAAAGGGAGCATAAAAAAAAAGGAGTACAAAGGGGAAGGCATTTTAATATTAAGCAGATCTTACACATACACACCCATTTTTCTTAAGTATCCTAAAATATATTTTTGTGTGAAGTAGTAGTTTCAGGCAAGTAACTCCTGGTAGATTAGACAGGTTTTATATGAACTACTTTGTGAAGGTGGGAAGGTACCATCTGGTGGATATTGCACAAATGTATCAGTGTATTTAGCCTATGAGAATGAGTGTAAAGATACACAGCTGTATATTTTCTGGACCCATGCCCATTAATGATGTCAGGGTTGACACAACTACTTGGGCGGAGGAAGAAGATTGTGCATGTGGAAGGATCAGCCTAGGACTGCCTGAAGGGATTCGCAGTCTGTAAGTGATGAGAGTCTGCACTGCACCAACACTTGAGACATGGTTTCTTGTAGTCACTAGATGAGCCTGATTGTTTTAAAATACATGTGAGTGTAACTTCTCTTCATAAAGCTTGTAGATGGTATGGAGTGCACTATGGTTTGTGTTTATCTTTTTGAGCTGATCATATTAGGCTAGGTTCACACCTGTACAGGTGATGGGACCTCACCAGTTCCCACAGCCACAACCACCCGCACAGAGAGAGCAGGAGATGCGTACAGGTGCCATGAATCCTAACGGCACAAGTGCGCACTGGAACATGCAGTAGCTGATTCCCGCTCTGGGAACTGCACTGTACTTACGTTTTCCATGCGGGCTGCAATTTAAAAAGTGACATCCCTGCATTTTCAGGAACACTGCAGCCCATGCAAAACACAGCTCACACAGCACCAGTAGTGTGAATCAGGCCTTACTGGGAGATCTCTGCATCGAGTGAGCTGAATTAGCCAGGCCTGGCTTTAAAGAGGGCATTCTCTGCATGACCTGATTCAAGGATCTATCTAAAAAGGTGAGCATGTGCCCACTGGGAAAAGTGGAGGTCACAATCACTTTGGCACCAGTGTATATTTATGACTTCACATTTTGCACAAGGATTTTAAAAGAAGATGTAATTTATGGATGCTGTCAATTGTTTGCAATAGATTGCCTTCAACTTTTTTATTTTCTATGTTCACATTTGGAAATTTGTTATTGTGTTTTAAATTTTATATAAATGTGATACACAATTTGTTGTCTTTATTCACGTGCTACATGTGTTATTGCAATTGAAGATATTTAAGTGTATGGGTATAAAGCATATGATTTGAAGCACTAGATAGGATTGATTTATTTCATTTAGCATGGCACATTTCATAAATGCACAAGTGTTTCACAAGTGCTTATAAGTTCTCACGCACACTGGAGGGTTGTTTTTAGCTGCTCCTAGGGGCATCCAGTGTTTTTCTTGTCTGCCTCTAAGCACCCCTGCATGTTAGTTTGTGTGTCCATGCACACATTGGCTTTTAGAGTTTAGTGGCTGGAAAAAAAAACAACTGCCAATATGTCCAGGAGCAACAGTGCTTTGGCAGAAAGGAAAAAAAAAACGTGTCTCAATGCACTTAAGAGCTAGGTGCGTTTAGTGCTTGAGAATGAATTCATTTCAATGGGCAGAGTAAAATTATTATTCTGGCCAATGAAATGAATGCCCAAGCGTTTGACGAGCCTAAACATGTTACACATTTTATAAGTGCCGGGTGTTTTTTTTTCTGCCAAAACACTGCTGCCAGGAGGAAAGGATTCTAGCAAAAAGTCCTCTGTGTATAAGGCCTTAGGGTATGAATCAGACACAGATGGGGAGTTTAGATTAATGAGAGATTGTAAGCTCCAAGGAGCAGGGCCCTCCTATCCCTCTTGTATTGAACTGTATTGTCTCCTGTTATATTGTAAAGCGCTGAGCAAACTGTTGGTGCTATATAAATCCTGTATAATAATAATAAGAGATAACCCCTAAATATGCACATAGATTACTGTACTTGGAACATTCTTTGTAGTACATCTCATTGGAGCATGCTGGGTTAAATATACCCTTGTAAAACATAGTGACTCATTTACATACATTTTACCCACACTGTAAAATGCATTAAAGGGTAACTCCACCTTCATGGGGGAAAAAAAATAGCAAAAACAAAACAAAAAAAAATATTGTGTATATAATTGCCACTCATGTCATATTGTAATTAAATGTTATTAAAAATTGCCTTTCCTTTTCAAACTGCAGCACTGTGATTTTCTGTAAAATGCAATATGGCTACCCGGAGGCGTGCTGTACACAAAACGTGTACAGATTGCCCCCAGAAACATATCCTGCTTGTGTGATTGGCTTGTTGATTTTCTCAGAAGTCTAAACTAAGATACAAGTCAGATTTGGGCATCCCCTGTAACAAAATGGAATTTTGGTACGATACTCCCAAAAGGGCAATCCTATCTAAAAGGAATGCAGACCCGGCCACTTTCCTCATTAGAGTCCTGCAGGTGCAGTAGCTGATAATTATAAAATCACTCCCATACAGATTCACTCTGCAACATGGTGACAGACAAGCACACCGCTATTTCTTCAGATTAACAAAAAGGTAGGAATTGGTAACAAAGTATGGTAAAATGATTGTAATGTACATAGATCACCCAGAGGGGAAGGTTTTATTTTCTCAACAAAAGTGGAGTTACTCTTTAAAGGTACAACAAATATCTGATTAAAAAGAGCCCTAAAAAACACAATTTCTTTACCAGCTCTCTCCCCAGGTAGGTATATTTTTCTCACTCACTAGGGGTGGGGCACAGGGCTTGCCTTATTTTCTACCCTCAGGGAGTAAGCGCATCTTCTTCATACCAGATAAAGTGTTATATTAGGATATTAAACCATTATGTTTGTAGCACATATCTAGCAAAGGAATGAAAATCATAAAGCAAAGGAACAGTGTTTTCATTATATTATTCCTGTGTGCATTGAAGGTCCTACTTTTAATACTTGCACCCTTGGCTTGTGTTTTCTAAAACAAGACTCAATGCATTAAAAAACAAAAAACCAGTATCATAAAAGTACATAAAAATAAATATTTGCACTATTAAAAAAAGAACAAAAAGCAATGAGTTTGTTTTCAGGAATGTGTGAACCCCAAGCATAATTAAATAAACAGCAGCTAGTTAAGTCACAGGGCAGTAGAGATCTCCATTAGCAGACGATTATTTCAATCAGCCTATGCAGTCAGAAATACCAGTATTGTCTTGGGAATGAAGAAAAACTCTGGATCCATTCCAGAAAGCTGCTATATACACAAACTGTAATAGGAGGCCTCTTTAGAGCCACTGCAAACTGAATACCAAGCAAATATGTCTGTCCAAAACCTAATCACTGCATATGACTTAAAGTCCTAGTACCAAAAATAAAGAGACAAATAAACCCACAACACCCTGTAAGAGAAGCAGGGCAAAACCTCAGGCACCCTGAGCCTGGGTTCACATATATGTGGTTCGGTACATCGCATGAGATTCGCACAGAAACCGCACCACATTCCTGTGTAATCCCCATGCTAATAGTGTGCGGTGCGATTGGAGCCATACATTTTGTATGGCTCTAATCGCACCACAAAAAAGGTGCAGGGCCCTTTTTTTGGTCCGCACTAGAATCAGATTGAATGGGTATTCACAATTATGTGATCCAATTCTGCCCATCGCACCGCGTTTTGAGGACCGATTTCAGGGTGTTAACACACAAACCCACAGCGGTTTGCATGAATGGGGTGCGATTCTGATGCGGTGTGGAATTCGCACAGAAAACGCTGCAAATTCTGCACTGCATCAGTGTGAACCCAGGCTGAACGGTTTCTACCTTTCCTCCTGGCAGCAGTGTTTTGGCAGAAAAAACACTTGTTTGTAAACGAGTGTAACATTACACAAGCATTAGCCCAGGGTTTGACCAATTTGAATCTAGGAGCCTAAAAAAAAGTTAGGTGCCAGGTAGGGGAGTTGGGGGGGGGGGGGGCAGCATCACACTCACCTTGGAAAGCACCAGTCCTCCCATCTCTCACCTGTCCAGCAGCGACACCTCCAGATGGCGTCAATGGGGAGGATCTGGTCCCAGGAGAGGTAGCGGAGCCTGTGACCCATCTCCACCAGGAACCCTAGCAGCAGCTGCAAAGAGCAGAGGGGCTCATCCACCCTGACCTCCTCCTCATCTTCCTCCTCCTCCTCCATGGAGCCCCTGGCCTCATCCACCCTGCACAGCCCAGCACACACTGCTGTTACTGACCGGAGCCTGCCTGACAGTGGGCCCCGAGCTCTCCCTGCACACACCTGGCATCCATCCACCACTCCACCCTCCTCTGGATCCTGGCAGCCGGTCTGCTTTGACAGCAGCTGCCCCACGTTAAAGACAGTCCTGGTTGGGGCCAGTGGTTCAGGCCCTCTCAGGACGCCCAGGCCCCCTACTTGTGTATGGGCCATTGTCCCCTGATGGTGGCCCTGCAGGCGGTGGGTGGGCTGGCAGGAGCCCAAAAACTGGGGCATGGTTTCTGGTCACCATTGCGACCTGGTGCCTGGGATTTGTCGAACCTTCTGTTAAACTCTGCCTCACTTACACATGAATCAGAGCGCATGTTTCTGGCAGCACTCTGGTTATAACCAAGAAACCCCTACCATCAGTGGTGTAAGGATCAACCAAAGTACCTGCCAAAGACACCACCTTACTGTCATGCACCCACTGATCTATATATGTAAATCCATATATAGTTTTTAAAAGCGTACTTCCAATTTTGCAAAAGCTGGCCATAGACTAGGAGACATTTGCATCATACATCCAATTTTGGAGTGAACGGACTTTCTTGAACAAAAACAACATTCACTGTTCACATTCTATTGGAGTAAACATTTTCCATCCTGCTCCTTCAAATTTCCTTGTCACTTGCAGTTGAAAACAATTGTCAATTTGAACCCAATAATGATGAGAAAATCCAACAAAACTTTTCCACACAAAAACTTTCAACAAAATTTCAAACAAAATCCTACTAGTATAAAACCAGCTAGACACCTACTTTATATTTGTGACATGTTCCTATTCAAATAGCAGAACTTAGTAATACTATTTTAAAGCAGAACTAAAGGCACTTTACTCCTCTCTAACAGCCTGGGTCCCTCACCAGCATCTTCGCCTCTAGTGCTGGTCTATAGGCAGCTCCACTGGCCGATGCAGAGGACGTTGCACTACGATGCAGTGTCTTGCAAAAGTATTCAACTCCTTAAAACGTTCCACATTTTGTCATGTTACAACCAAAAACATAAATGTATTTTATTGGGATTTTATGCGAGAGACAAACACAAAGTGGCACATAATTGTGAAGTGGAAGGAAAATGATAAATGGTTTTCAACATTTTTTACAAGTAAAAATCTGAAAAGTGTGGAGTGCATTTCAATTCAGCCCTCTTTTCTCTGATACCCCTAACTAAAATCTAATGGAACCAATTGCCTTCAGAAGTCACCTAATTAGTAAATAGAGTCCACCTGTGTAATTTAATCTCAGTATAAATACAGCTGTTCTGTGAAGCCCTCAGAGGTTTGTTAGAGAACATTAGTGAACAAACAGCATCATGAAGGCCAAGGAATACACCAGACAGGTCAGGGATAAAGTTGTGGAGAAGATTAAAGCAGAGTTAGGTTATAAAAAGAAAATCCCAAGCTTTGAACATCTCACTGTTCAATCCATCATCCAAAAATGGAAAGAGTATGGCACAACTGCAAACCTACCAAGACATGGCCGTCCACCTAAACTGACAGGCCGGGCAAGGAGAGCGTTAATCAGAGAAGCCGTCAAGAGGCCCATAACAGCTCTAGAGGAACTGTGGAGATCCACAGCTCAGGTGGGAGAATCTGTCCACAGGAGAACTAGTAGTCATGCACTCCACAAATCTGTCCTTATGGAAGAGTGACAAAAAGAAAGCCATGGTTGAAAGAAAGACATAAGAAGTCTTATTTGCAATTTGCGAGAAGCCATGTGAGGGACACAGCAAACATGTGGAAGAAGGTGCTCTGGTTAGAGGAGTCCAAAATTTAACTTTTGGTCCTAAAAGCATAACGCTATGTGTGGTGTAAAACTAACACTGCACATCACCCAGAACACACCAACCCCACCGTGAAACATGGTGGTGGCAGCATCATGTTGTGGGGATGCTTTTCTTCAGAAGGGACAGGAAAGCTGGTCAGAGTTGATGGGAAGATGGATGGAGCCAAATACAGGGCAATCTTAGAAGAAAACTTGATAGAGTCAGCAAAAGACTTGAGACTGGGATGGAGGTTCACCTTCCAGCAGGACAACGACCCTAAACATACAGCCAGAGCTACAATGGAATGGTTTAGATCAAAGCATATTCACGTGTTAGAATGACCCAATCGAAGGCCAGACCTAAATCCAATTGAGAATCTGTGGCAAGACTTGAAAATTGCTGTTCAGAGATGCTCTTAATCCAATCTGACAGAGCTTGAGCTATTTTGCAAAGAATGGCCAAAAAAATCTCTCTAGATGTGCAAAGCTGGTAGAGACATCCCCAAAAAGACTTGCAGCTGTAATTGCAGCAGAAGGTGGTTCTACAAAGTATTGACTCAGTGGGGCTAAATACAAATGCACACCACACTTTTCACATATTTATTTATCATTTTCCTTCCACTTCACAATTATGCCACTTTGTGTTGGTCTATCATATAAAATCCCAATAAAATACATTTACGTTTTTGGTTGTAACATGACAAAATGTGGAAAATTTCAAGGGTACAAATATTTTTTCAAGGCACTATAACTCCTGCACATGCACAGGAGTCGCTCATCTCGGCACACAGGTACCATGCTGCTGATCTAAGCTGAGCTGAGCATGCGCAGCTCAGTATACATGCCACAGAAGACAGTGAGCAGATAGGCAAGTGTATTTTAGAGCAGAAGAGTCATTCTTTTCTGAGATAATAGCCTGCCTGCTTACAGTCTGTTGTAAAATGCCTGCAGGTCAACTTTAAAAAAAATCGCTGCTTACATTTTTGTTCTTGTTTGAAAATTTCAAAACTGAAGTTTTTCCCATTTAAAATCTTCTTACACAGAAGGAGTTAGTTGCAATGAGGTGAATGCCACCACTTGAAGTTCGCTACTTTATTTAAAATTTACCATTTCACCAAGCACCTATAATAAAGATAGCACCATACTTCCGAGCGCTGACACCCCAGCTATTGGTGTCAGAGAGCAGCCATAGCATTCTTTGAAGCTGCTCTGCCTGTCCCTACTCTCCCCTGCTCAGTAACAGAACACTTTCCCTTCTGTGAACCCATTCACAAAATCCAAAGCTTTAAATGGGCAGGGGACAGGAAGGGCAGGCAGAGTGGCTACTGCGCAGGAGAGCTTTATTTCTTCTATTGGACTGCTGTAGTATAGCGAAAGCTATATCATCAGCACTCAGTGAACCTGTAAAGTGTAAAAGTAGAGAGATCCAGGAGCTGGTGCTTAAAGTGGAACATCACTCTCTGAATCACCATTGACCATTTTTAATCCTTATGCTGCTAGCGGTATTAAACAGATAGAAAAGTATATAATATTTACTTGTTGTAAACTTATTTTTTTGTTACATTTCTTCAATTACTTTCTGGTTTCTATGCCTAGGCAAATTATGTCATACATCCCAGGAGTCTTCAGGAGGGGAGGGAGGGTTCTCAGCTCATCCAGTGCCTGAGTTAAGGGGAGATGGAATCCAGGAAGTAAATGCTACATTAATAATCTGCCCTTATTCAAGATGTCCACTGCTAGAAATGCCAGAGGATGTTTTTCAAAATGATTTCTCAGCAAAATAAAGCATTAAGACATGTATGGATGTGGGAGTTAGCTTTGAATATTAACAATGAATTAAATAGCATTTTTTGGTTTGTGGTGCTCAGATGCAGTGCAGTTCCACTTTTTCATGGAGTATTTCTTTAACCATAACTAACCCGCTCTATACTGTGTTGGCGGATCTCATCAGTTGCAAACACCAACGGTCTTAAGAAAGGGATAAAGATCTCAAGGCTTGGATCCTGCATTGTATGGTAATGAGGGCAAACTCAGCCTGTCCTCATTTTTTCACTCCACTTTCACACTATAGCCCAAAGTCCTTCTCCAAAGTGTGTGTGTGTGCGTGCGTGCGTGCGTGCATAAAATCACTGGATTCAGGTGTTCCAACCACCTCCATGGCCACAGGTGTATAAAATCAAGCTCCTAGGCATGCAGTCTGATTCTACAAACATTTGTGAAAGAACGGGTCGCTCTCAGGAGCTCAGTGACTCCAAGCGTGGTCCCGTGATAGGTTGCCACCTGTGCAATAAGTCCATCTATGAAATTTCCTTGCTACTAAATATTTCAGGACCAACAATTAGTGGTATTTTAACAAAGTGGATTGCAACTGGGAACAACAGCAACCCTGCTGAAAAGTGGTAGGCCAAATAAAATGACAGAGCGGGGTCAGTGCATGCTGACGCGCACAGTGCGCAGAAGTCACCAACTGTCTGCCGAGTCAATAGCTAAAGACCTCCAAACTTCATGTGGCCTTCAGATTAGCACAACAAGAGTGCATAGAGAGCTTCATGGAATGGGTTTCCATGGCCGAGCAACTTCATCCAAACCTTACATCACCAAGTGCAATGCAAAGCATTGGATGCAGTGGTGTAAAGCACGCTGCCACTGGACTCTACAGCAGTGGAGCCGTGCTCTGGGGTCACATATCCCACTCCTATCTGGCAATCTGAAGGATGTGTATGGGTTTGGCAGTTGCCAGGAGAACGGTACTTGCCTGACTGCATTGTGCCAAGTGTAAAGTTTGGTGGAGGGGGAATTATGGCGTGGGGTTGTTTTTCAGGGGTTGGCCTTGGCCCCTTAGTTCCAGTGAAGGGAACTCTTAAAGTGTCAGCATACCAAGACATTTTGGACAATTTTTATGCTCCACCTTTGTGGGAACAGATTGGGGATGGCCCCTTCCTGCTCCAACATGACTGCATACCAGTTCACAAAGTAAGGTCCATAAAGATACGGTCATGTGTGTGTTTTATTTTTTTTTTTCATATGTTGGTGAATGGGAACACAACTGCAAAAATGAACTACACTTTAAGTAGTGAATTTTACTATTTGGGGGGTACTGGAGCAAGGATTAATCTTCCAGTCTTGGATAGACAGAAAAATTCCCCTATGGTCTTGACGTGCTGAAAGGGACTGGTTTGTAACAAGACTGAGTGCTTGCACATATTCCAATGAAGTATCCACTAAAATAAGTGGGACTCTTCACAGTAATATATGGAGAAACAGAAGCTGGTAATAAGCAGCAAAGCTAATAATCATAGGTATACCAAGGGAAGAGGAAATTCCCTTTTAGTGGCTAAACCGAAACAAAGATCAAACGGGTTGAATCCTCTCATATAATATAATAATTGTTAGGATTTTGCAAAATGTAGGAAAACATTTTCTGTATTATTCTGCTTCAAATTTATCTGAGGAAACACGGCCATAATGTACAGCACAGCAACAACTCGATTCTGTGTCAATGACTTTTATTTTTAAAACTCACTCACTTCCTTTTTACAAATTTATGTGATTGGGGGCAGAGTAGGCTGGTGTGGGGACCATCCTTTTCAATCCACACAAACCAAACCCAAGAAGGGATGTCACATCTTCCTACAGAAACACACATCCTGAATAATTCAATCCCCATTGGGACTCCCCATACATAAAACAAATCCTCCACGTATGGATGTCTCTGCGCAGCCACTGCACTGTAAAAGGGCTGTGACTGGTCAGCTGCCACCTTCCCCCTCTCAGCTCCCAGGACACTATTGTGTTCCACTGCATGTTCCTCAGTAAAGATGGCTTCTGTGAAAATGACTCAAACATCAACAATGTGACTGTGTTCTTCATGATCATAACAAACCAATTAGGTGTATGTGGCAAGCTGTAATAAAGGAATGATAACTCCTATCTAATTATTCAAGGTACTGATGTACACAAATTTCAATAGAACTTAAAGCAGTAGTTAAAAACTGCAGTATAATGTCATAATGTGCTAGTATACACCACCTTATATATACAGACCTGAAAATGAAGTTGTCCAGAAGGGCTTCCACCTTCACATGGTCTTCATTCCAAGTTGGCAGGCTCCGGCCTTTTGAAAGGCTGAGCCGCAATGCCGCTACTCTCACAGCACAGCTCTCAATGGATGGCATGCCGTCCATTGAGCGTGAAGTGCACAGGTGACGTCGCTAAAGTAGCATGTTTAGGAGATAATTACTGTACCTGAAGGTAAGCCTTACCTGTAAGTATAATATTTAAAAAAATTTAAAAAACGGTTGGATTGTATTACCACTAAGATGGGTATACACTATCGGGGGGTTTGAACGAAATCAACATATCCCCACATCAACACAACAAAGTGTAATGCGGGGATCTCTACTTCTCAGCTATAGTATTCCAACAATAATGATAATAACCTGAGCTAAATGCGACTCAAATGGTAAAACAGCTGGCAAAAAATGCAGGCAACATACAATAAAATTATAAAAACAGTGTGCAGAGCTAATTCACCCCACATATACAAAAAAAATATAATAAAAAATATATAATCAAATAAAGTCTTCAATATAAGTCCATGTTGTGTGACTAAAAATTATATAAAACCCATATCCATGGGAAGAAACTGTGCCACAAAAGAGAACAGGTTTTCTCCACTAGAGTTTTTCCCACTGCTACTCACTCAATGGCATAAATACAGTATAGAACCACAAGGATAATCAAAAGATCGCACCCCTGACAATGTCTTCTGACGAAATATGTAGGGTGGAGCTATGGCTTATGACATCATCACGCCACACATACCGCCATATTGTCGGTTGGAAACATCCTTGAATTTACATGCGGAGTTCATTTAACGTTTGTAAGTGAAATATTCTTATTAAATTTAGAATTCTTTTTAAATACTACACTATGAAGATTGTACGCTCCTTGAGGGTTAGGGACTGATGTGAATGTACAATATATGTATGTAAAGAGCTGCATAAATTGACTGCGCTATACAAGTACCTGAAATAAATAAATTAAGAGGTCTTGTTCTCTTCACATATTTACAAATGGGATCTTTTAATTATCCTTGTGGTTCTATACTGCATTTATGCCATTGAGTGAGTAGCAGTGGAAAAACTCTGGTGGAGAAGACCTGTTCTGGACTCCTTGCCTTCATATATACCCTATATATGCTGTTTTGACCGCATGACCTGTGGTAATTTTTTCTGGTAAGAGACTGAGTGTTGGTGGTTGAGGATCTTTATCGCTCTTTTGTGGCACAGTTTCTTCCCACATATATGGGTTTTATATAGTTTTTACTCACACACCATGGACTTATTTTGAAGGCGATTTGGTTATATGTTTTTTTTGTATATGTGGGGTGAACTAGCGCTGCACACGGTTTTCCGACAGGCTAAGGCAGGCCATTGATTATGCAATTTTCTTCCCACCATAAACACAGTGATTGTGTTTATGGTGGGAAGTCCTCCCACAATGCTACTGTGTTCTGCTGAGGGGGAGCCTTAGCTATAGGCGGTGGCACCAATTGTTTGGGAAAAACAGGCTGGTTGTACAAAAGTCAACCAATAGATCGACTTGTGTACAACCAGGGAGCCCATATATGGTTTGAAATTTGGCCTGTTCCTGCTGAAGCAGCAACATTTCGATCCATGTATGGCCGGCTGTAGACTGGCTTCTGTTGAACAGACTGCAGCACACGTGTACTAAAAATAGTCCGGTTCCTGCTGACGATCAATTCTTTTCTGATTTATTCAACTTTGACATTTGCATTATTAACAACTCTCTAACAGCTGACCTCAGACCTTGAATGTCCAAATGTGATTTACACAACCACACCATCCTAACATGTCTACTGTTCTAGGCAACAATGGTCATATGCAGATTTCTTCTTCCATGTGTGCTCATGGAACATTGTGGTGCTGTTTTAGTCTTTTGAAGATTCCATGTTTTATAGGTGTTTGTACAGAGCTGAAAAAATGGCAAAAGTACATGTAGATGAGCAAGCTATAACTTTCATGGACAACATGCCTGTATTATGAGACTGTATCCTATTCCATTCACCTGTAAAACTTTGTGCAGACTCTCCCATTTTATTTTAATCTTTAGAATCAATCTCTTAAACATGGTTCCTGCAGCCTCGACTCTTCCTGTACTTCCCTCTCCTCCATATTGTTTTCCTCCATACAGTGCAGATTTGTGGCAAGCACAATGAGACGAGGCGGGGTATTTATTAAAGCTGAAGCAGACAGAATGAGAAGCAGATTACTGTGAACAGCAGCTGCAAACCTCAGCTTGTTCAGTTAAAGATGAATTTCAGGTATGATATATTTTTACAGAGTTACATTGGTTCAGCCTGGCCCAATGTAACTATGTATATATCATACCTGGCCGACATCCCTGGAAGCTGGAAATCACCAACACTGCTACCCCAGTGACCGTCACTTGCTTCCGGGTATTGCACCAACTGGCCAGCCTGCTGCATTCTGAGCATTGGAGGTTGACTGCTCAGCACAGGTGCCATCCAGAGAATGCTTTAGCATTTTCTACATGAATGCAGAGGATTTTCTGACTAGGCGAGGAGAAGATTGTAATGTCACCACCCCGTCTCTCCACCTCTTCCAATCAGATAACATTTTGCATTAATTCAAATAATGTAAAGCATTCTCTGACTGGTGCGCATGCCGACCAAGGTTTACAATGCATCAGACCGGCAACTCAACATGAGACCTCCCTGAGACTTACTGACTCACTGAATATGGGATTCTGTAAAATACAGGCGATTACCAAGGTGACATATTTACATCCACTTGGTAAAGATTGTGTGTAAGTATAACAGTGAAACAAACAAACCCTGATAATGAAAAACAAAAAAAACTTACACTAATACTAAAAGAATAAATGCATACACATACCTTACATACAGGTGAAACTCGAAAAATTAGAATATCGTGCAAAAGTTCATTTATTTCAGTAATGAAACCTAAAAGGTGAAACTAATATATGAGATAGGCTCATTACATGCAAAGCAAGATAGTTCAAGCTGTGATTTGTCAAAATTGTGATGATTGTTACAGCTCATGAAAACCCCAAATCCACAATCTTAGAAAATTAGAATATTGTGAAAAGGTGCAATATTCTAGGCTCAAAGTGTCCCACTCTAATCAGCTAATTAAGCCATAACACCTGCAATGGGTTCCTGAGCCTTTAAATGGTCTCTCAGTCTGGTTCAGTAGGAATCACAATCATGGGAAAGACTGCTGACCTGACAGTTGTGCAGAAAACCATCATTGACACCCTCCATAAGGAGGGAAAGCCTCAAAAGGTAATTGCAAAAGAAGGTGGATGTTCCCAAAGTGCTGTATCAAAGCACATTAATAGAAAGTTATGTGGAAGGGAAAAGTGTGGAAGAAAAAGGTGCACACACAGCAGGGATGACCACAGCCTGGAGAGGATTGTCAGGAAAAGGCCATTCAAAAGTGTTGGAGACTTTCACAAGGAGTGGACTGAGGCTGGAGTCAGAGCATCAAGAACCACCACACACAGACAGATCCTGGACATGGGATTCAAATGTCGTATTTCTCTTGTCAAGCCGCTCCCGAACAACAAACAACGTCAGAAGCGTCTTACCTGGGCTAAAGAAAAACAGACCTCAGTGGTCCAAAGTCCTCTTTTCTGAGGAGAGCAACTTTTGCATCTCATTTGGAAACCAAGGACCCAGAGTATGGAGGAAGAATGGAGAGGCACACACTGCAAGATGCTTGAAGTCCAGTTTGAAGTTTCCACAGTCTGTGTTGATTTGGGGAGCCATGTCATCTGCTGGTGTTGGTCCACTGTGCTTCATTAAGTCCAGGGTCAACGCAGCCATCTACCAGAAGATTTTGGAGCACTTCATGCTTCATTCTGCAGATGAGCTTTATGGGGATGCTGACTTCATTTTCCAGCAGGACTTGGCACCTGCCCACACTGCCAAAAGCACCAAAACCTGGTTCAATGACCGTGGGATTACTGTGCTTGATTGGCCAGCAAACTCGCCTGACCTGAACCCCATATAGAATCTATGGGGCATTGCCAAGAGAAAGATGAGAGACATGAGACCGAACAATGCAGAAGAGCTGAAGGCCGCTATTGAAGCATCCTGGTCTTCCATAACACTTCAGCAGTGCCACAGGCTGATAGCTTCCATGCCACACCGCATTGAGGCAGTAATTGCTACAAAAGGGGCCCAAGCCAAGTGCTGAGTACATATGTATGCTTATACTTTTCAGAGGTCCGATATTGTTCTATGTACAATCCTTGTTTTAATGATTGCATGGACTATTCTAATTTTCTGAGATTGTGGATTTGGGGTTTTCATGCGCTGTAAGCCATAATCATCACAATTATGACAAATCACGGCTTGAACTATCTTGCTTTGCATGTAATGAGTCTATCTCATATATTAGTTTCACCTTTTAAGTTACATTATTGAAATAAATGAACTTTTGCACGATATTCTAATTTTTTGAGTTACATCTGTACTGCGTCATATATACACACACACACACACACACGTTAAAGATCTATATTCGACACACAGTGTCCCCTACTTTTCCCCACACAAAACTGATGTATAGTGCCCTCTGCAAGCATGCAAACATAAATAATGCATCAAGTCCCCTGCATGCATAAACGTGTAATGGATACATAGTGTCCCCAGCACACGCGTGTAACTGGTGTAGGGAATCCCCTGCACCACAGATAATAATGACGACTAGTCCTTTGCTCTCTGCCTATTTGGGCATAGCTTCCAGAGTTCGGTTCCTCTTCAAATGACACAAAGAAGAGCCATAAAGCATTCGAACTGTTATGATAAAATTTGCAGACAGTCATGTAGGGCAGAGATAGGTGGATACACAAATGTTACACAAGCTTATCTGGTTGCACTGCCAAATCATCCAGCTAGGAAGGTGCCAGCAGGAAAGATCTGTAAAGCATGTCAGCTGTTACTCTCTTCTGAACTAGGTCACATCAAGATACTTTGTTTATATGTCATTTCAAAGTGACAGAGTAACACCAAGCTTATGGAACTGCGATGTCACCTCTAGTGTTAGTTAAAAATAAACAAACAGTGCTACTAATATATTTTCCTTCTAATTTTGTCTTTAGTTGTATTAGGTAACTCCTTTTTGATAGTAAAAGGTAAACGTGCACTAATTGTTCTTGATTCATGCGCCACCATTTTTGCTTTTCCTGCACACTGGTGGGCAAGCAACACTTAAAGCGGAGTTCCACTCAACTTATCAAAAAATAAAAGTCAGCAGCTACAAAAACTGTAGCTGCTGACGTTTAAAAAACAGCCACTTACCTGTCCCTCGGTCCCGTGGTATATCCCCCCGCAGCTCGTTTCACTGGCCATCTTGTATTTCAGGAGGCCGGCATCTTCAGTGTGGGCACCCAGCTGTGATAGCTTCACAGCCGGGTACCCACTGCGCATGCGCAAGTAGCGCTACACTTCATGAATGGTCCTGTAGACTTCTGGGACTTGTCACGTGTCCCAAAAGACTACAGGGAGGGAGGGAGGGAGGACACCTTCTGCTTCTGATCGCCTAGGCAATCGGACCGAAGTGGGATCAGGTACCTGTCAAATTTGGGTACCCGGTCCACAAAGGTGCCAATCCTTAAGGGGGAGTGGGGGAGCAGTCCTTAAAGCGGAACTTGCCCTTTTGGGTGGAGCTCGGCTTTAAGTTCAACATAATAAATTACAGACACTTAAAGATCTGCTTTTACTGCTTTCTGGACTGGATCACCAGCACAAGCATTAATCAGTAGCCCATGATCAAGTTGTAAATCTTCTCACATAGATGGACAGATAAATGAAGTTCCTAAAGACACCACCAGGCGAAACGTACGCCAAAGCGTGATTCCGTCACTTCCAGTCGTAGTGAGAGCGAGCCTTGGAACACACGTCGGCCATTATGACTACACAGGCAATACATGCTGGTGCCGGCTCCATAGGCACCTTTACATGCGAGTGCACAGCGATTTGTTTACTTATGCCATTTTTACAATAAATACTGCACTTGGAATGCCGTAATTTCTTTTGGTTTTTTTTTAGTGGTATGACAACATCCAAAAAGGAGTATCTGCTCCAACCCCCACTTTTACATCTTTGGAGAATATATTGGCAATCTCCTCTCACCTTTCCTGGTCCTAATCTGAGAAGTGTTGGCGATTGAAACCATCTTGGGAAGAGCTTAAAGTGGAGGTCTTGGCTTACATTACCATAATACGATAGGTGACCTCCTGAAAGGGGTGATATAGGTCCGGTGAGTGAGCCATTTACTTGTTTTCTCACTGAGGTGTGGATTTATGGACTTTTGTCACCAACATTTTGCCATAAAGAGGACTATCAATATATGCTTTATATCACCATATATGTATTTTTGGCTCATGGTGAAAGCAAAAGGACTTATATGTTGATGTGTATAAAAATTATTTGGATAGCTATTAGCATGTATACATATGAACTAATTGAACAAAAGCTATTAATTCACTGATGAGAAATGATCAGCACATTATATATGGTTTATATGGTGGGATTGCATGTCCCTTTATTTGAAATTTGTGCTCAGTGCCCACCTATTTAATAATAGTAGATAAATTAAGCTGTGTGAGTAATCACTGGCCTGGTTAATGTCAAGGGTGCAGATAACACAATGGACCTCTGATATGTAGTTCTTATATATAATAATATGTTGAAATGAACCTGTATTAAAGTAGAACTATAGGCATAACTATTTCATTTTGGATAGAGTAAGAGAGGGTTATAACCCCGGTCAGTTTATTTTTTACCATCTGTGTTCCATTGGGGAGATTTCCCTTCACTTCCTGTCCCATAGCCAAAACAGGAAGTGAAAAATCCCTGCAAAGTAAGGAAATTCCTTGGAGCCCCCAGAACTAGTGTCCCTATTGGAAGACTTCCCTCTAATACTTTTCCTGGGGACAACCCAAAATGTGGGGTTTCTTTTACTTTCGATGATGATGGTAAACAGTAGTGCTGCACCAATACTGTTATCAGTGCCGACACTAATAATTTGTACGAGTACTTGTACTGGGGGCCGGTTTGCAGTGCGATTGCAAAGCCCACCTTGGTGTGATTTCTTTCAGCAGTTCATGTGCATTGTAGTGTATGAAATTAGAAATCGCACCTGAACCAGACTGAAATTGCACATGCCTTTTTCAAAAATCGCACTGCGGCCAGCCCACATAATATGAACAGGTTGCAAAGACATCACTTTCACATCAGTTTTCATGTGCGTTTCAGTGAAAACGGTGTGGTTTTCCCTTCGGTTTTCATGCATGTATGGTGTGAACAAGCCCTAAAAAAATGGTTAAATAATGCTGAAAATAGGTATCGGTAACTGGTATTGGCGAGTACTTGAGAAAAAGTATCGGTACTCGTACTCAGTCTTAAACTGGTATCAGTGCATCCCTAGTAAACAGGACACATCAAGAGAGTGAATCTTCCTAACAGGGGGCACAGACAGCAATAAAACAGACAATTGTGGTCCCAGGCCCACAGATGGGCAAGTGGAGCCCAGGAAACATAACATGCAAGGGGGGTGGAGGCTGGCACTGTAGTGGGCTGTGTAGAAGCAATCGGGCGGCAGCGCAGCCGCACAAATGCTACCACCTGACAGGGAGCCCTGTTGCTTGCCTGCAGCAGGGCTAAAAGGTTAAAAAAAAAAATTTGATTTAAAAAAAAAAAAAAAATCTCCTTCACTGGGGAATAAAAAGAAAACAAAAAATATTAGTAGTGTTGATATAAAGTAGTGGTCTCCACGCTGCAGCCCATTTTGTCCCTTTATCTGGCCATTGAGGCATTTTCCAGGGGCACTATTCCTCCCACTGACACCAACTATTTCTCCCCCTAATACCAAAGATTGGGCATTTTTTTTTACTCCCACTGGCCACAATCCGGCCCCCATAAAGTCTGAAGGACAGTAAATGGGACAGTTAGGTGACTCCTGGTATAAAGTGAAGAAATGGTAAACTAAACAGGTTGCGCTTTGCCACAATGTAAACCAAATATAATTAGTGACAAAAATAGTATTGAATATATAATGTGAAAAATAACAAAGTCCAAACAACAATATTGTATTGTGATGAAGAAAAACTTATTCGTGTCCAACAAATGTCACCATGTGCCAATCCACCACCAAATAAAATGAATTAACGCACCAGAACAATATGCTGATCAAATTAGAAATCAGCATAAGCGCTTTCTGCTCCGAGAGCAATACTCTGCGGAAGGATGCAATAACTCTGAAGGTAGTATCCGTATATTCAAGGAGCAATACTCTGCAGGGAATACTCGGCAATATAGATCCACTTCTTAAATAAAACCTCTTCCTCAGATGTTCAGACCAACACTCAGGGTATAAGAAAACAGAGAACTCATGGTGCAGTACCTTAAAATCTTCTTATTTATTTAAAACGCATTGCACTTACACATAATGGTGTCCCAGCCGACACCAGCAAACAAAGCGTGGTGACAATCAAAAGGAACGAACCCAGCCTTGTCCCGCATGTGCAGACACTGACAGCTCAGGAACGTAATGACGTCACATTTACAGGCTCCGCCCTATGCATTTCGGCGACAGCCTCACGGAGCGGATATGAGGATGTCAATGACGAAACTCGTAGAGTGGAGCCTGTGGATGTGACGTCATTACGTTCCCAAGCTGTCAGTGTCTGTGCATGCGGGACAAGGCTGGGTTCGTTCCTTTGATTGTTACCACGCTTCTTGAGTTTCTACCGTCACCCTATGCTCAGCACTGAAGTCTGCACAAAAGAAAGGAGACACTGCGGTTGCATGGATAATCAATAGCCTAAAGGCATTATTTTTCATTTGGACAGAATAAAGAAGAGTTATATAACCCCTGTCCATTTCTTTTTTTTTTGCCTTTTAAATCCGGCAGGGAAATTGCCCTTCACTAGTTCCATAGCCAGTACAGGAAGTAAGAGGAAATCTTTCCACAATCAATAAATCCCTGGTTGTCACCAGAACTAGTGTCTCCAATAGAGGATTTCCCCTTTAAATATGTTCTGGTGACAACCCATAAATTTTGGGGTATGCTTTCACTTTTACTCCCAGCGATAACAATAAATAGGACATATAGAGAGAGTGTTAATCTCCTACAGACAGCAAAAAAGAAATATATATATATACACACACACATATATATATACACATGTACACACACACACACACACACACACACACTTTACACCTATACAGACACTTTAACCGCTTCCCGACCACCCTATAGCAGATATACTGCTACAGGGTGGCACAGGTGCGCAAAATTATTATATATATATATATATATATATATATATATATATATACACATATACATATATACATACACATACATACAATTTTGCAATTCTGGGTAGGCGAGGCTGTCAATCACCGGGTCCCGGCCGGTGATTACTCGCCAGCGCCCGATGATTGCCAAGCATCTCCAACAGATAGAACTGTATGTAAATAATACAGTTTTCCTCCCTGTCAGCTCATGCACACTGCTTGAAAAGGAGTGTGATTACATTGAAGCGCGCACACACACACACACACACACGTAAAACAGCACACAGTTAACCCTTTGATCATCCCTCATGTTAACCCTTTCCTGCCCAGTGCCCTTAAGTGCTTTTTTTTTTTTTTTTTTAAGCAGTGATCACTGTATTGGTGTCACTGAGGATGTCAGTGACACCAAGTCAGTTCCCCCCAGTGTCAGAATGCCCGCTGCAGTCCCACTATAAGTCGCTGATTGCCGCCATTACTAGTAAAAATTTTTAAAAAATTCCAGTATCTATACCGCCATTTATAAATGCTAGAACGTTCACATAAACCAATTAATTTATATGTATTGGGATTTTTTTTTTTAGCAAAGACATTTTGGCCTAAATTTATGACGAAATTTGATTTTTAAAATTTTTGTACTGGACATGTTTTTTCTTAAAATTGTTGCTTTCTTAACAGCACAAAAAATAAAAACCAACCAGGCCATCAAATACCACTAAAAGAAAGCTCAATTCGTGGGAAAAAGGACATACATTTCATTTGGGTGCAACGTTGCATGACCGTGCAATTGTCATTTAAAGTAACACAGCGCCGTAACGCAAAAAAATGACCTGGTCAGGAAGGAGGGAGTAAATCCTCAGGAGGGGAAGTGGTTAAGGTGGCTCTAAAGCCTTGGTGTTTTTTTACCTTAATGCATTCACTGCATTATGGTAAAAAAAACATCCCAATATTTCCCAGTGATCCAGTGCTGTACCCAGCTGCAGTCTTCTCTCCCCTCTCCTCAAAGGAAACATGGGCAGCAGTGGGAGCCATTGCCTCTTGCTGCTGTCAGTAAAATTCTGTAAGCAGAAAGCGTGGGGGGGGGGGCAAGCAGCACTGTGTGTGTCTATGGATGCACACAGCCAGGCTAGGAATCAAGCCTGCAGATGTACCCCATAGCAAGCAGCCTGTTATGGGGGCACACGGAGGAGGAGGAGCCAGGAATGCCTGCAGGGGACCCCAGAAGAGAAGGATCAGGGCTGCTCTGTGCAAACCCACTGCACAGTGCAGGCAAGTATAACATGTTTATTATTTCAAGAAAAAAAGTCAGAATTTTAAAGTTTAAAATTCATCTTTACAAAGCCATAAACATTGTAAGCGCATTCTTTTTCCTACATTCTTTATTTCTGCCCGAAGTTCAGCGTTAAAGACAAAATTACTACAGCTCTGTATTCAGTAACTCATTACTTTTTTTTCTGTTTTTTGAATTCAGGCAGTGCAAGTATCTGAATCTTACCTGGTACAGCAGCCCCTTGGAGAAGGAGAAGCAGCACAAGGAGTCCGTCAATTGTGCTGCACTTCAGTTTAGCTTGAAATATAACTGGGAGGAGATTGATATTTTTTCTTACATATCGTAGTACTATAATGCATCTAAGTAGTAGTACTATATTCTGCTGTACACGTGCAAATATTTACATTAATTCCTGCTCAATGGGAACTTACAATCTAAAGCATCCAAAATTTCCTTGAGCCAAATAAAGACGCCAACCAAATCCTGTGTCCTGGATAAGCTTGCTATCCAGCTGAGGGTAACAAACTTTTTTCCCCCATGATAAGACAGATCTCTTACCTAATCGCAGTTCTCCAAAATTCCCACAGCCAATTTTTTTCCCAACTCTAAAATTAGGCCCGACCATCAATACTCCAGAGTTCGAAGAGCCAGTACGTGTGTTGTGACCTGATCGGCCACTAGGTCGGGCCATTCTTTCATCAGGTTTGTCTTTGTCTTTCTTTTTGCCATCCATATCAAGTTTACGGTACTCCACTTTGAATTCTTTTTTAAAGACAAGCAAACTCAAATTGGGTGTTGTAAAAATGGAAACATAACTAGTGAAGTTCCCCTGATGGATACTGTTATTCTCGTTTTCGATGGTAATGAGGGCTCAGCAAAGGCGGGTTCATCCCATTCGCAAATTCTTTCCACTGGGGACTTCGGTACGGTGAAGTTTATCCTCTGCAGTAATTCCTTCTGCTGCTGTCCTGGGTCAAACCTAGAAAAAGAAAAAAAAACACAAACGAAAAACAATTAGAAAAAAAATTGATATAACTGTATGCAAGAGGTTATTAAAAATGCAAATTAATTAAGTGTACAATTTGTTACAGGAATTGACACAAATAAATTGCTTAGAAGTAACGTTATGGCCTTGTTCGTTTTTTTTTTTGGTAAAGATATGAAGTTCAGGAGCTAATTAGGGCATGAAAACCCCATTAGAAAATGAAACCTTTGAAGTCAGTGCAGTTAGGCCTTGTTTTCACAGGCAGCTATTTGAGAGAAAACTCTGATTGTGCAGAAATATATTTAGATAAAGGAGACTTTGTTGTTTAGTTCCACAGAAATATGATGCATTTAACGCTACAATCAGCCTTGTTCATATTATAAGGCTGAGAAATGAGGTAAATTAAGGTGAACCTGGGCCTGATTTTCTAAAGGGTAAAGACAGTAAAATGCATGTTTGCTTCAAACCTTTTATAATGTGTGTGGGGAAAAAAAAAAAACACAAGAAATGATAGATAGATTTTTTTTTTATTATAATATTTTTCCTTTTTTTTTCACATAGTTAAAGGTTTCATACTGTGCACACCTAAAGGGCAACTCCAACGATTTTTTTTTTTTTTTTTGAGTGAGGGTCTGTCAGGTGTTATTGCTGTATAATATTGTTAGAATGATTTCCCCTTCCTTCCAATCCCTGTGATAACATGATCACCCTGAACAAATGTGTGGGGGGATTACTAAAAGGAACACAGACTATTTTTGGACAGTTACAAGAGTTCTCATATTTATGTTTTTTTTATTATTTACAGTATTTTCTGGCGTATAAGACTACTTTTTTTACTTAAAAATATACCCCAAAAATTGGGGGTCGTCTTATACGCGGGGTATAAAATGTGAACCCTGAGTTTGTTTGGGTCAAGCTGGCTGGATGTGCGGTAATATTGTACATACAGTATACCACGCTGAGACAAGCTGGCTCAAAACAAATGTCCCTATGACAGATTAATCTGTCAGCCCACTGGATGTGCGTTATATACAGTATACTGCGCTGAGCCAAGCAGTTTCAAAACGTACCGGTACGTCCCTACTGTAATCAGACCGCTGGATGCGTGTATGTACGGTATCTGCGGCTACATACAGTATACACTGGGCCAATCACGGCAAGTGATGTATTCTACTAATGAATACAAAGCCTGCTCAGATTGGCTGAGTCAGAGAGGTGGGCTGATGATGTCACAACCTCAGCCAATCCGAGCAGGCTTTGTATTCATTAGCAGAATACATCGCTCGCCGTGATTGGCCCAGCATATACTGTATGTAGCCTCAGCTACTGTACATACCCACATCCAGCGGGCTGATTACCGTAGGGACGTACCGGTACGTTTTGAAACAGCTTGGCTCAGTATACTGTATATACCACACATCTGTCATAGGGACATTTGTTTTGAGCCGGCTTGGCTCAGCACGGTATACTGTATGTACATTACTGCACATCCAGCGGGCTGTATATATACTGTATATTGTATGTAGCCGAAGCTACCGTATTACCGCACATCCAGCGGGCTGTATATATACTGTATGTAGCCGAAGCTACCGTATTACCGCACATCCAGCGGGAACCATCTGATTTGGAATTTGGTCCATATGATGACTGTCTTACAAATGTATCACAAGATGTCATTCATGAACTTATGATGTCAGAGGATAAACATGAGGATTTTGAAGGATTTTAAGTACCGGTAAGTCATAACCATTTCAACTAAAAAATCTGATGTTTTTAAATGGTGTTGCCTCGGAAGTTGGGTAGTTTTATACAGCGCGTATAGCCAAAAACCTATGTTTTAACTGGAAAATTAGGGGGTTGTCTTATACACCCAGTCGCCTTATACGCCAGAAAATACGGTACTTAACATGTTCATTATTAGTTGAATTACTATACGGAGAGGTTACAATATCTTTTTGGTCGAAGCACATTTAGCCGCCCACGGCCACATCATCCTGAATGCGCCCGGTCTTGTCTGATCTCGGACCTGGTTAGTACATGGATGGGAGACCGCCTGGGAATACCAGGTCCTGTAGACTGAAATTTTTTGCATGGACCAAAATTGAGATAACCTTCAGGTGGTACTTCTCTTGTACTTATTGCACTAGATGAAATTTATTGTTTGGACAAATGTAGTGCCTATCTATATATATTTTATTTGCATGTTTTTATTGTGGTATGCGTCTCTCAGAGATATTCCCTCATCTCCTGTAGAGAAGAAAAGTTGTCACTGAGAAAAGAAGTGCGCACAAAACAGATGCACACAAGTACATAGGAACTGAAGCTGGAATTTTGATTAGTATCTTACAGAATGAGCTCCAATAATAGCATACAGCTTAGTGTAACAGACATTGGTATGGAAGGGCACTGAAAATACGGTCATAATTTAGACAGGTGTGACATTAAGGGTGGCAATCATGGCTCAAACGCCCAAAATGTGCCTCTCTATTCATGACATAAACAGATTACAAAAATATTAAAAGAAAACATCATGCGAGTTCTACATTTTACCCGATTCTCAAAAAAAAAAGGAAAGAAACACATCACCTCACATGCAACATTCCAACTCTCCCATCACTGATGACAATTCCTCTCCATCACCAAAAAAAAAATGAAAAGAAAAAAAGGAATGGTCACAACAATACAGCAATTATATAATGTCAAACCCCTCGAACCTCACCTGTTTGTAATGGCTTAGCAAGAAAAAGACTGCCTTACGTAGATGATGCATGCAATTACCTAGAACCACATTACTTTCTATTAAAGACCTCAGAAATGCTTGAACATATTCGACCACGCAAGCCAAAAACAAAACAAAAGCTTTGAAATGACAGTGTCAGCACAAGTTGGAGCAGCAGTGCCAAGATGGGACTACTTAAATCAACAGAGTCTCAGGGTTATTATTCATCGTCTGCTGCACAGCACTCATTCCTTAGCAGATCTTAGCTGTCCTTTACTCATGTCCATCAAAACATAGAATGAATTAACATTTTAATGGCATAGCCCTGTGTGCACATATCACTGAGACTTAATCACACCATCATCAGTTCAGAATTGGTAACGCTACTTGTAATACACAATTTTAGGTGGTTTATTTGGAAGGATCCGTGAAAGACTCCAACAACACATCATGCAGAATAGTTCTTTATTGCCTGTCTGGAGTTTACATGTTCTCCCTGTGCCTGCGTGGGTTTCTTCCGGGTACTCCAGTTTCCTCCCACACTCCAAAGTAGCCTCTCCCAACCAGGGTGCCCAGGCACCCTGGGGTATCTGCAGGCTTTTCAGGGATGCCTTGGCAATATACTTAAAAACTACTCAAAAATTGTATTCAAGCCAGCAGATGGATCAAGCCCGCCTTTTAGTTACACAGAGCCATAGGTTTTCATTGCGCACTTTTGCAACCTGCCAGCTGCCGTCATCCTAACAACCATTTACATCTTAGTTGATAAGGAGGACATCAGGCACCTGCACAGCATCCTTGTTTGCCCTTCCCCTGACCCTCTTTATCAGCAGTGGGGTCACTGAGCGAAGGAGAGAAATAAAGAGAGAAACACTGGAATACTGGTCAGTAGCAGTTTGCAAAGGTATATTTGCTTTGGAAAAATAAATCACCTCCAACAGTGGGTGTCCTACGCGTTTGGATTTTGCTGCACTATGCAAGACTATTAGAATCGTTTTTACATTTTAGAATGGGGTGCCTTGAGATTGTGTAGAATGTTAAAGGGTGCCCTTGAGATTGTCCATAATTTTAATGGCGCCTTGACTGAAAAAAGGCTAAGAAACACTGCTCCAAAGACATGCTGGTAGGTTAATTGGATCCTGTCTAAACTGGCCCTAGTATACATATGTATGCATGATCGAGAGTTAGGGAACTTAGATTGTACACCCCTCGAGGGTTAGGGACTGATGTGAATGTACAACAAATATATATATATATTTAAGCATTGCGTAAATTGACGGCGCTAAATAAGTACCAATAATAATAATTATTGCACAAAGTTATTTGCAAGAAATATATCATTACTGCAGTCTGCCCTGCTCCAAGGTGGCCACAATGCACAGGAAATTCAAGGAAGTGAGTGATGATACTAGTGGTGCACCAAAACAAAAACTCTAGACCGAAAGATAAGTTATTTTTTAAAAATATATTTTACATATAATTGTTTTTTATTTGACTTTTTGATTATTATCATGAATTTAAGTGAATATGAATTGAAAAAAAAAAAAAATCCAGTAACGCAAAACATCTTTTATTAAGTTTGGTAGAAAATAAAATTAAATAAATTATATATATATATATATATATATATATATATATATAATTAAAAAATTAAATAGGGGAACGTTTTTGCACTAAAGTCAATAGGGGACGTTTTTGCACTAAAGTCAATAGGGGACGTTTTTGCACTAAAGTCAATAGGGGACGTTTTTGCACTAAAGTCAATAGGGGACGTTTTTGCACTAAAGTCAATAGGGGACGTTTTTGCACTAAAGTCAATAGGGGACGTTTTTGCACTAAAGTCAATAGGGGACGTTTTTGCACTAAAGTCAATAGGGGACGTTTTTGCACTAAAGTCAATAGGGGACGTTTTTGCACTAAAGTCAATAGGGGACGTTTTTGCACTAAAGTCAATAAGGGACGTTTTTGCACTTTTTTTTTATCTACTTCTTCTTCTTTCTGCAAAACACTGATAACCCTATTTTCAGTCAATAATTTTCGGCGGCTAACATATCTGTGCATCGCTAGATGACATCACAAGATTTTCTCTGTAATCACAATGTGAACACATTGGGGCATTTACTAAAACTGTAGCAAACAGAACCTGGAGCAGCTGTTCATAATAACCAATCAGCTCCTAGCTTCCGCTGTCTCAGGTAAGTTTTGAAATTTAAAGCAAGAAGCTGATTGGTTGCTATGCATAGCTGGTGCAGATTCTGTCTGCTCCAATCTACATAAATACCATCCTTTGTGTTGTTATTTACAAGACACTTCAGGCAACAGTCCACTGCAGCACAGACACCCTCCAGGACACAACTCCAATTGCACCAAGCACTATTTTAAAAGGTGCTGAGGGTAGAACTATAGGCTAAACTTTTTTTTCCCCCCATTGTCGATGGGGGTTATAACCTTTCCTTACACACACAGTGTATATTTTGACATTTGTGTCCCATTGGGGAGATTTCACTTCACTTCCTGCCCCATAGCCAAAAGAGGAAGTGGGAGGAAATCCCCACAAATTAAGGGAATTCCTTGGGGACCCCAGGTCACCAGAACTAGTGTCCCCATTGGAAAATTTCCCCTCTATTACTTATTCTGGGGACAACCAAAAATTTGGGGTTTCTTTTACTTTGACTTTCGATAATGGAAAACAGGACAAACAGAGAGGGTGAATCTCATTAACGGGAAAACAGAGAGCAATAAAAACCTAATAGGTGCTCTAATCCACCACCACTGTGTCCAAATCTTAAAAACAAACAAATTAATTAATTTTTGCTTTCAGTTATAAAAAGCCCTTGCGAAGTAATTGAATAAAGGCAATAACTCAAACAAACAGCAAAAACAGTAGTTTAACTGGTAAGTAAAACTGTAATACTGTGTATGCAGCCAAACATCATTTTTATTTAGTTCTGGATAAAGTAGGGAGAGGTTCTCCCACTCTGGAGATATTTCAGGACATTCTGGGAGAGGGATTCTCTTCTTAGACAGTCATCACCTGAACACAGATTGTAATCATGAAATTTTGGATGTCTCATCACTTTATGTCCTACTGACAATGGTCACCAGGAACATAAAGAGGAGGAATTTCCCCAGCAAGAACAAAGACAGCAAAAAACAAGAAAGGGATTCTAACCCTTCCCTAAATGATTCATGGCCAGAAATGTTTTAGGAACACACAAACTACTCTAGATACCCCTGATAACACCAGCAGTTCTTTGATCTTCCTACAGAAGAAAGTGGTGGCAAACTGTATAAATTCAAAATCTGCTGACAGGCAGGGCTTTTATAACAGAAGAGACCCAAGAGGTCCCTTGAGTCATAAATTTCCCCCTTGCCTGTCAGTGGGTAATGTGATCTGAGCCGCATATGCGCAGATCAAACCACATTAATGGCGCCCTTTGCACGCCACTGCAATGCGCACAGAGGTGATGTCACCACTGCCTGGCCATTCAGGTGACCGAAGATTCTACACCCGGAGGGAAGAGTGGGTGAAGATGGAAGTGCTACGGAGCTGTGAGTGCAGTGCTGGAGGGCTCCGTTTATAGGAAGTCTGACATAATGTACTAGTATGCTGTACATACTATAGTATACTATATTATGACTTTAACCTGCACGGGGGCCCATCATTTTTTTGTTTAATACAAAGACTTCACTAGTGCTTTAAAAGCCATAGTGCATGGATAATAAGGATCTTAACAGTGGATCACCTGTTAGAAGGTTGCCAAGTCACTGTTGTAGGAGAGAGCAGGGTAAGCTACCAGAACTAACTAGATTGCAGCTTGTTATCAACTTTGAAGACCAACAGCTCCAGAATGCCAATGGGGGTTTTAAAGATTTACTAGCCAAATTGTACATTCATCCTCCCCCCTCCCTAACCACTTTCCTTCAGTGCACTTATATTACCCTCCTCTCTCTCAATTGGACATTTAATAATTTTTTTTTTTTTAAATACATGTTGTGTCCTCTCTCAGCACTGCTGGGATTCTCACCTAGGTCAGAATGTCCCAGTCACCTGCAGCCTCCTGGGATACTGAAGTCACATTTCAGGAGGCCTTAAGGTACTCTACAGCGTATGTTCCGCTGCACATCATCCTACGGCCAACTGTCTTCCTGTGTCTTGCAACCAGCCATCGGATGATATGTAATGGCGCATGTACGTCATTCAGAAGGCTGGCTAGAAGAGAAGGTGGCCCAGTGACAAAGTGCAGCAGGACAATGCTGTATCTATAAACAGAATGGTGAAGCTTCTCTTTAGTAACATGTAAATTCTTCAATCTCCAAACTTTGGCTTCAGGCTCACTTGAATTCTGATAAAAGGAACCCATCAACACTTGCTTTGCATTCTCTGGGCTGTCACCATAAACCATTTAAAAAAAACTCTGGGATAGGCAAAAAAAAAAAAAATCACTCATTAATACACGCCCTACACAAAACCCTAAACAGTAAAATTTTGAAAATCCTTACCATTTAGGGGAAAGGTCTAATTATTTTTTGAATTATGGAGATGAGGTCATGAAAATTTAACAGCATCTGCTCTGCCAAGGAGGAGGTGTAACTGCAGAGATTACACCATATCCTCTCCTCTCTCTGCAGAAAAAGTAAACTAAAGTTCCCATCAACCACAGGGAATTGTAGTCAATGTGGGTGGGTACAATAGGTCTGTACATGCTGAATGTGTCTGAGAGTCTATGTACGCCCACCACTGTAAGTGGGGCTGAATTACATCACTATTTAATGGAGAAAGAACTACAGAAGGGATGTGCCAAGACCAGTGGCTGGGGGAACAGGAAGCATAGCAACCACTGGTCTTACAAACAGAAAACCAAAGAGAATTAACAGTTTAATTTGAAAATGAACAGGCTATTTCAGAGCAACTATTGAGTGAACCAGAAAATGGATGACATACTCAGAGATGGTAGGAAATCAGCAACAAGGAAATGTAAAAACGTTTTTGCCTGGAGTTTTGCTTTAAAGCTTGAAATGCTTGAAAAGAGTAAATAACTGAAGAGTATTTATTGTTGTCCTTTATCCGAATGGAGAGATTTTATCTTTCTGTTTTTGCGAGAGCAAAGTAAAAAAATACAGTATGCTACTGGGACAGGAAGATAAAGACAGGAATATCACCCAGCCATAAGAGTGAAAAAAAAAGGTTTTGGTGCAGTCCATGTACCGGTTCTAGAAATTTCCCATCACATCCCATCCTGAAATAAAGTGAAAAGGAACTCTCTCGAATGAGGACACAGATCGCAAATAAAAGCCTGAGGCTGTAACCCATTCACACCAAACCCACTGGAATTGGGCTTTAAAGTGTTACTAAACCCAGGACCCTGAATTCACTATATTCAGTCTCCCATAGTACAAAAAACATGGAAATGCAATTATGTTAGTAAATATAGACTGCTAAATACCTTTCATCAGCAGCAGTTAGAGCAGTCTTGTGACTTCTATCAGTGTCCAGCTGAGCACTGGTTAAAGCTTGTAGGAGGATGCAGAACTCCTGTCCTCTGTCTGGAAAGTGCTGATTGGCCCTGTGCTGATCACATGCACTCTCCCAAGAACCAAACTGAGCATGTGCAGAGTGACTGCACATGATATGTCTTATCAGGAGATAAGAGGGGGACCATGGAAGAAGGGGAGGATCAGAAAAGGGAGGATCAAACAGCATTTTTACACAATGCAAAGGATTAACCCCTTAGGTTCCATAGTGAGCATAACAAGCATGCTTTACTGCCTATACAGACTGATTTTACTGTTGCAGGTTTAGTAATACTTTTCTAAGTCACTGATCTAAACCAAAATTGTACATATCAGGTGTCAGGACACCCAATATGAACATATTTGTGTGTGCTTGTTACTTACTGAATAGAGAAAAGCAACTAACTATAACAGCCCAAAGCAAAGCACCTTTTAAAATATGGCAACAATGGCTGCACCCACATAGCCATCAAGTTGCTGGTGCATTAAACAAATGTGGAAAATTATTAATTTTGAGAAGCAATAAAAGAAATATAGAAAATAATGTTTTCATAGAACAACATTAATTGTGTACTGATTAAGGAATTTAGTACAGGTAGCACAAGTCATTCTTAAATAGTACTAAGAGGAGGGATCTGACGTGTGAAATTTGCATCTTCTAACTGTAGAAAGAAAACATTATTATGCATAACAGAAGCCATGTCACGTACAACAAGAAAGTTATTGTTGCAGGGAAGTTGATTGAGCACATAAAAGAGGTACTGAGCCCAGTGAATAGAAAAAGAAATGTGATCACAGTCACGCTGTAAATGTACTAATGCTGCATGAAACCTAACCTGAACCTACATTGTTTCACCTTTCCAAGAACCCATGAAAGCCACACACAGCATCACGGCTTAATTCAGACATCATCATGAAGAGCGCACACAGGTCAGCATTCCTGGCAGCTGGCTATATCTTCAGACTTCAAACCACAGGACAGCAAGACTTCATCATATTCTGCTCTGCCAAGTTCCTACTCCAGCTAACAAGCCTGTAATCGAGCAACTTAATGGACAGTAAGACTGGCTGAACATTTGTCTCAACAAAGGAAATTTGTCTGCATCCAGGACTGATCTGCAGGTATTTGCTGCATGAGTGATTACGTGCAAACGGTTGCCAATAGGTGTGGGTGCCGTCAGGCTCCCATTGCTTTCAGTGGGACATCCTGCCTGCATCTTTTTGCATGGATCCCTGCTTAGCCTCCTGCAGATAATCTCAAAAGGCCCCATTCAAAAGTTTGAACAGATCCTAAGTTTGGGACTCAAACCAACTGTAAAATGAGTTGGTCATGACTAATAAACAACTGCCACAAACAATTTTTATCTATCTATCCATTCAGCCGTATCCGACCCTTGGCGATTGCATGGACCGTCACTCATAAGCGACTTTTTCCATGAATTCTCTTAGCAATTATTTTACAGGGTAAGTTGCCAGGTCTTTCCCCAACCCCTACCATGTAGGAGATCCCAACACATTTTAGGTACAGACAAATCAACTAAGCAGACTTAGTAGCAGTAAAACGCAACCACCCAGCTGCATTATGTAATAGCCCCTTTAAATTCCAACAACATATACATTTATTATATTTACACACAAATTTACTAAACAGAGAGAAAAAAAAAAAGTTTTCATTAAACGCATAGACGCACTACATTGCTTGTAAACTTTCAGGTTCTAAGCAGATTCCTTTCACAAGAAAATCATAAAAAGCCTTTAGAATGTCATTTTACGGCAGGAAGATAAAGCAGTGGTAAAATGTAAGTCTGAACCAGCTCTTGACTGGCTGCCACATAATCATATACATATATAATAAAAGTGACCATGTCACCATTAGGACACTTAAAAGAGTAAAGGATAAAATTAATCTAAAAAAAACCGCCAGACTTAACTGCTCTGAGCAATGGTTTTGCCTCCTTCTTCTTCTGCGGTCCGGTCTCAGAGCTCCTGGCTCCTACCCATGCCAAGTGCCCACCATAGCAAGCTGCTGGCTATGGGGGCTCTTGTGCATACTCACTCCCGAGCTGGCTGTGTGTGTCCATAAAGACACACAGAGCATGGCTCAGCACCACCCCCCAACTCCCTCCTCGCACTGCTGTGTCTGAGCCAATAAGAAGAGAGAGCCTCTGCACTCATGCATATTGCTGGATTGAGACTCAGGTAAGTATGAGAGGGTGCTGGGAAAGGGCATAGGGTGGGATGCGGAGCGGCAAGCGGAAGGTTTCTTTCCCTTCATGCATAGAAGAGGAAAAAAAACTTCTGCCTTTAGAACCACCTTAAAAAAATGTCCCTTCATCCTCTAATCTCCCTCATCTTATCTAGGTACATGCAAGATGTAGTAGTTGGTTTCCCTTGGTAGTACAGTCATGGCCAAAAATATTGGCACCCCTGCATTTCTGTAAGATAATGCACCACTTCGCCCAGAAAATTGTTGCATTTACAAATGTTTAGACATTCTTATGTTTATTTCTTTTGTTTGTATTGGTATGACACAAAAAAGTGGAGAAACAAAAAAGCCAAATAGGTTTAAGTATAGCTTTATTCCCTAGGTCTTCAACCATTGGAAGTCATACTTAGCCTTGTTTTCCTAATAGAATGTACTGAACTCCGGGCACCTTCATTTGGTTGCCTTTTTTTTTCTTTTCTTTTATATTGTCAGATATTTTTGTTTTCATGTTTTATGATGTAAACGAGGCCTGTTTGTATGTGGTGCCTCTGTTTTGGCCTTCTGCTACTTTTCATTGTTGGCCCTGGCATCCATTTACTGTATTCTCTGTATAACATTCCATTTTTTTTTTTTATTTAATAAAAATATTGTGAAAGAAAAATAGGGTCATTAGGTAGTGGATATGTATGGAATATTTCTGGAGTGTAAGGTAGTGGATATGTATGGAATATTTCTGGAGTGTAAGGATATCATTTGGTGTCACTTTAATTCTGACTTTTGTGACTACATTCCTGTTCTAGGTAATTGAGTCGAGAACTATTGCAGTCACAAAAAGTCAATCTCGCATTTCCAGGCAGAGCCAAACAAGGGTAGCCTAGATATTTCTCTTAGTACAGGTATTGCAATGCAACCATTTACATCTAAATTTGCTGTGAAAAATGACAATACGAGACTGGATAAAACAGGGAGTTGGATATTTGCTACTTGCTATGCCACAATATCAGGTTCATATCTAATACAGACAAAACGTATGTCCTCCACCAAGTGGCTAGATGTACTGTATAATCCGATGACTGCGGCAAGAAAAGAAAATATTCAAATGAGGCAAAAATGCACTGAATTCAGAGAAGTACACATTTTTAATCTGGGAGAAATAAATTCAGCTGAATGACTCAAACCACAATAACACACTGCAAAGGCCATTCCTCACTGGATTAAAGTGAACCTACCAGGAGAGAAGGGGAATTACCATTGAAGCATGGAAACCAAAGCACATCTTGACAGCATGCTCAAAGATGGATCAGAAATGGCACCATCCATAGTCTCTCAAGATAGATTCCCCGAGTCCTCATGCACAGTGGACGTTTTAACAGCGGCTGTTTTTGGCTTTTGACGGTTTTTTGTCTACAGCCAGTAAACCCCCCAGCATGTTATCCTATGTGTTGATGCACACAGACTGTAATCAACTATTTTTGGCAGGGACATTTTTTGGCTGGAAAAAAAAAACCCCAGAACTAGTGGGTTTCTAGAGTTTCTTTAGCTGTAAAAACGCTCTAATGCTGAAAAACACAGTAAAATGTAGAAAATCGCGACAAACCGGCAGTTTTTGGATGTTTTCTGACCCATAGAAAATTGGGGGTTTTTGGTTAAAAAACGCTGAAAACCGCAAAACACTACTGCAAAACCACTAAGAAACTCACGTTTTTAATGTGACTTTATACAGCTGTTACCAGCGTTATTACAACGCCCCATGTGCATGGAGTCTTAAAATGATCCTGAAATTCACTGTGAACCTTCTTATTTGTACATATCCTCCCCCTGTAACGAGAATAACAGCAAATGACAGGACTATAAACAAAAAAAACTACAGCAGACGCTTCCCCATTCAGAACCTGTGTGTACGAAGCCCAAATCACAAGCATAGCTCATTGTTGCTGACATGCAGCCACAGTCGGCACAATACTAACACCAAAAGATCACACAATGGATAACATTATACGATAAGTTAGTGTAAATTAAACAATTTCCATCAAAAACACAAATTGTTCCAGAAATGAATCAGACTCTAAAGCCTGCACTAAATAGATCTATCTTAGTCTGAATATGTACAGCCCACAAATACTCATGTGCTGAACACCAATCAAATGTAGTAACTAATTTCAAATGCTTTAAAGAAGTACTCCTGTCAATCACTTATTGAACAGTGTTCACAGTACCACTCAGCAGAAGGTCAAACAAAAGAAAACGTCCTGCTGTGAATGCTTAGGAATGTAAAAACATGTGGCACACCCTAATATCAGCAATATGAGAGTGACAAATTTTATCCTGCCAAGCAGGAAGCACAGATGTGTTTCAGGGACATATTCAGCTTGTATGCGCTCATTATGACAAAGAGCAAAAAAACCTCCAATAAAGCAACAACATACAGTACATGCAAAAGGAAAAAACAATCATGGATCTAACTAATTAGTATGAATGAAGTCAGGACTATTATAACAATTATCCAGCTATCATAGGAACACTCAAGCGGAATACCTGTGCCAGTGAGGAGGCCCTAGACCAGCCTCTCTCAGTCAGGGCTCCTCCAGTAGTTGCTGAGGGGGTTCCCCGAGTAATAAGCAATTTGTCTCCCAAACAGGTAACTGCTAACCATCCAAGGGCATTAGTCCCACTTGTTACCAATGTAAAGGGCGCTTGTCAAGGGGGTACTATTTTAAACAATATTTTTATAATTATTCTCAGAACGGGCAGCCGTGGGAGCCAAATCGCACCAAATATGCAACATCCCTTATTCTTTAATTTATTGTTATATCTCAACTTACTGTGCCTGCTGATGTCCCATGGGCTGCAAGAGTTTCAGGTCGCAGGATGTTATAAGGTTACATAAAGCAGCACATTCACGTGAACAAATGCACCCAAAAAAATTGAATTTTATGTACCTGCAAACTTTTTTACCTTGGAGTACAGTACAGGACACTGGTCTTCGTAACATAATGGATGGGTTATATGCAGGGGCGGACTGACCATTTGGAAACTTAGGCACTGCCCGAGGGCCCAGGGTCAGTAGGGGGCCCCATGAGATGCCCCTGGTACCTTTTTCATAGGCTTTGAGTTTGGGCAAGGACACAGGGGCCCCATGTTCCCCTATGGCCCGGGGACCCCATGAGTTATCAGTCCGCCCTTGGTTATTTGTGGAACCTTGTTCTCCAAAAGAAAGATTTTACAAGTGCATAAAAAAAAAAAATCCAATTTCCAATACAGTACATGACACAAGTCTAATCATAACAAATAAAATGGCCTAAAGCAGTAATGAGGGGAAGGCAACATGGCAACCGAAAACCTGTCAACATACAGTCAAAACAAAGTCAAGACTGACCTTAAAACAATGGCATGCAACACCAACTGGGTAAAACTTAGTAAATGTGTGAAATAGCAGGTAACAACCTCACAAAAGGTATACAACAGATTTATTTATTATTATTATTTATTTCAGGTACTTAATTTACTGGTACTGTCAATTTACGCAGTGCTTTACATACATACATAGTACATTCACATCATTCCCGAACCCTCAAGGAGCGTACAATCTAAAGTCCCTAACTCACATTCATATATACACATACTAGGGACAATTTAGACAGGAGCCAATTAACCTACCAGCATGTTTTTGGAGTGTGGTAGAATACCGGAGTACCCGGAGGAAACCCATGCAGTCACAGGGAGAACATGCAAACTCCAGGCAGGTGGTGCCGGGGTTGGGATTCGAACCAGCGACCCGAGTACTGCCAGGCGGAAGTGCTAACCATTCAGCCCCTGTGCTGCCCATATGCCTTATGTCAAAAAACTAAAGATGTGCCATTAGATCTAGTAGAATGAGTCGTAAACTAAGTTTCTCGTGTCTGTACCCTGAAAGAGGAGTCTTATTTAGCTGGCAAATCCCCCTGGCCTCTTTCACACAGCCAGGGAGCTGTGGATGCTGGATTCCTACGGAAAGAAACAACAGAGTTTGTAACCAGAGGAAACGACTTCTAGTACCGAGATGTTCAAATATTCCCGACACCAGAAAAGGCCAACAGATTACACCCACACACGCATCAGTGGGGAAACCCCTTCATTGCTAAGGGGAACTGGGGACAACTTGGAGGATTTGGAAGTCCAAGACCAGCAGCAAAAGGAATGGCCTGGTTTGACCTTGGAAGTGGATGACGAACGAGAACAAAAAAAGGACAAACTATTTCTATGTCAAGGTACATGGCTTACCCGTAAATACCTTCACCATCTTGCTAGACAAAAAGTACTTTAACCACCTGTCACCTTCTTGATGTACACATCCAAAGACTACGCATAGAGGTGTTCACTCTAAAGCAGCATCTGTTCCAACTGTTTCTTGCAGGCTGGTTCAGCCAACCAACTTTTTAGCCAGAGATTCCCGAAACACAATGCGAGATAACAGACGGAACAAATTGATCTGGTCCACATAGCAGTGCAAGCTCAATGAAAATAGTTCAAGCTGATGTTGAATTGCGGAACTAACTGTGATACCGCCAGGTTTCCTGGCCATCTGAATGGAAAAGACCCTAAAGACGGCCAAAGACTATGAGATTTTCTTTACTGCAGCCACAAATTGCTCGGCATCCATGAAGCCTTAGAAAGATGACCAGCAGACAAAGCAGCACTCACACCATGAAAGGAGATTGTTCAAGTAAGGGGTGGACTCGATTTTAATCTGCTGATCGGAGCCAAGTGTCCACTTACCGTAGCTTATGTAGAGTGGGCATGAACAGAGCCCGCTCTGCTCTACGGGCGGCTGGGAGTAAACGGACTCTGTTTTCCATTTATTTCTGACTGCCCTACAATCCCCCTAGGCAGAGGACGGATCCCCTTCCATTGTTTTTTTTATCAGACTGGACCGGAGGTAGGCGAGTGTAAATGGACACAAGTCAGTTTTACACCTGTTGATCCAAAGGGGTGAACAGACTGACCAGTCAGGTTCACCTGAAAAACTAATTTTTATTTGAAAGGGGCCAACACTTTTTTTTTTTCTACACTGTCCCTTAATTTTACCATCACTTGTATTCCTATCACAAGAAATGTAAACATCCCTTGTAATAGGAATAAGGCTGAACAGTCCCTCTTTATAGAGAGATGTGGGGTCTATAAGATCATACATCTCTCCTCTATGCTTGAAAGCATGAGATAAAAAAAAATTGATCTCAAGCTTACCAGCAAAAAATGGCAGTGTTTATATCTGCCAGAGCTCTATGGCAACCCAGTGCTGCCGCTAGATCAGTTCCCCGGCTCCCTGATCGCACAGGAGATCACGGGGGGTCCCCTGCCACTGCCTGTAAAAGCAATCCAGCAGCTAATCAGTCGCTAGGATGGCTTTAACAACACAGGAAATTGCCAGCTGAAGAAAAAAAAAATTTAAATTTTCATTACGGCGGGAAGTGGTTAAAGTAATTTTGATTTGTCTTTCACATTATTTGCCTGCCATTTCATATTTTTGTGACTGCATGGAGTATAAAGATTTGTAGATTAGTCTCTAGAGGCAGGACAGACTAGTAACAAATATGACTCTCCGTAATTGCTTAACAAGCACAGCTACTGAATAGCACGGCAAAAGCAGCAAGAGGAGCTTCGATACATTATGGTTAAATATGGCAGCTCTCATATACATAAATCATTACAAACTAAAAAACAAATACACTTTTTTTAAAGGATGAAAGGGATAGTAAACTCGTTACTGCGAGGTAATATAATGTGCTAGTATGCATCGCATACTAGCACAATATGAAAGACTTATCTTAGAATGAAGCCCTCCAGCACGCTGTCACCGATGAACAGGCTTCCATCTTCACCCGGTCTTCCTTCTGGGTTCACGGGCTACGGCTGCTTGAATGGCCAAACCACCAATGATGTCACTTAAGCGCATGAGTGCGGGAGTCTCGGCCACGGCACACGGCTCTGAAGGAACAGCACGGGTATGCTGTTCCTTCAGAGCACGTGTCGGTGATGTTTTCAGCTGCCTCTCTGTAAAATATCTCCTAAATAGTGAAAGTTTAGGAGAAATTAATTTTACCTAAAAGGCAAGCTTCATCATAAAATTAAATGGAAGTATCCTCCTGCGCTTTATATAAAAGGATTCCCTATATGATAGCTGCTGTCACTGGACTAAACCAATAAGTGATCAATATTTAACAAAAATTAGTGAAGCGCTACTATTATCAAAATTAAATACTACAGTGCCTAATTATGTCTATCGACTCGCAACGCGTCGGTACGCCATATCCGGTTTCGAGTAATGTCACTTCCGGTCACGTGGTGACGCTTGTCCAGACGCAGCGGCCATATTGGTTTCCCCAGGTTTCATGCAAATACACCCATGGGATGGGGAAACCGCTGATGTGACTACAACTATATGTGAGTGTAATCTTTGCCTTCTTTGCTGGCTTTATTAAACTTATTACACTATGGAAGGATCTCTCTTGTTTCTTGTATAGTACTGAGTGGAGGTGGGGTGGAACAGAGGAGTCTCCAATTCCCTTGTGACATCTGGATGGGCTATCCATATACAAGGACCTGATACAGAGGAGAGGAATAGCTTTTTGGCCCTGTGTGGGTCAGTGCGGGGAGGTGAGCAGGCACTGCTGCCATTTGAGGATTTGTGCACTAGAAGTGAAGATCACTTTTTCACAAAGTTTTTCACTTGCATGGACTTTGCTTTATTATTTTTTTTTTGATCATTCACAGATGGTGGTTTTATATTTATGTGATGCACAGGTATAGGATGGAATTTTGTGATTGAATTCGTTATATATACATGGTATTTTTTTCATCCTTCTTTTGTTTTAAATTCACATTGATGTGTATTTTTATTTCACCATATATCATATATATAATATATATGAGCTCCTTTTACACAGAGCACTAATCGATAGACATAATTAGGCACTGTAGTATTTAATTTTGATAATAGTAGCGCTTCACTAATTTTTGTTAAAGCTTCATCATAAGCTTACCTGTAGGTAAAAATGACTTTACTACCACTTTAAAAGTCCATTCACAACAGAAGTGCTGGCACACATTGATCAATGCATTTCAGAGCATACACATTGTAAAAGCAATGTAATTCAATAGGAGCATACTGAAAAAGAAAAAAAAAAAACGAACAGGCCCAACTTTTTTTTCGACAACGCATATAAACACAGGTACACGCTTGGCACCCACACTGCCGGATAAAACATGTGTTGACACAGTGCACCATGGTACTGGTTGGAAGACGGAGCAAGTTTGGTCTCAGGATACACCCACCCACTCTCCCTGCACACCAAACCCAACCCTGGGTTTAATTTCCACACAAATGTCATGGCTCTCCCTGTTAGTTGCCCTAATCGAGCTCCCACTCTCTGCCTCTGTTCAGTGCTGTTCTGCCTTCACTTTCTAACCCAGCGGTATTCAGTCAGGATTCTGTGGTACTCCCACTGGTAAAGGCTAGATGTGTTTCATTATATTAACATTCCCATGTGTGATACATCACAAAGACCAGGCATTCACTGGATGCTGTTTGAACCAAAAAAGAAAGTTGTCCTGTTCCCTTGATGCATAGGGACCAGCTAGATAAAGCAATGCATGGACATAGGGAGATTGATCAGCCATGACACTACAAACTGCGGCCACAACATGTGAGACCATCTTTACAAGGCAAGACAAACATAAGGAGTATAACCATAATGGTACCTAGTTAAAACAACCGCCAAAACCACCAATTTGAAACTATACAGTTCCTTTAAATTAGCATCACAATATTTTAGTTCCTCCTTTAATCACATTTTCATACATGCCTTAAGCCTTCAAGACTAAAGTGATGAAAAAAAATCATGAAGGTTCTTTATAAGGGAATCATCCCAATTATTGACATAGCACATGCACCATGTGCTTAATGATTAGCTCTGATTGGTCACGTACTGTTTAGTACACCAGCACTTGGCTTGCTGTTGTAGACACAATTAAGAAGAGCACTCTAGTTAACATATCACATGAAAAGCATAAAGGAACACAAACTATGCATTGCAAAGCTGGTCTTGCTAAGGATATAGCAAACCATTCTCTCTGACGAGTTATGATTTTGAATCTATATACAGCAGATTTTTTTTTTATGACTTTTTCTCCTGTGATGAAAACCCACAAGGGTCGCCAGATTAAAAAAAAGCAGATCTTGACCACTTGCCCTCCGGAAGATTTACCCCCCTTCATGACCAGGCCATTTTTTGCTGTTCGGCACTGTGCTATTTCAACTGGTAATTATGCAGTCATGCAATGCTGTACCCAAACAAAATGTATGTCCTTTTTTTCATACAAATAGAGCTTTCTTATGGTGGTATTTGATCACCTCTGTGGTTTTTACTTTTTTGTGCTATAAACAAAAAAATACCGAAAATTTTGAATAAAAAAAAAAAAAGAAATATTTTTCACTTTTGATTATAAAAAATATCCAATAAACTCAAAGTTAGTCATACATTTAGGCCAAAATGTATTCTGCTACATGTCTTTGGTAAAAAAAAAAAAAAAATCCCAATACGTGTATTTTAATTGATTTGTGTAAAAGTTACAGTGTCCACAAACTATGGTATATATATATTGAAATTTACACAGCATTTACTTTCTGACTGCCTATCACATTTCTTGAGGTGCTAAAATGCCAGGGCAGTACAACCCCCCCCCCCCCCCCCAAATTACCCCTTTTTGAAAAGTAGACATCTCAAGGATTTTGCAGAGGCGCATGTTGAGTCCATGGAACATTTTATTTTTTGCCACAAACAGTTTCTTTTTTTTTCTTTTTTTTTTTTTTACACAAAGTTATCACTCAAATGATATATTGCTCATGCATGCCATGGGTATATGTGGAATAACATCCCAAAACACATTCTACTTCTCCCGAGTATGGGGATAACACATGTGGGAGACTTTGTGGCAGAACTACACTTTCTAGAATTTTAATGCACAAAAACACAATATACTGCCCAATCGTTTGATAGAATTTAAAAGATGATGTTATGCTGAGTAAATGGATACCAAACATGACATGATTTAAAACTGTGCATGCCCATGAAATGCAGACAAAGTACATACATTTTTAATATCAATAGGTGACGCTTTAAAAGCCTTTACAGGCCACCAATGTATATCTACACAGAAGGTCTAGTGCTATAATTACTGTCCTCGATCTGACATTCGCAGTGATACCTCACATGCATGGTGCAATCTGTTTACATACTGACAAGGGACCAACGCTTGAATTTGCCTTTGCGCACGAGCATGGGAAGGGGGGAGGGGCGAGGGTGGTTTTATTTTCCCCCACAAGGTTTCCTTTCCTTTTTTTATCACTTTTATTGTTATCACAAGGAAATATCCCCTGTGACTGCAATAGGCATTGAAAGGTATTCTTTTCTAAGAACTCTAAGGTCTATTAGACTCTAGATATCTCTTCTAGCCCTTAAAGCATATGACCACACTAAGATCAGTGTGATCAGATGCTTTCCCAATTTAAAAATGGCACTGTTTAAGTCCGGCGAAACGGAAATGATGAAATGCTCATAGCTTCCGGTCTCTTAGACTATAGAGAGGATTGTAGGCATTCTGGTCTCTGATCAGCTCTATGGTCAGCCAGCAGAATTGCCAGCTGCATTCTCAGATTCCCCTGTGGGACAGGAGAGCCCCAGAAAACTGTGGAAGGCGGCAGGAGAGGGATGTCCCTTCCCACATCTTGCAAAAATGATCGAGCTGCTAATTGGCATTTTACATAAAAGCAGACTGCCAGCTGAAAAAAAATGATACCAGGATGATGACTGTAGCTGCAGGCATCCTACTGGTATAACCACTCAAAGTCCAGCAATGTACCAGTACATTGGTAGTCCATGTTGGGCATATGTGTAACAGCAGAGAACACGGGTATATGATGAATCGGGTCTGTGAACCAATATGACTGCAATTCATTCTTTTTTGTAATGCCCATGTTGAGGATAAGGCCCAAAAAAGTTTTAAAATCAGAAACCATGATAGGTTTCCATGCAAATTGTCTGGCAAGATTTGAATTTGGGTGGGTGGCGATGTATTGCTGTGCGTATAAATTGCTTTGGCCCACAATCAATTGGTACAAATCTTCTGTGAAAAACAGCGGAAGGGCTCATTGCTAGTGCTAGCAGCGAACGGGGACGATCTTGCCAACATTGCATTTTTGGGAACACTAGTATAGTTCTGTTCATGATCATTACACTGATCCATACAAACACTATACTAGTAATGGGGGTGATCATCGACTTATAGCACGAGTGCGATAGTGTGCGTCCAATGCTAGATGACACTGGCTGGGAGGGGCGCTAACTGACCCTGACGCTATCTGATGTCACTAGTGGCAGGAATACAGTGATCGGTGAAAATTCTATATAATGACACTGTACTAATGGCATTTGCTGGGTGATGGGGTGATCAAAGGGTTAAATGTGATAATCTAATGTGTGTGTGTGTAAAATGGAACTGGACTGATGGGGGGGTGAGCGGGGGGTGGCAGAGATGTGTCCACACTCCGAAATAGAAAGCAACGAAAGATGACATGGCTTTGCCCAGAGCCGCTGTTTGCCCGCAAAATGTGGGTAAAGTGGTCAGCAAGTAGTTAAAAAAAAAAATCTTTTAAGGGTGTTTTTTTTAATTCTCAATATGGTATTTATTTGATTTTTTGTAACTTTTTTATTTTTTAATACTTTTATCAGAATAGTACAATGTTACCACAGTAACACTGTACTACTGTGGGGGGGTGGATCAGGGATTTTTTTTTTTTTTTTTTTACACTTTGCTTTGCAGGAGAAATAAACATCATTTCTTCTGCAATGCGAAGCTTGCTGTCAAAAACCCAACTCATTCATGACGGTTCATAACAGCTCAAGATAGTGATCTGTGAATGGCTGGAGCTGATCACGTGGTACAGCGTGCTGTGATTGGCCCCATGTATCATATGACAGCTGTGGGCCAATCAGAGCTACTAGGAAGAGCAGAGCGATTATGAATTAGATTGATTCATAACAGCTTTGCTAACACCGGGCCGCTGGACACAGCAGTCGCGGGTGGGAAGTACTGCGCACCAGCTCAGACGTGCAGCATCCCCCTGTGTTAGTACAGCCAGAGCGGCGTGCCTGTATGTTGCTATGCCTGTAGCTGCCACCTGTCCGAAGTATATTGTGGGCAGGCGGTCAGGAAGCAGTTAAAAGTAGAACTAAAGGAAAACGTTATGGGGTTATAACCCCTGTAAGGTTTATTTTTGTCAGCTGTGTCTCATTTGGGAGATTTCTCTTCACTTCCTGTCCCATAAGCAAAACAGGAAGTGAGAGGAAATCCATGCAAATTAAAGGAATCTCTTAAAGCCAACCAGGTCACCGGAACCAGTGTCCCCATTGGAATATTTCCCCTCTCTTACTTTTCTGGGGACAACCCAAAATTTGGGATTTTCTTTTACTTTTTATGATAATGGTAAACAGGACAAATAAAGAGGGTGACTCTCCCTAACAGGGGCATAGACAGCAAGGAAAAGCTGACAAGTATTCTAATCCATCTCTACTTACTCTATCCAAAACTAAAACAAGAAAAAAAACAATTGTTGACTTTAGTCTTTAAAGACCTACCCTGCTTACCATAATTTTTAAGGTTTTACCTCCTTGGTAATAAATTAATGTTTGATCTCTTCATGGTCAGCAGAAGGGGGGTCTACAGCCTTCACCCCGCTAACACCAGGCCTGCATACATGACAGATACCAGAGTTAACTACACCACTGTGCTGCCTCTGTTTCATTGTAAAGACCGGGGGCAGATGAGATTGTGCAAGTGTACTAAAGATATCACTGCCCTGGCTATGCCATTTAGGTAGGCGCTTGGATTACAGGATTGACTGAACACTAATACAAACCCTTTGGAAGATAAAACTGTTATCGTATATGTATTTAAACTGTGTGTTTGGCTGTCTGCCTTGCTGTTTAAGCGAATATGTATTTAAAACAAAGTTCAGCTGTGCAACAAAGAGTCAAAAGCACAAAAAAAATATAATTTTTTTTTAATGATACACACTGGCCACTTTATTAGGTATACCTGTTCAATTGCTTCGTAACACAAATTGCTAAATAAGCCAATCAAATGGCAGCAACGCAACGCATTTAGGCATGTAGACAACTTGGTGAACTTCAAAACGAGCATCAGAATGGGGAAGAAAGGGCATTCAAGTGACTTTGAATGTGGTCTGAGTATTTAAAAAACTGCTAATCTACTGGGATTTTCACGCACAACCATCTCTAGAGTTTACAGAGAATGGTCCGAAAAAGAGAAAATATCCAGTGAGCGGCAGTTGTGTGGACAAAAATGCCTTGCTGATGTCAGATATCAGAGAAGAATGGGCAGACTGGTTCGAGATGATAAAAAGGCAACAGTAATTTAAATAACCACTCGTTACAACCAAGGTGTGCAGAATACCATCTCTGAACGCACAACATATAGAACCTTGTAGTAGATGGACTACAGCAGCAGAAGACCACAGCGGATGCCACTCCTGTCAGTTATGAACAGGAAACAGAGGCTACAATTCTCCCAGGCTCACCAAAATTGGACAACAGAAGATTGGAAAATCGTCGCCTGGTCTGATGAGTCTCAAATTTCCCTAGAGATGATTGTGCGTGAAAACCCCAGTAGATCAGCAGTTTTTGAAATACTCAGACCAGCCCATCTGGCACCAACAACCATGTCATGTTCAAAGTCACTTAAATCCCCTTTCTTCCCCATTCTGATACTCTGAACTTCAGCAAGTCATATTCACCACGTTTACACGCCTAAATGCATTGAGTTGCTTGCATGTGATTGGCTGATTAGTGTTACCAAGCAATTGAACAGGTGTACCTAAGAAAGTGGCTGGGGTGTGGGTACCAATGCTGAAGATTATCATTGCACAATGCTGGGGATTCTGATTGTGGTCACTGACACCAATGCACGGAATTAATATTGTGGTCACTGAAACTGATGTTGAGGATTATTATTGTAATTGTGGAGGGTTGTTCATTGCATTCACTGACACCAATGATAAATCCAACTAACTTTCCAGTGTGCAATCTAGTACATTTAAAAAAAAGTCAGCAGGACCACCTTAAAGTACAATACAGCCTATTCATTTTGAAAGGACTCCAACTGGGTAGCCCTTTGGAAGTGTCAGGGGATGCACTTGATGCCTTCTCATTATACATTCAGCGCCAATAGTACACACTCTGTAGTGGCACACCTGATAGATCCCAGTAATGGCTGAACAGATACACATGCATGCCTCCTAACCTTCTCCACCTAATTGCTAAGCTCAAGGGTCCATCTTCTACAACAATAAGCTAGGTGTGTGCAACGCACAGTTGCAGGTCAATGCACATAGCGCTAACACCGAAAGATCCAATGACCATGTGAGCAACTATACGACCCCATTCACACTGATGCACAATGACCGCCGTCGTGCTTATGAATGTTTTTACTCTATGCACAAGGAGCAGTCTATTCATTTTCTAAGTGCAGCAAAAAGTAGCTTATGTGCCTTTTTGAGCGTCGCACATTTTTCCTAACCATGCATTTGCTACACTGAAATAAGATGAACAAAGAAAAAAAAACTGCTTGCCGCATTTGGGTTGCAATTAACAATGAACAGCGCCATGCTCTTTTGTGCGTTTGCTAAACACATGTAAAATTGTGCCATTGTGTACAAGTTCACAAGTTGCTATAGTATGAATGCAACCTAAAAAGCTATTGCTTTTTGATACATAAAAATGTTTATTTTCCCAGCTTAGACACCTAGATATGAAGAAAAAAAAAATCAATAAAAGACAAACAAAACAGTTAGTTAACCAGTCTAGCTGTGCAGTGAACCTGTTTCAAAGAAAGGGTTCGCAAATTGTTCAGTGCATTATTTAAAGTGATTTTCAAGCTTTCTTGAAGCAGAAAAAAAAAATCTAGGTCACCTATACATATCACAAATCCTTACCAGCTTCTGTTCTAAGGATACTGATACAGACCTGTTCAGTAGTAGTCATCCTTCTGATATAAAAGCTGATCATTGTAAACACCCGTCAGTGTTAAACGGTTTATGTTTTAAGCATAATCACATCATTCCTGCTGTAATAAACACACAAGGGAATATTTCAGGTACCCCTTTTGCAGCACTCCAGATACCCCCTTCTCCCACCTTACACATATAGTGGGAAGGATGCAAGGGATCACAGTAGGAAGCCCAAAAAAGTAACAAGCAACAGAAAGCATGCATTAAGGTTTTAAGAGGAGATTCACACCCCGTTGTGAGACTATCACACAAAGTATGACACCCAGAGTCCTGTTTTAAGGACCTGGATGTTTTCTTGTACCTTTGCAGTTTAGCTTCCTAACACCCCCCCCCCCCCCCAAAAAAAATAAAAAAAATAAAAAGGAAGGGTGAGCATCAAAAACATTAATCCTAATATTACAAGGTACAGCAATTGTTACCTAGACTTCTTTAAAATCACGCACTGCCCGAGAGGCAAAATAGCAGCAGAGCATATTCCTTTCCCAATAAAAGAAGGTCCCAAGCATACTGCTGCTCCTAAACTGACATTTTTGGGGTGTTTGGCAATTTTTGCATAAGCCCCTGAACGCACCTCAATAAAAGCCTGCCCATTCAAATGTAGGCGTTTAGAGGCAGTCAACCCTTCTCTCCTGAAGGCAGAAGAATCACATTCATGAGAGGAGCTTTTGGGCATAAATAAAAAAAAAAAAAAAAGTGGCTAAACGCATCTAAACGCTAGGCACATTTAGCACTTTGGCATTTATTAATTTCAATGGCTAGAATAAATAAAAATTCTGGCCAATGAAACAAATGTCCAAACTCTGCTAAACTCACCTAAACTGGTTTAATATAAAAAAAAAAGAAAAAAAAAAAAAACTGCTGCGGTGAGCTTTTAAACACAGATTTGCAGGAGAAACAGCATTTACAAACCAGTGTGCATCAGGCCTAAAAATTCAAAGAGTGAAACTGGAATACAATATGAATCAAGGAAAAAAAAAAAAAAACACTACGGTGCGCTTCCTCTACCAGTCCATAACTGGTCTTTCACAGCGGATTCACTTTGCTGCGTGGATAGCCACAGCTTTCCAATGTCATTAGGTACAAAGCCGGACCGGCAATTCTTTAGGCTAGGTTCACACCTATGTAGTTTGCGTTTGATCTGTTTCTGCGGTCCGTTTTGCACATGCGTTTTTGCCACTTTTTTTGTTTTTTTTCTTGTTGCTAGGCAGATTGAAAACGCATCAAAAATGCACTACCTGGTTTTCTGCAGTGTTTCCAATGAAGTCTATAGAACCAAAAATGCAACTTTTTGCGTTTTAAAAGGTCCCTGACCCTTTCCAAAAAACGTACTGGGTGAAAATGCGGAGATGTGAATGTGTCTCATAGGTAATCATGCGAAATGGAATGTAGTGCGTTTCTCCAAAACACTACAGAAAACGATTTGGTGTGAACCTAGGGTCATACAGAAGGTTATACAAGGACCGCACTGCATGTGCACATTTCAAAAGAGACCCAGAGTAGGGTTTTAAAAACGCAGACATCCCCAGCGATAGGCAATCTGATTATGGCTGTGCAGTCTGAAAACTGCTGCTTTGTCATCAGAGAATGTGGCCAGGCTGTAGGGGTGAGCCGCATATGTGGTTTTCTATAGCAACTGGTACTTTTAGGATGCATAATACCAAATGACTACTTTTTACACAGAAATAAGATACTGCCAAAAAGTATAAATACATATGTACGTCTTAGGATCTCTAATTCTCCAATAAAGCCCACAGCTCTGTTTTTCTCCTGAAAATGTCTGACATTTGTGCAACAGCGCTGTTCAGTAACCAAACAGAGAACATATATACGATTATTCCAAATCTCTATATGATGAAACTGAAGAGGGGACTGCAGGGTGATGTGATCATGTGTAGAACACCAATATCTTCCTGCATCCCTAAGGCCCTTATTCACATCTGGCATTTTGGGATCTCGGGCAGCCATCCCACATCGCCCTGCAATAGTAGCAAAATGTGCCACACATGTTCGGGTGCCAATCATTTTCAATGACACCTAAAACGTACATTCTACCAGAGATCCCAAAACGTCAGATGTGAACGGGGCCTGACACTACATCCATACAGTGTATCCCTCATCTGTGTGCAGTCCCATCCACAATCAAACATTCCAAGCATTTGATCGTACTGAGCAATTTGGCATAGTATACTTTTTAACTCTCACATATTCAGGTGTTGGGCTCATGAACACAAGCACAGGGGGGCTTACAAGGGAGAAATTTAATCTCCAAACATGGAAAGGTTTCTTCACAGTGAGAGCTGTGGAAATGTGGACCAACAAGAGTTAATTCTGGCCAGCTCCGTGGATTGCTTTAAAAAAGGCCTGGATTCTTTCTTGGATACACAGAATACACAGAATATAACTGGTTTATAGGTAAAGTTGATCCAGGGAATATCCGATTGCCTCTCAGGGATCAGGAATTTTTTCCCTGCAGGAGCAAATTGGATCATGCTTTGCTGGGTTTGTTTGCCTTCCTCTGGATCAACTGTGGGTGTAGGATTATAACTTTTTTTTTTTTAATGGCTGAACTGGATGGACTTTTGTCTTTTTTCAGCCAGACTAACTATGTGACACTGTCAAGAAGCATATTTCTGCACCCAGCAGTCAGAGGTTTGCATAAACGCACAGCCAGCAGTCTGTACAGATCAATGAAAAGCTGACAGACGCTGTGGCTTTACAGGAGTGGCCACACATTTGACTTGTCTGCAGCTGTGCACAAACCCCTGGGTGTAGAAATACAATGCTTCTTGCCTGTGTTCAGCCCTCTGTGCCTGTGTGCACGAGCCCTTAAAGACAAAAGAAAGAAAAAAAAAACCCAGAATCCACAAACCTGAAGCTTATTCAGAAAGAACAAAAACTAATTAAAGTGACGTCCAAGTTGCTCTAACAGGGAAAAACCGCTTCCTGATCCCAAAAGGCAATAGGGTACTGCCTATAACTAAATTATATAACGTTGTTCCTAAGTATTAATAGCCAGTTAAATTGTATGCATTTAAAATACCCCCAGCTCCTTTGCAAAAGCAGATTTCTGAATTGGTTACTATCAGCTTGCGTAGACAACTATTTCACATATTTACAGCTCTTACTGTAAAGAACCTTTCCTATTGCAGAGGTTACACCTCTTCGCCAGGCACAAGGAATACCCTTGTGCCTTTTAGAATGGCCTTAAAGCAATCAATTTTTCAGCAAGTTTACTATATAGATTACATATTTACATGGTAGTGATGTAGAGCTGGCAGCAGGCTGAGGACTTTCACCTGCGACTATGTGACATAGCGGCTACTCACAAAGCACCAGTGTTGTCATATGCCAAAGCATCAGGTATTTTTCTTAGCTCCCAATGCCTGAAAAGGACAGTTGGGGAGTAAAGGAAAGTTCAGTATGCATTGCGAGCATTAAAGTGAACCTGGTTTCAAAGAGAAACACTCCCCAGCTTGTTTTCTTTTCATCATGGCTTCAATTCACACACTCACCCGCCCAGCAGATTCAGTGTTATCCTGCAGTGATCCACTTGTTCAGGTGGCACCGTCTGGGTGCTGCGCCACCATACTGGCCCTCCCCAGTGATCATGAGCCCATTGCCTCTTCTGGGTTTAGGCAGTTGGCCCGCGACCTCACATGCCAGTTCCACCCAAAGCCAATGTTCCTTACCCCTACAGCCTCCTGGGACATGTGACAGGATAATCCCAGGATTAAGATACAGCCAGCAACACTGCTCTAAAACATCCTAACCTCAACTGTCTACTAGGCGGGTGTCTGCCCTAGGGTGTGTCTATGCTCCACGAATGTGCCGGAATGGCACAGTGGCTAAATGGTTATTACTTCTGCCTGGCAGCACTAGGGTCGATTTGAATCTCAACCATGGCATTACCTGCCTGGAGTTTGCATGTTCTCCCTGTTCCTCTGGAGTGTAGGAGGAAACCGGAGTACCCACAAAGACATGCTGGTAGGTTAATTGGCTCCTGCCTAAATTGGCCCTAGTATGTGTATGGCTGGCCATACATTATACAATTTTCTTGAGATTTTTGGTTTAGATTTACCAAAAACCATATAATATGAGGTCAAACCTAACAAAACTTTCAATTGTATCCAATTAGGCAGGCTCTTGCACTACATAGTTGAAGGTAAATCTAAAGGAAATTGGAGAGAAAATTGTATAATGTATGGCCATCCTAAGTCAATGTGAGTTAGGGACCTTAGATTGTAAGCTCCTTGAGGGTTAGGGACCAATGTGAATGTACAATATACTGTATATGTAAATGCTGCATAAATGGACAAAGCTATACAAGTACCTGTAACAAAAATCCACAGTATAACATTCCGCCTGCCATACCACCAACTCCAAGGAGATTCGCCTAAAAAGGGCCTAAGGACTAAATATTTGTTTTTATTTTCTATTTGTGTGCTCACATATGTGTATTTTATAAATAATAGTATCTATCTGAAGTACCTGGTTGATTGTGCCAGTCACCTTTCTTCTTGTTCTAAACCAGTGGTCTCCAAACTGTGGCTCGGGGACCAGATGTGGAACTTTACTTGTCTTTATCTGGCCCTTGGGGCACCATTTCATCCACTGATACCAACAATGGGGCATAATTCCCCCCACTGACACCAATAAAGCAGCACAATTCCTTCCATTGACACCAACGATGGAGCACAATTTCTCCCAATGACCACCAATGGGGCCAATGACACTAATGATAGGGCACAAGTCCTACCAATGACACTAATGATGGGGCACAATTGCTCCCACTAGCACCAAAAGATGAGGATTTGTTTTTTCCCCACTGAAGTTTGGTCCTTTTCTACACCCAATGCCCACAGTCCGCCCCCCTAAAGTCTTAAGGACAGTAACCTGGGCCCTTTGTTTAGAAAGTTTGGAGACCCCTGTTCTAAACTAACCACACAAAGCACAGAAGCTGGTCTGCTAGTGTGGTCGGTTATAATCCTTTGGCTGGCCATTCAGAGGTACAGGACACTGAGCAGACACACAACATGCCTGTATTGGGTATTTTGTGTAGCCACTATGCCCTCTGACCTATCACAGATATCACCTGGCACACACCCCCCTCCCAATCACAGCCTTCCTCTTGAACATGCCCCATGCATCTTGCCTCAGGCTGAACATACAGTGGAATATAGGCACAGCATCCTATGTCCGCATAACATCCTGTACGCCTGTCCCCACTATCAGGAAGATGAGATGCATGGTCACATGATGGAACTTAGCAGCTTAACCTTTCAAAAAAAAAAAAAAAGGTAGGGAAAGTCATTTCTGAAACTAAGCAAAGGCAATCATTTTATCTGCATAGCTATAACTATTTTATAAAGTGTCAATAACATTGTACGTTTACAACTACTAGCGTTTTTTTTCTGCTCCTAGAAGCTAAATCATGTTATCCAATGTGTCCATGCAAACTATTTTAGGCTAGTAGCACTTTTCAAGCTTCAGCGATTAGGAGCAGAAAAAAAAAAAATTTTGTAGAGTTGTTTTGGTTTTTTCAGCAGAAAAAAAATGCTAAATGTTCCGAAACACTCCTAAAAGCTTTTCTTCTAGCTTTTTTTTCTACATGTACTGTAAAAATGCTAACGTTCCTAACAGCTTCTAAATACTACTAAAAAACACCACCATTACCAGTGTTTTTTTGAGCTTAAAAAAACACTAGTGTGCATGGAGTCTTACACCCTGGTCACATCAAGCCCGACTTTGAAATCGTGCGACTTACAGTGAAGTCGAGCGATTTCAAAGTCGGGGGACATGCCGATTTCATGTGCAATTTGTAAGACATCTGACACAGATGTCAGTGCAAATCGCACCAAAAGTAGTGCATGTACTCCGAGTCAGAACCGCACCGATTTGACCGATGTAATTGTGTGACAATAGACTGCGACTTGGCATAAGATTTGCAAATCGCTTGGCATGCAAATCACATGCCAAGTCGCACCCAGTGCGACCGGGGTGTTAATCAAGAAGGGAATCCCAGGAGTGTACAGTAGAAAGGACTCATTATCATCATAGTTTATACTGTGGAGGGGTTTATGCACCTAGACTCTAGCATCTCCTAGATTGTAAGCTCCAAGGAGCAGGGACCTCCTATCCCTCTTGTATTGAACTGTAATGTTGATGTACCGTCTCCCTTTATATTGTAAAGCGCTGAGCAAACTGTTGGCGCTATATAAATTCTGTATAATAATAATTACTGAAGACAAAAGTCTACTTTTACTGTGTGATTTCTGGGTACTCAACAAAAAGCTGCATTGTGTGCAAATTTCTTGCGGCCAAAATGCTCATCCAAGTGCAGAAAACAACTAGAAATGCCTGCATAGTCTTCAACATGACCACTGCAAGTAGAACAGCTCTTTCTACAAAAGCCTGACACTAATCTGCAGTCTTTTCTTCTCCATGCAAAAGTATCTATCCAGACACATGTAAATTGATTTTCTGTACGTGTTTCAGCCATTGCTTTGTTGAAATATGCCCCGACTTGTTTCAGAGCAAAACACTGATTTAGTGAGACTTGTGATACTGGCAGGGAAAGTTGAAGAGAAGGAATTAACCAAAGCGCAGCACCACACAAATCCTAAACAGAGATAATGAGGGTCACAACGACTTAATGAAGGTCAAAAGAAAAGCTAAACCGGCTGCAGGAGGAAGAGCTGTACAAAGAAGATCAAAGAAACAAAACTCAGGGCGGCCAACTTGTTTAACATTCATCCAATGACAAGTGTGTATTACTTGTCTCCTCAATATACCATGCACCCATTGCAAGCAAAGTACTAGTAAAAAGAGACTTATTTATTCAGGGGTGTGGAAATTAAAAAAAACAAAAAAACCTATCCAAAAGGACAAAAGTGGGGTCCCAATCTACTTGTCTCGATTAAAAAAAACCCAATAAAAACCAAACCCATATTTAAATCTGAGGAATGTCCCGGGCTTTTATAAATGGGCTTTATGGCAACAAACTTTTAATATGTTTAGCTTTGCATTGTTTATCTCCTATTCACCTCCCTGCCTGTCTCCAGCACCTCACCCAGGGACTAGAAGGGAGCGGAGAGACCTTGCAGTGTGACAAGAACCAACTGGGTGCTCGTCAGGAAAGGGGAGTTCTCTGAACACCCAGCAGAAGTGCATCTGCTGAGCAAGTAACTTACATGTGTATGGACCCCAATGTGGGGGCTCAAAGTGCTAAGACAGAAGTTTCACTCAACTGCTCTGGTGAAGATTTCTTCCTTGTGGGTTCTCAGTAGTCTAGAGCAATAAAACTGGTGATAACTTGAAGGCGACACCTTTGTTAAGTCTTAAGCAGACCATACAGGAGGGTCTTTTTTCATTTAATCAGCGAACAAAAAAAAAAAAACGCAGTCACAGAGATTTCCCTGTGGTTCTCACACCCGCAAACGCACTGCGGGTGCCAATAAGAATGAATAGCAGCCCAGAACGTTTATACAAAGCAGCTCAATTTGGCTGCAGTGGTTGCAGGTACTAGAACAGCTGCGATTCCTACACCTGCAACCACCCACTCAAGTGTGAACCTAATGTGGATAGGGGAATCCTCCCCGCTGTATTCTGACAGTGGCGAGAATTTCCCGACATGAGAACACACTGATCAGAGTTGCAGGCTAGCCAGCAGCACTGATCGAATGGGGAAAATCTGACAGGCTAATTGTATAGAAGTCAATCAGTAGATCGACTTCTGTTCAACCAGCCTACCAAAACATGGATTGATATTCCTCTGCTCTCTGCTGAAGCAGCTGAATTTCAATCCATATATAGCCGGCTTTAGCTTGCATTCATGCCTGAGCAAAGAGTATTTCTAGTGACTGTGAAGCTTTTTTCACAATCACTCCCCCGGGGCTGGGCAAGGGGCGGACAGCAGTTCTTTAAGCACGAAAACATGTATGTCACGTGTCAACAGGCTCTCTTATTGATGTCTAGGAGGTCCAATGCATGAAATAGCTAATGTACTTCTCTGAACATAGGGAGCTGAGATAGCAGCTGAGCATTGATATCTGAATGGGCACAACTACCAAAAGAATGGAATTTAGCATGTTGAATGTACCCAAGGTGTAGGAAAATACAAAATACTCAGGTGAGAATGGGGCTTAAAAAAAGGAGCAGAAAAATGACTTATTGCAGAGGAATCTCACAGATTCAAGAAGTCAGTTGCCAAGGCCCACTGAAACAAGAACGTCTTGCACCCTACAGAAGCATCACCTGGTTACACACATCAGAGGTAAACTGGAATACACAAACAGATTTCTTTATCTGCACACAGATGGAGTCTATACAGGCAAGTTTAATCTGTCAATATTCAATGATTTTGGGCTTGCTCACACTGCGGCTGTGAAGGGAAGCTTGGCAGCAAAAGAACTCAGTTCACACATAAGGTGTCCAGCAAGTGAGACAAGGCAATCTATGGCTTCCCACTGCTTCTCCCATCAGTTCAGTCTCTGGTGGATCACTGCCCGAAAAACACTGCATCAGATGCTCTTCTGTAAGCATGGCCTTAACTACTTGTATACAATCTTCACTTTGGCAGCACATTGATTTGTCAGGTATTAAAAAAAGAAGTTAAGGGCTAACTCCAGTCATGGCCGAATCTAGGGGGTGATGGGGTGGGCTATGCCCCCCCAGGCAGACTTTATCCAAGAGAAGCTGACTGCAGCGCTTCCCATAGCCCAGACAGCACACTTCCCCATCCCCTTCCCTACACGGAGAGGAGAGAGGGGATCCATGTACACTGCCTCCCCCCCCCCCCCCCCCCCCACACTCCAACTCCTAACCAGTGCTGAGCCTGAGAAGATGTGTGGGCAGGAAATTTCAAGCATTGCAGCAGACCACTACATCATGGCTGCAAGATAGAGACCAACCTGCGTGAGTGAGCTGAGCTCTGCACTACAGCTGCCCCCCGCCGTCTCCCTCCTCCTTCTCCCCCCCCCCCCGCCGTCTCCCTCCTCCTTCTCTCCCCCCCCCCCCCCCCGCCGTCTCCCTCCTCCTTCTCCCCCCCCCGCCGTCTCCCTCCTCCTCCTCTCCTCCCCCGCCATCTCCCTCCTCCTCCTCTCCTCCCCCGCCATCTCCCTCCTCCTTCTCTCCCCCCCCCGCCATCTCCCTCCTCCTTCTCTCCCCCCGCCGTCTCCCTCCTCCTTCTCTCCCCCCGCCGTCTCCCTCCTCCTTCTCTCCCCCCCGCCATCTCCCTCCTCCTTCTCCCCCCCCCGCCGTCTCCCTCCTCCTTCTCTCCTCCCCCGCCGTCTCCCTCCTCCTTCTCCCCCCCCCCCCCCGCCATCTCCCTCCTCCTTCTCTCCCCCCCCCCCCCCCCCGCCGTCTCCCTCCTCCTCTCTCCCCCCCGCCGTCTCCCTCCTCCTCCTCTCCCCCCCGCCGTCTCCCTCCTCCTTCTCTCCCCCCCGCCATCTCCCTCCTCCTTCTTTCCCCCCCCCCCCGCCATCTCCCTCCTCCTTCTCTCCCTCTCCCCCCGCCATGGGAACCCGCAAAGAAGACCAAGTTAAGATGGAAGCCTCTGCAGCGGAGACAGCACGCCGTTGGAAGCTTTGTTTCAAGGAAAGTTTCAAGGTAAGGTACTAGCACATTATGCCTTTACCTTGCAGGAGGAATTTTTTTTTTCTTCCTAACTTTTCTACCCCTCTATCCCTTGCAGAGCAGGTGCAGCCCAACAGCATGGGAGAAGTTTCAGTTTCCATGAAGTTCAGCTTTAAATCTCTCATGTCTCTGATACAATTGTATTACAACAGATGAATACAGGCAAAATTGAAAACCAAGTCTGAGACTTGTATAACCTACCTACTCAGTCAGGCAGTCCAACCCACTAATTGTTGTTATTCTGGTGATTTTGCTCACCCTGTATATACAATACAACCAATATTTCCAAAGTCTATTACAGGTTTCTCACAGTCTCAAACACATACACACACTATCCTGATAAGATATTTAATTTGTTGGGTTTCTTTTTGTCAAGGAAAAAAACAAACATGCAGTAGGGTTTTCGCAAATTTGACAGCAAAAGCAGACATACACTTTAAGGTCTTTAAATCTGGGGAAGATGCAGTACACATATCCTTGTTCCAGCAAATTTCTAGAGACCAGGAGGCCAGGAACACATTCTAGCAGGCTGAAGATCAGTGTGCTGGAGTTAAATCAGTGATTGCTACCAAATTTTACACTTGAAGGTGTCTGGATCTGGAAAACGAAACAAAATTACACTTGCCTTTCCAGATTTAAAGATCCTTATATCACAGAATGTTTAAAAAATCAATAATGACAAGCTCTTCTTGGACACAAATCAGATTCAAGTCCAATTTTAAATAATCTGATTACAGTTCTGCCTTAGAAAGCAGGCCCATCCATTCCCATGCATGGAGCTCTATGGGATCGAACCACAGTGGATTACGCAGAAATCAGATTATTATTAACTTGAATAGTTTTAATGGCATACAGGGTTTTCTGCTATTAGTTCAGTTACAGATTTTGTCTTCAATTGCTTTAAGCTGACCATAGTAAAATATTGAAAAAGGTATCAAAGAAAATGCAAATACACAAATGTCACCTGCCTTACAAATTCCCAATTACTGCTAAAGTCAGGGTACTTTGAAGCACCAACAATTTGCCTGCCTTCAAATCAATACCAGTATCGGTCCTTAGATGCCAAGGTTAGATATACAAAAGGCCTTTACTTTCCACCAAGTGGAGATTAGAACCTCACCTAGGCAGAAGATCCTATGATATTTGACAGGCAGTAGACAGCAAAGCAAGGTTAAAGCAAAGCTCTGTGCCAATTTGGGCAGACATGGCCAGGATCCAAGGGACTGTGAAGAACTTGAAAACACAAGAACTTACAGGAGATACTTGCCTGCTCTTCAGCCCGGTTAGTACCTAAATTACTATTTGGCCTAGGTCAGTTCCACTTAAAAAAAAAAAGTCTTAAACTGCTAGTAATTGACACTTTTTTTCTCTAAAAGAACCTGGTGCCTAAGACATATGGCAACTGGCACTGTTGACTTCTGTTCCACAAAACCCTAGCCCCCTGATTGCTATGTTGACCCACTGGCTTCTGTTCTTTGCATCACTGAACCACAGCAAGTAAGATCATACATGGACTATACTTCCCGGCATACTCTGGGTAAATAACACAAAGGGTCAAAGCATGTCTGGCAGGTAACTAAAATTTAAAGACAGGTGGTCAACAATACAAGCCACACATTTTCAACAGAGCAGGTTTCTTTTAGGAGGCTAAGTTACATGGCTACAAAGAGATATGGTGATTATTGTACATACTTATATATGTTATACAAAATGAAACGTGAACTTCAACACAATGCAATGGTAAGTTATTCAGGTACTGTTTGTATTCCTGCAATTCACACACCCTTTGTGAGTACAAGCACAGTTTCCTTTGGTTTTCTGACTCAGTGCTTTATGCCCCAGCACATTAATCCAGAGATATACACCATGCATGCATAACTACTTTTGTTGCCCAAAGCAGATTCTTCCAAAGTTGCACTAGCAGGATAAAAAGGAAGTACATGAATAGTTGTGTGCAATGAGAACAGTTCATCCATCACATAATTCCAGTATATCCACTAAAAGATGCATACAGTGCCATTACTGCTAGCTACCATTAGCATCCGAAACCCACATTATAAGCGAATGATCTCTGCCCACTTCCTTTGGAGCTGCCTATCACCAACATTACAAAGATTAATGTAGGGAAATAAAAGGTCTTGTGAAGTAGAGGAAGACAGCAGAGTCTAAAATGAGACTCGTTTCAATACAAACTTTTTTTTTATAATGTATTCCTAAAGCAGAAAGCCAGCTGCGCTTCTAAATACATAAAAAAATTAAATGTTTTATTGATCAGACAGTGTTGTAAACCCCTTCCGCACTACGTACATATGAAGATGACACCACTTTTTCACCTGCCAGCTCATCAGACTATGAATGAGGCCTTAACTGTAATATATTAAATTTTTTGGGGGGTTTAGTTACAGTTTAACAGACTAAAAACGTAGCAAGTTCATTGCTGAGCTACATTCACACAGGCAATTAAAGCCAGTGCAACCGTTGCGGCAGGAATTTTTTGTTTACAGCTACAGATGAGAGTGCAGCAGCCAGCTCCGATCACTATAATGACAGATGGCAGCCAGCCGCAGCTATCTGTGACTCTCCACACAATCAGGGAATTCTAGCAATGATCACTGCTGGATGCACTTGTACCCAGCAGCGATCACCTCAGGTCGCGAATAGCTGCGGCTGCCGGCCATCTGTCAGTATAGTAAAAAGGGTCGGTGGCTGCATACAGCTGCTCTCATCCACAGCTGTAATCAAAAGATTCCCGCTGCTATTAGTTGCTCCGGCCTCAGGCCCCTTTCACACAAAGGGTCAGATCCAGGCCCACCTGTCAGTTTTTCAAGCAAAACTGATTGGACAATCCATTTACCCCTATGGACCAACGTGTGTAAATGGTAAAACAGACTTGCATCTTCTGATCTGATCACGTCTGCACACGCGGAAGGAGTGCCGCCCTCCTTCATCTAAGCAGATCAGAACGAGGGAAGTCCTTTTAGAACTGGAAACCCATAGAGCAGAGCAGGCTGTCATATCATCTGCCCACTTTGCTCTGGTCAGCAGGGAATCAGTGGACAGATTCCCTGCTGATCAAAACAGAGTCTGCCTTGTGTGAAGGAAGCCTTAAAGGATACGTTCACCTTTTAGACAAAAATAATAAATGCACATTTTTTTTTGCAGGTAGAAAAAAAAAAAATGTGCACTATTTTTGTCTAAAGGAACCTGGAAAGCATTGTACCAGTGATCAGTAGATTACTGATGCCATGCAGGTCTCCTGCAGACCTGTCAGAATATCTGCTTGCTTGTAGGGAATATATACGAGCAAGCAGATATTCTGACAGGAAGCTTCAATGAACTACCACAGCACTCCACACCACCATGGTAGTTCATTGAAAACTACAAGTCGACAGCCGCTAAGGCTGTCGGGACTTCCAGTTCATTCATTCACGGCCCCCTTCCACAGTCGTCAATGGAATCAATGTTCCCATTGGAAGATATCCTTTTCTTGTTCTGGGGACAACTATAAAACATTGGATTTCCCTACCAAGAAAGCAATAAAAACTTGACAGAAAGTCTAACTCTTCCTTACAATGAGGGAAAAAAAAAAAAAAGCCTAGTTCCACAGTAATAGAATGCATCAAGAGACTGTGAATATTGTCCTTCCATCTCTGATGTTTGCAGCAAGTGAACCTATTTCCTGCAATTGATAGTTTCAAAAGTTTTTAGATGATCCTCTGAAAACCACAAATAAGCAGCTCAAGTATAAACTCAAGAAATTCTGCATCATATTTTTTAGTCCATAGCAATTATGTTACTCTACAAGACAAGTAGAGAACACTGAAGGTCAGTGAAGCTGACCTGAGAACAACTATTTACACACCCACTGTGCATTCAGCATCGTCTGCCAACACTGCATTAAAAATACAGCATACAATTTGGCATTAAGGTAGACAGACAGACTGCACTGAGGTTTTGGATAAGTGCAGGGGGTAAAGCAAATTATACAGAACATAGAAATGACAACTGGTTCAGAGAAAAACAGAAGTAAAATTCAGGAAATGGGCTATTATTTTAGTTATGTTGCGTGTGTCTTCTGCAAGTTCATTAAGTAAATAAAGTTTGGTATTACAAGCGAGTCAAGAATACATAGCCATATCCTTAATGCTTGGCTGGAAAACATTCGGAGCAACATGCCCAGGCCGATCTACACCACTTTCCTGAGAAGGCTTTCTAAAGTTAAAGCTGAAGTTAAGTAAAATGCGTTTTTGGGTATACATCACCAAGGACATAACTCACCTCCAAGACAAGTATCCTACATCCTGCTGGCTGCTCTTTACCGTAAAAATCATCCTTTTACTTCAGTGCTGCAAAATCCTCTTCGCAGCGGTGATCTTTTGGCACTGCATGGGTTAACTGCCTCAGCTGTAGCAGTGAAGGATTGTTCCGCTCACCCTCCCCTTCTGCCCCACTTTTCCATTCACAAATTCCCTTGTATTATATTTACAGAGTGCAAAGCATGCTGTGAATGGGAGTGGTGATTCTGTCATTCATCAACCCCCCCATTCACAGAAAGCTTTGCATTCTGTGAAAATTATACAAGAATATTAGTGAAGAGGAGAGGAGAGAGGCATGATCCGTCACTGTTAAAGCTAGTATTTTTTTACAGTAACCAACAGGACATAGGAAACACTAGCTGTATATAGAGCTATGAACCTGGAAGTGCTCAAAGCAGCACAATGGGTTTACTGCACTGATCCTCCAGTTTTAAAACAAGCTCAAGGTAACTATAAACATTTTAACACACACGCTAATAGAGCAAGACAATGTAAAATATGTCTATTTGCGAATTACCATTTTTTTTGAGAGGGTGGGACTCAAATGACCCTTTGTGGTTGCTCTAACCGGTATCTTGCTACTATCTAGGCGCTCACCCCAAGGTGTGTGATCTTCCCTAATCTTGCTCAGATCCAACCCCTACTTTCCCTCCCCTACTACCTAACCCCCACCCAGCCCTTCCCCCCCCCCCCTTTCTTCTCATTTTCTTTTTCTTCTCCTCATTGCTACTAATTCTGTTTCTTACACTGTCCATGACAAGCCAAATTTCACAAGGCTCAATGCCTCATATTGGCATTCTCTTGCCCCCCCTCCCCACCCTTGTGTTGCACTGAGAACCTTGTAATAGCATGTGCCCCCTCTGGGTTCACTACCTCCTGTTGGGGCTTAAACACACTCAGGAAGTGTGTCATCTGATGAGGAAATTGCATTCCCGTTGCCCATATTTCAGTGGTACGTGGGTGATTTTCTGACCCAGTCGTAGTTATTCCACATTCTTGCAACCCTCGATATCCTTTTCTGACTTCTGATGCAACACTTAGTACACTATGTGCACTTTCTGCAGTGTAATGCTTGTGCGCACCATTGTGAATTGTTTTGCTTCTATGTTTATTGTATAACTACATTTTCTGTTAAAAAACCCCTCAAAAATTGAAAACAGAAATACAAAAATAAATGAAAGTTTAAACTACATCAGATACACACTTTAAAAAAAGAAGAAAAAAAAAAACACAATACCAGCAGCACTTTGTGTGACAAAAAACACCAGAATGCACACAACAGTACTGCAAGTCCTGACCAGCATGTTACTGTATGGTGTTTTGTGGCAGGTTACACAAAGCTAAACAGCACAGACAACAAAATAAACAAAACAAAGTCTCTCTCCCACAAGCTGACCACTTCTACATAGTACAGCACAGAAAATGTTTTGCGTTGTCACAACCTCCACCTAATATTGACTAATCAAAATCTCCCTGTTCCCCAAAACACTCTGTTCACAACCACTAAACTATAACCCACAAAAGGAGGTAGCCTGGCCTATAAAAGGTGAGGAAGGTCATTTATCAGTAGGTTGCCAGACGTGGTGTCACAAGGGCTGGTAAGCAT